>NC_092480.1:6329912-6667412 GCF_047495875.1 Pithys albifrons albifrons | reverse complement strand
CCCTCCCTGAGCTGCACAGTTGGGAAATGAAAGCCCCCCCCAAAGCCTTTGAGTGCCAAAGTGCAGCTTGAGCAGCCACAGAGGGTGTAACAAAACCCTCCCTGTTCGGCTGAACTCATTTCTTTACATTTTCACATCTTCTCACTGGGAAAAATAAAGAGGGAAGCAATTCTGGAGCCTTCCCCTGGCACTGGGATGGGACCTGGTGTGGGTGAGATGGGCTCCTGATGCCACCCAGGGGCACCTCAGCCCTTTACCTGAACCCCTCTGGGTTTGCAGCTGAGACCAAAGCACACCCCAGGACAGGGAAACCACTCCTGTAAGATGCCCAAATCCACCCTTTCTTCCTTGTCCTCATCAGGATGCAGGAATAGCATCCAGAAATGGCACCAGGGCAGGGAGATGCTCAGGCTGAGGGCACAGCATCTAATTAGCTGTGGTCTTTAACGAGCTGGAACCAGGGTGGCATTTGTCTGCACAGTGAACAAAAAAGATATGAAGTGATGACAAGTCATTTATTGCCTACCAAGAGCAGAAAATTTGGGCAAATATCCCTCCCCTCCCCAAGCCAAGTGCAGCCAGTGCCATTCCCGGGCCTGGATCCACCCGGGAATTCGCTTCCCTTCCTGCCCAGCTGCAGATGCAACTGCTCTAATAGGCTGCAACTTTCCTTTCCATTTGGAAGTAATGAGATATAATCTGTTTAATTCTAGTCTTTGAGCTCTTTTGGAGGCCTTTTTCTATTCCCTTTTTTTGGTTTTTTCCTCTTTTTTTTTTCCCCTTTAAAGGCAAACTCCATCATGAAGGGAAAGATTTTCTAATCACTGACTCTAATTACAAAGCAGCGTAAATTGCCATAAACTTTTTTCTTCTTTTTTTTAAAATATTTTTTATTTTTAATTTTTTTTTTTTCAAAGTTGCTTTAAATATAATGGAGAATAATTAAGAATCCAGCAAGCAGCTGCAGAGTGGAGTGGCTGGAGGAGGCTGGGGAGGGATGGGAGGTGGGAGCTGAGGCTTGGAAGGAGCTTTTGTGTGAAACCACATAGGTGAAAATATCAGAGATGGAAACATGCACAAGGACCATCCCAAAGAGTCCCACAGTCAGCTGGGATGGAGGATCCCCAACAGGGCAGAACAGGCTCTTCCTGGTGATTAATTGATCCCTAAATTTGTTTAAGTGTGTGCTGGTTTAAAGGGAAACCTGCAGGAGAAACAAACCCAACACAAAGAGATGATAAGTCAGAGTTACAATTTAATACCAATATTCCAATCAATGCAATGGCACAAAGAGAAATTGGGTTTAACCCCCAAAGCCCAGCAGTCTAACCCAGCCCCCTGGGGCACAAACACAGGGGGGTTTGGTGGCCCCTGTGCTGAGCCCCACGTGGTTCCCTCGAGTCCAAAGGCAAAGGAAGGGACAAAGCTGTTGGTGCAGATGATGGCACAGTCTGGGCCAGAGTGGTGGCTCCTCCTGGCCAGGGGCTGCTCCTCCTCTGCATCCAAGGAGTGGTCCCAGAAGTCCCCAAAGCCCCAGCTTGTGTCCCCTGAGGTTTGGGTGGGAGCCCCCAGTGCCTCCCCCAGGGCAGGGAGTTCCACCCTGGGGGATCTGACTGTGGCAGTCAGGGGGGATTTTGGAATGGTTGCTGGCCCATGGGCAGAGCTGAGCCCTCAGGTGGGTGTGGAGGTGCCAAGGAGTCCCTGCAGGGCAGTTCTCCCAGCTCCTCTGCCAGGCTTCTTTCCCAGCCAGCTCCCAGCCTGAGGGCTCAGCTGTGCCCTGGGCAGCTGCTGCCAATGGGCCACTGGGAACAGTTGCTGGGCAATGGCCCAGATGGTTTGGAATGCCCAGCTTTGGGCACACCCACACAGGGACAAACTGGGCCCACCTGCTCAGCTGGGACAAAGTGCATTAATTTATCAGGCTGAGGGAGCCCCCAAACCAGGCAGAGTTCGCCCCTGCTGCCAAAAGCTGGAAGACTTTGGTGGAAATCACCCCAATTTCTGTCCTCTCAGCAAACACTTTGGGAACTGGGAGGGATTGGAGAGCACAGACCATGCAGAGCTGGGGGTGGGAGTCAGAGGGGCTGGGGCAGCCCAAATTCTCCTGGGAAACATCCCACTGCATCCAGGTCCCCCTTGCACACAGCCAAACCTCTGGGGCATGGCGAGGCTTCATTAGCAGCAATCAATGGTTTCCATGGCTACAAATGGAAAGCCCAGAACCCATCACACTGTTTTAGGGAAAGAGAGTTGGAAAAAAGCACTACCTGTGTCCAGGCATGGCCAAGGGTGGGTGGAGAGGCAGTGAGGCAGCTGGGAGAGGAAAGAGGGATGAATTCAGAACCTAAAAGCAAGGGGGTTTGGCTTATTCCTGACCTATTTCCCCCCTTCCATGTCCCCATCAGGACCAGAGAATTGTGTCAGCCTCTGAGAGATCCAGCAGGTTGGGTTAAGGTGCTACAAAGGTGATGGATGAAATTTAGGTTCCAGCAAAGCTCAGCTTTTGCTGCACAACTTCCCCAGGCTGCCTTTTTGGAAGCAATTGAACCTGGAAAAGTAAGTCCTGGCTGACTCCTCCCTACTAGAAAAGGGGGAAACTCCAAGGACTGACTGCTGCACATTCCTACCCAGGGAATTGCTCAAAATACAGCAAAATAAGTTCAAACTGGGGTTGTGAGGAGGGTTATTTCACACAATGGTAGCTTTGTAGGGTCATAAATCACCATTTCACAGGTGTCAAAGTCTTCTCCAGAGCAGGGACTGGAGTCCTTGCAGGCAGCCTGATTAACTCCCCTCTCCTCTCTCCATGCTCCTTGCTTAGAAAAGTCTGAAAGGGAACATGGATACAATCCAGGTCTGGGCAACCCTTCCCACAAACAAGGAAGGATTTTCTTTCTACCACAGCCAGAAAAAGATGCTGAATTAATTGAAGAGCACAAACCCACCAGGCTGTGCCTGCAGCAGAGTGAGACACTCTGCGGGAAATGTCCCACAAAGGTTAAATGGCTTTAAAAAGGTTTCGACAAATCAGTGTAGAGGGAGAAAAAGTAAAAAAATCCCTCCAGAAACGTTGCTCTGGCATTTAGCCAGGCTGCTCCTGTGTGCAGAGGGCTGGCTGAGACCTGGAATTGTTTTCTCCAGGCTCTCCAGACTCTCTCTGCTCCCTGGGGATAAACCTGTTGAATATTGAGGGTGGGTGGTTGAATTTACTTTTCCTGCAAACCAACAACAGGTTGCACGTGTCCCTCGGGGGCCCCCTGACCCCCAGGTCCCACAGCTGGAGGAAATCCAAGGATTTTGGTCTCAGTGACAGCAGCAGGAGGGTTCAGCAGGTGCTGAGGTGTGAAGAGGGAGTTGTCTCCTGAAAATCTCCTTCCTGTGCAGCCTCAGTGCTAAACCCACTTTTCTCCAGGTTTGTCCAACAAATCCTACTTATTTCAGGGAAAAAGCTGATTTATTTGGCTTTAATGTGAGCTCAACCCTCTGAGACACCAGAGAACCCACTCTCAGGCTCACACCCATGACATGACAGACTCCGCAAGGTCCCCACACATGAGACCAGTGGCTGTGCTGGAGGATTCAGATTTCTGGGATCAGGTGAGGGTTTTGTTGGCAGCTGCATCAATCCCTGCTCTTTCCTCCCTGCTCCAGCCAACAGTATCCTGGAGCTGAAACTATTTCTGTGTCTGGAATGTGCCTACAAATGTCAGTGTCAGGCTGGAAAAAGGTTTCTGGCTCTTTTGCCCCACACCTGGTGACATCTTCTCACCTGCCCTGCCCTCCTGTCCCCTCCCCTCTCCTTTGCAGTGAATCACAGCCCCAAACCCCCCATTGATAGGAGATCAGGGGAGAAATATAGAAAACCTTTCCTTTCCTGTGTCCTCAGGAAAGTCCATGGGCAGGTGCAGGTGAGCATGGAGCTGTTTGAGCTGTGCCCCTTCTCTAGGGGTGGGAATGACATGGAATCTCTTCACTGGGAGCTGCTGAGCATCCCTAGGGGTGCCACTTCCCAGGAGCTCCTGGAGATGATGCTCCCTCAGCTCTGACTGATTCAGGTGCCATAGGCTGAGGGGAAATGAGGCATCACTGTCCATACAGTCCATGATATTCAAGGAAGTCCTTTGGAAAATCAGGATTTTAAGTTTGGGATCCACAGGGAGATTTTTCAATCCCTAATCTCCCATGAAGCCACTGAGGAAATTCTGGAGGACTTTGAATAAATTCGAGAGCAGGATTTCCTTTCATTAATGAATTGACAACTTCAGCCTCCTTGGCTGGGGCTTGGGCTTGGCTTTTGTCCCACCTCTCCAGCTTTATTCCACATTTGACAGAGTTTGACCTGAGGGAATGGCTGGAGCTCTGCCAGGACAGGGACAGCACCCAGGGAATGGCCGGAGCTGTGCCAGGGCAGGGACAGCACCCAGGGAAGGGCTGGAGCTCTGCCAGGACAGGGACAGCACCCAGGGAATGGCTGGAGCTGTGTCAGGACAGGGACAGCACCCAGGGAATGGCCGGAGCTGTGCCAGGGCAGGGACAGCACCCAGGGAAGGGCTGGAGCTGTGCCAGGGCAGGGACAGCACCCAGGGAATGGCTGGAGCTGTGCCAGGGCAGGGACAGCACCCAGGGAATGGCCTGAGCTGTGCCAGGGCAGGGACAGCACCCAGGGAACAACTGGAGCTGTGCCAGGGCAGGGTCAGGTTGGATCTCAGGGAAAGACTCTTCCCCCAGAGGGTGGTGGGCACTGACCAGGCTCCCCAGGGCAGGGGGCACAGCCCCAAGGCTGCCAGAGCTCCAGGAGGGTTTGGATGATGCTCTCAGGGTCAGGGTGGGATTGTTGGGGTGATTGTGCAGGGCCAGGAATTGTTCTGGATGATCCTGATGAGTCCCTTCCAACTCAGAACATTTTGTGATTCTATGAACTCATCAAGTTCTCCTTTTCTGTTGCACAAGTTCAACCAGAAAAAGGACTGAAATTTCCAATCAAGTTTTCACTCCAAATTACCCACACAAACTGTGCTGGTTTAAAGGGAAACGAGGAGGAGAAACGAACCCAACGCAAAGAGATTATAAGTCAGAGTTACAGTTTAATAACAAGATTCCAATCAATGCAATGGCACAAAGAGAAATTGGGTTTACCCCCAAGCCCAGCAGTCTAACCCAGCCCCCTGGGGCACAAACACAGGGGGGTTTGGTGGCCCCTGTGCTGAGCCCCGCGTGGTTCCCCCGAGTCCAAAGGCAAAGGAAGGGACAAAGCTGTTGGTGCAGATGATGGCACAGTCTGGGCCAGAGTGATGGCTCCTCCTGGCCAGGGGCTGCTCCTCCTCTGCATCCAAGGAGTGGTCCCAGAAGTGCCCAAAGCCCCAGATTGTGTCCCCTGAGGTTTGGGTGCAAGCCCCCAGTGCCTCCCCCAGGGCAGGGAGTTCCACCCTGGGGGATCTGACTGTGGGAGTCAGGGGGGATTTTGGAATGGTTGCTGGCCCATGGGCAGAGCTGAGCCCTCAGGTGGGTGTGGAGGTGCCAAGGAGTCCCTGCAGGGCAGTTCTCCCAGCTCCTCTGCCAGGCTTCTTTCCCAGCCAGCTCCCAGCCTGAGGGCTCAGCTGTGCCCTGGGCAGCTGCTGCCAATGGGCCCTTGGGAACGGTTGCTGGGCAATGGCCCAGAGGGTTTAGAATGCCCAGCTTTGGGCACACCCACACAGGGACAAACTGGGCCCACCTGCTCAACTGGGACAACCAACTCATCTCTGTGTACTCTGGACACAACCCCTTGTGTCAGGGCCTAAATCCCATTTTCCCAGGATTTAAGGAACACAAATTCCATGAGCTGCTGCAGAAGAGATTCTGCTCAGAACTGCTGAGTCTCAGGTGCCTCTGCAGTGATTGTGACATTCATTTAATCCGTGTGTCTATAATTAGATTGATTTTCCAGGGAAGAGCAGCAAATTGCACTGGAGGAAGTTATCACATTATTTTATTTACGCTCCTGATTATTACATTTTTTCGGGTGCAGGTGAGAAAACAAAAATGAAGATGCACTCGGCAAACTTGGTGGGAATGAGTTTTTTAATTGTGGATTAATTAGTCAGGGTGACAGACATAGCTGGGACTGAGGGAAGAGCAAGTAAATATCCTCCCCTTGCCCGGCCCTGATGAATCTACATTGCAAACCCTCACCCAAACCCATTCATAAACAAGACCTGAAGTTTCCAGCCTCTCAAATTGTGGTTTTGCTCCAAATCCAGCTGAGAAAGAGTCAAATTGGAGATTTCTGAAACTCCAAAAAGCTTCAATTCAGACCCAGGCAGAGACATGACACTGGGTGTTAAAAATGTGTATTAATATCAAATGGCATAACTCAATCCTGCCCTTAGTGGAACATCTGAAGGTTGCTAAAATTCCCTCTTTTTTAATGCTATCAGAGCAGAATAAGACATTTGTTAAGCTATTTTTCACTTGTGAAATGCCCAAATGGCCCCATCACTGTTAATTTGTGTCAAACTCCTCTTAAAGAGGCAAAATTCTCCTTTCTGTGTGCTTGGGTGGAGTTGGCACATCCCTGGTGCAAGTGTTGGGTTCCATCCCTGTGGTCAGGACAGAGACCCTGGTCCTAGAGAAAAAAACCCCATAAATAGCTGAGAAAAGAAGCTGCAATAGTTGGGGCAACCTGTGCTGGCACAGACTTGGTTGTTTGGTCCAAAGGGGGGTAAGGAAGATGGGGAAGGGCTGAGGGGAAGCCCCATGTGGGGACACTGAGGGCACTTGGTGTGTTCAGCTGGAGAAGAGGAGATGAAGGGAGACCTCATTGCAGGTACAGCTTCCTTGGGAGGGGCAGAGGAGGGGCAGGCACTGAGCTCAGCTCTGTGGCACCAGGGACAGCACCCAGGGAATGGCTGGAGCTGTGCCAGGGCAGGGACAGCACCCAGGGAATGGCTGGAGCTGTGCCAGGGCAGGGACAGCACCCAGGGAAGGGCTGGAGCTGTGCCAGGGCAGGGACAGCACCCAGGGAATGGCTGGAGCTGTGCCAGGGCAGGGACAGCACCCAGGGAATGGCTGGAGCTGTGTCAGGGCAGGGTCAGGTTGGATCTCAGGGAAAGGCTCTTCCCCCAGAGGGTGGTGGGCACTGACCAGGCTCCCCAGGGCAGTGGGCACAGCCCCAAGGCTGCCAGAGCTGCAGGAGGGTTTGGATGACGCTCTGGGGCACAGGGGGTGACTCTTGGGGATGGGCCTGTGCAGGGCTGAGGGTTGGACTCCCTGATCCTTGTGGGTCTCTTCTAACTCAGCAGATCCTGTGATTCTGTGACCCTCCCTTGGAGCACGCTCTGGTTGGATCTGGGCTAAAACCTCTGCATTTCAAAAGCCCTTTGAAAGTTGAGAAGTTTGGGAGTTCAGCACAGAAGGCAAACATGCTGTGAAACTCCTCCTGAAAACTCTTCAGGAGATGTTGGTCTCCCAAGGGTCCTCTCCCAGCTCCTTCCTGCCATCCCTCATCACAGCAGCTGCTCTGCTCCTGCAGCTCCTCGCGGAGGGCGCTCGGTGCCAGGCTAATCCGAGCAGACAGGAAGCATAATGCAGCTGGATGTGGGCAGGGAGGGTGGAAGGGCAGGGAGGGTGGAAGGGCAGGATCCATCCATGCTCTCCATCCCTGTGAGGCAGAGCAGCTCCATCTCTCATTTGCCACCAACCTGGCGGCAGCTTCGCATCGTGCTGGGGATGAACACACAGTGCCCCTGAGAGGAATCTTTTGGTCTCCATCCTGTGTCTCTGCTCTCCACAGCAAGTTAACCATTTTCATGTGTTTTGGGGTTTTTTTCTCATTAACACAATTGCAGGCAGTGATTTAAACTGACCTTGGAGGGATGTTCTCCCCCATTGTGCCCCCTAATCACAAAATCCCAGAATCACAGAATAGGAGTGGAAGGGACCCACAAGGATCACCAAGTCCAAACCTCAGCCCTGCCCAGGACCATCCTGTGCTGGTTTAAAGGTGAACCTGCAGGAGAAACAAACCCAACACCAAAGAGATTGTAAGTCAGAGTTACAGTTTAATAACAATATTCCAATCAATGCAATGGCACAAAGAGAAATTGGGTTTAACCCCCAAGCCCAGCAGTCTAACCCAGCCCCCTGGGGCACAAACACAGGGGGGTTTGGTGGCCCCTGTGCTGAGCCCCACGTGGTTCCCCCGAGTCCAAAGGCAAAGGAAGGGACAAAGCTGTTGGTGCAGATGATGGCACAGTCTGGGCCAGAGTGGTGGCTCCTCCTGGCCAGGGGCTGCTCCTCCTCTGCATCCAAGGAGTGGTCCCAGAGGTCCCCAAAGCCCCAGATTGTGTCCCCTGAGGTTTGGGCGGGAGCCCCCAGTGCCTCCCCCAGGGCAGGGAGTTCCACCCTGGGGGATCTGACTGTGGGAGTCAGGGGGGATTTTGGAATGGTTGCTGGCCCATGGGCAGAGCTGAGCCCTCAGGTGGGTGTGGAGGTGCCAAGGAGTCCCTGCAGGGCAGTTCTCCCAGCTCCTCTGCCAGGCTTCTTTCCCAGCCAGCTCCCAGCCTGAGGGCTCAGCTGTGCCCTGGGCAGCTGCTGCCAATGGGCCCTTGGGAACAGTTGCTGGGCAATGGCCCAGAGGGTTTGGAATGCCCAGCTTTGGGCACACCCACACAGGGACAAACTGGGCCCACCTGCTCAACTGGGACACATCCCCAGATCTCTCTGGCATGGCTTTCCCCAGGGGTTTGGGCAGGATAAAATTATCAATGTATTTTGCATGACAAAACAGGTCATGTCTCACGCTGGAGCATCAGGGGCAGAATTTCTTCCTCATTGTGGGTGTTCCTCAAAAAGAGCCCCCTTAACAGAGATAGAAAATATTATTCCAGGGGATGGAGAAGGCCCAAGGATATTAAGACAGGTTGTTGGTCTTTTTATCCTTTTTTAAGTTCCAGTTTTACAGAAAAGTCTATAAAATGGTGACATTTTTAACCATTTTTGCTCATTGCTTTGAACTTCCCTGTCTCGTCTTCGGAGGCACCGAGGCCCAGAAGGGCCAGGAGATGTAGTTTAATGAGACAAGTTTTAAAGGTCACTCTGTGTAATAAATCTATGCTTTTTAATATTTAAACTTGTAAGGCATTTAAACCTTTAGGCTCCTTGGATTTGCTGCCCCAGATCCAAGTAGATCCATCAAGCTCAGAAAGCCTTTTGCCTCAGGGAATATCTGATTTCTTGTGCTTGACATGGAGAGGGTCCCTTTTTCCAAGTTCATTCTCAGGTACCTTTAAATCCTTTCAATCTCTCTGGAATGCTGGATAAGGTGTGGAGAAAACCTCCCTGAAGTTTGAGCTTGTGGAGCTCTCAGGGCAAGTCAAGAGGAATAAGAAAAAGGTCAGGAAGGAAAAGGTGATGCCTCCAAAAAATGTGCTAAAAACCCTCTCCCTTGACCTTGGCCAACCTCCACGTTTAGAGAAGGTGCTGAGGTGGATCAAGGAGGGAGCAGAACATGAACTCAAGGTTTTGCTGCAAAACTGATGAGTTTGGAAAACCTGACTGTTTGGGGTTATTTTTCTTCAGGTCAGGGCACTTTGGGGCTGATTTGCTTAAATCTCTCTAAATTCCATCCTGGCTGTGCCCAGCTGAGCTCCCCCTGGCCCTGGGCTGGCTCTGCCACGGTGTCAGCACCCAATTGCTTTGCCATCAGCAGGAATTGGGGCTGCTCTCGCTGGGAGGGGAGAAGGCACCACACACTGGGAGCTGCTCAGCTGATTGGCAGTTCTCCTCATTGATGTTGCACTAAGAATTAGATGTTATTAAGTGGAATCATTGCCTTGGGATCAGATGTGGGCCAGAGGCATCATGGATGGTCAGATGGAGAAGTTTGAATGGGCTTGCAAATCAAACTTCCAGGAACTGTCATTTTCAAAGCCAATTTAAGAAAAAAACCATCATTTTTTCACTCTCAAGATCAAGATGTAGAGGATTTTCAGGGTTTCCCCAGTGCCCCAAACCCTCTTGGACTCTCACCTGGAACAGCCACGGGGAGGAGGGAAGACAAATCTTGAGCCATAAGGGGAAGAGTCACCAAAAACTACCCCAAAATGGTATTTGAAGGACTCTGAGATAAGCTCAGTTGGTTAAACCTTGGTGGTAATAACCCCAAGGTCACAGGTTCACTTGATGGTCCTTGTGGGTCCCTTCCTACTCCAAATATTCCAAGATTCTGTAAAGGGAAACGCAGCACCTGCCATGGAGCTGGACACAGATCCTGAGGTTGGTAATGGGGTGTGGAGCACCAACATTGGCAGGAGGAGGACAAGAAGAGAGGCCCTGAGAGTCCAGAGGGTGGTAGGGAAGCCCTTTGCTTCCCATCTTCTGAAAAGGAATTGGTCCTACTGTTGGTTATTCCACCCCAGGTCTGTTACATGGAGGCTCTTGATGCATCCCAGCAGCTCTGGGAATGGATGTGGGATCTGCTTCCCAAACCACCATGGATTCCACCAGGAGGTCAGCTGGGAAATGAGGTCTTTCAAGCTTTAAATCCTTAAATATCCCTTTTTTTTTTTTTTAATTCCAAGCCAGCACTGAGCCCTTTAATTGCCTTCCATCCAGTGCTGGGCACCTGGACTGGCTGAAGAGCTGATCTGTTACCTGGGCATGAGGTGGCATCTCATCACTGCTGGTTCATCTCCTCCTGCTCCTGGCTCTGGACTCAGAATTATTTCCCTGCTTCTGTAATGGAGGCACAGCCTGGAAACTCTGGGCTAAAATACATTCCTGTTAGTCTGAGGCCACCTTGAAATGCCTCCAGCTGCTGCCAACACCACAACTGGCCCCAAAACCTGACCTGGGGATTGTGCCAACCCTGTCCGCAGCTCCAGACATCAAATCCAGCTGGTTTGAGGCCATGACTTGGCAAAAGCAACTCTCTGCCCTTTTATTTTAGGGGGCTGGGATGTGATTCTCCCACCCTTTCCTCTGGTGTCCACAAGGCTTGGAAGAAACCATGGAGTGGTGGCTCCTCAGGCATCAGCCCCCCTTTGAGCAGGGACCAGGAGGCTGGAGGGACTTTGGGGTACAAATGATCCCATGGAGACAGGCTGGGAGAGCTGGAGGGGCTCACCTGGAGAAGAGAAGGCTCCAGGGAGACCTGAGAGCCCCTTCCAGTGCCTAAAGGGGCTCCAGGAGAGCTGGAGAGGGACTGGGGACAAGGGATGGAGAGACAGGAGAAGGGGGAATGGGTTCCCACTGCCAGAGGGCTGGGATACGTGGGATATTGGGAAGGAATTCTTGGCTGTGAGGGTGGGCAGGCCCTGGCACAGGATGGGCAGAGAAGCTGTGGCTGCCCCAGCCCTGGGAGTGTCCAAGGCCAGGTTGGACAGGGCTTGGAGTGACCTGGGCTGGTGGGAGGTGTCCCTGCCCTGGGGCTCAGCTGAGATGATTTCCTGGGGATTCCCAAGCAGAGGGATCTGCTCACCCCCTCACTGGGAAGGGAGAATGGAGATGTTTCCTGTGGAGGGAAGGACTTTGGCACTTGGTCTGGGTCTGTCCCAAAGGGGTGTTGGTTCCTGAGGAACTCATGACAGCCAACCACTTATGCCTCTTGGTTTCTCCCATTGTTGGCAGCAGAGGAGAAGGATGGGGGAATCCCATCCCATATCTCTGAAAGAAAATAAAAGGGCAGGGAGCTGCTTTTGCCAAGTCATGACCCCAAAGCAGCTGCATTTGGTCTCTGGAGCTGCAGCCACCCCAGGGCCACCTGTTGATCTGTTGCTGACCCTCCTCAAACCCAAATCCTTCTTCCTCATATTACAGCCATGGGCAATGAGGACTGTTTTCATCTCCACCTTTTTTATGGAATAGCCAATCTGGGTTTGAGTCTAAAGCCAAATAAAATGAAAACTTGGGCCAGTTTAAGCTGGGGAATTAACCCCAGCAGCAAGAGGGGAGAAAACCCATTCAAAAAGTGGTTTTTTCCCAAGGAAAGTGTTGAAATAAGCTGGAATTGTGATGCCTTTCAAGACCAGGCACTCAGTTAAATGAAGATGGGCAAGAATAAGCTGCCTAACTTTAAACCCTGCATTAGCCCCATCTCTATTCATGAAGGCATTATGTTGAATTAATGTTGTTACAGCATTAGCCTCCTAAGAGGCTTGGAGATGTCACCTCCCAGAAGCTGCTATTATTTGTAGCCCTCTTGGAGTGGGGAATACACTCCCAGGGTTTAGATCATCCCATTCTTGGGTAACCTCCACAGTCAGGAAACCTCATGGGTTGGGTTTTCTTGGGGTTTTTTATTCAGGTCTAACATTTTGAGCCATGAAAAGGCAGGAAAAAAATCTTCTTCAGCATCACCTTTGCCTTTCATCACCATTTCACTCTGTCCCATTCAGCAGGTGGGCCCAGTTTGTCCCTGTGTGGGTGTGCCCAAAGCTGGGCATTCCAAACCCTCTGGGCCATTGCCCAGCAACTGTTCCCAATGGCCCATTGGCAGCAGCTGCCCAGGGCACAGCTGAGCCCTCAGGCTGGGAGCTGGCTGGGAAAGAAGCCTGGCAGAGGAGCTGGGAGAACTGCCCTGCAGGGACTCCTTGGCACCTCCACACCCACCTGAGGGCTCAGCTCTGCCCATGGGCCAGCAACCATTCCAAAATCCCCCCTGACTGCCAGAGTCAGATCCCCCAGTGTGGAACTCCCTGCCCTGGGGGAGGCACTGGGGGCTCCCACCCAAACCTCAGGGGACACAATCTGGGGGGTTGGGGACTTCTGGGACCACTGGTGGGATGCAGAGGAGGAGCAGCCCCTGGCCAGGAGGAGCCACCACTCTGGCCCAGACTGTGCCATCATCTGCACCAACAGCTTTGTCCCTTCCTTTGCCTTTGGACTCGGGGGAACCACGTGGGGCTCAGCACAGGGGCCACCAAACCCCCCTGTGTTTGTGCCCCAGGGGGCTGGGTTAGACTGCTGGGCTTGGGGGTTAAACCCAATTTCTCTTTGTGCCATTGCATTGATTGGAATATTGTTATTAAATTGTAACTCTGACTGATAATCTCTTTGTTGTTGGGTTTGTTTCTCCTGCAGGTTCACCTTTAAACCAGCACACACTCCCATTTGAGTTCTGGAGGAGTTCAAAGGCAGTTTTCTCTCCATCTCCTCCCTGTTGGTAGCCAAGGGACCCTCTGGATTTATTCCCTCTAGAGGATTTCCAGCAAAGCAGGTGGGTCTTAAAGGACAACTCCAGGGC
The DNA here is from genome assembly GCF_047495875.1 of Pithys albifrons albifrons. Lineage (NCBI taxonomy): Eukaryota > Metazoa > Chordata > Aves > Passeriformes > Thamnophilidae > Pithys > Pithys albifrons. Next base: position 6,654,190 of record NC_092480.1, on the reverse strand, counting down.
AGAGCATTTGCAGCTAAACAGGGGAGACAATAGACCAGACTGGACAAGAGTCTTCCAGGTGGAAAGGACCTCAAGTCCAGCAAGGGCCAGGGGCAGGAGGACAGGGGGCAGTGGGGCAATTCCCCCTTCTGCTCATCTTCTCATTCCCGAAAGGCTCATCCTGCAGCCCCAGGGAGGTGTTTTCATGGCCAAAGCACTTTGGGAAGGACCAGCTGAGCTCTGCAGCCTCCCCCTGTCACGCCTTGTTGCCTCTCTCATTGAAAGGAAATTAAAAGCCTTTAAAAAAAGAGCAGCTCAGGAGTTAATTGAGTCTTACCATTTTCCGACTGCAAACGATTTTGACATGTGGCTTTCCATCTCTTCCTGGTGCTCCAGATGATGGGGATGGATAACCCAACCTTTGGATGCTGGGGAAGACATTTAGGGGAGCCCAAACTTAATGCAAAGACTTCAAAATCCGGGAGTGACCCACTCCCCTCCAGCAGCTCTTTGTGCTGAAAATGCCTCCATGTGCAGCTTTAGGCTGTTCCCACAGAAATGGAAGGCAAAGGAGAAGGATAATTTCTTTGCAGCTCAATGTTGGAGGTGATTAGTGCCCAATATACCCCGGGCAGCTTTAGTGTTTAACATGGAGGTGATAGTGAGGATTTATGAGAGCTCGTGGACAATAACAGCTTTCCAGAGAGGCTTTGATTAAACATTATGGATCCACATTATGCAAATTTATTGCATGGTTAATATGACTCCAAAAGAACACAGTGGCACTTAAAAATGCATTTAAAAGGGAAAAAAAAAATCAAAAGAGCTGAAGAGCACAGGGTTTCTCAGAGCCACGGGAAGGTCTTGCTTTAGGATGGTTCAGGCTGGAAGGGGAAGTCACAAAGCCGTTGATGTGCAGGGAAATACAGGGAAAATCCATGAGTTTAAACAGCATCTTTAAAGGCAGACAAATTCCAGCCTGGGTGTTCCCCACTCAGGTTGCTGCTGGCATTAAACCACTTGCAGACACCTCTTGCCCAACAATCACTTGCCTTTTTGTTTTAATTTGGGATAACCAGAATGGGATGAGATGGAAGTGAAGTGCTGTGTTTGCCAAACGCCACATTCCTGCCAGGAATGTGGGGAGGGGGTTGGGGGCAGGTTCTCCTCCCTCCAACACTCCTGGCTGTCATTTGTCACTGTCTCCTGGGCAGGACCATGATTTATGCCAGCAGCTCCTTGCAGGGCCTTCATTAACTTCGACACATTCGTCTGGGCTTTAAAACTCAGATTATTATAAAGCCAAGAATTATTTTCCTCCAGAAATCGAGGCTGGGAGAAGACAGATCCCATCAACAGCCTCCTCTCTGTCAAACAGCAAAGCCCAAAAATAGCACAGAGCAGGGATGTGATGGACAACCAACCCTCCTTCAGCTGGTGCAGCCCCAACTGGGGGGGTTTGGTGTAAAAACACAATAGTTTGGTCAATGGCATGAACCAGGAGCTCATGTAGGCAAAGGGCCTGGAGTTCTGGGAGGTTTCAGGTCATCACCTCTCCTTCCTCTTGCTCAGAGCTCAGATTAACCTTCCCTCAGAGAAACCTGGTGGTTCTGTGCAGCTCCTTCCCAGCAAAGAGAGACGTTCCCCCTCCCTCCCAGCCCCACCAGCCCTTCCCTCTCCAGCCACAGACCCTTTAAAAGTCATAACCTGGGTAACAACTGTTGCTTGTGCAGCATCCAACGAGGCCTCTGGTTGTTTCTTTGGAGGATCCTCTCCCAGCTGCTGTTCCTGCAAGGGATGAATGGGCAATGCAGTGGATTTTTAATAAAATTACAGGTGAGGGGCACATGATGAGGGTCGTGGAGAGCAGGAGGGAGGGTGGAGAGAGGTGGAATTGTTGGGTTTGGGCTGGTGGGTGGAATTCTCTGAGTGGGTTGAATCTTTGGGCACAGCTGGGTGGTCATCTGGGGAGGGGTGATGACAACAGAATCACAGAATCCTAGAATGGATTGGGTTGGAAAAGACCTCTGAGATCACCAAGTCCAACCCTTGGTCCAACTCCAGTCCCTTTACCAGATCATGGCACTCAGTGCCACGGCCAAGCACAGCTTAAAAACCTCCAGGGATGGGGAATCCACCCCCTCTCTGGGCAGCCCATTCCAATCCCTGAGCACTCTCTCTGCAAAGAATTTCTTTCTGCTCTCCAACTTCAATTTCCCCTGGCAGAGCTTGAGCCCATCGTGCCCCCTTGTCCTATTGCTGAGTGCCTGGGAGAAGAGACCAACCCCCACCTGGCCACAACTTCCCTTCACTCAGGGGGTGGCCAAGCAAGGCCTGTCACATGCAGAGTTCTGGAGACATCCACACCCTCATTTGCACCTCAGCACTGCAGAGGAGCCCAGGTAGTGCCCTCTGAAGGTGCTTCAGTGGCCTGTGTGTCCAACAGCCAGGGAAAACAGGACAGAAAGCTGTGCTGAAGGGATCACAGATCACAGAATCAGTTGGGTTGGAAGAGACCTCTGAGATCATCAATCCAACCCTTGATCCAACCCTACTGTGATCACCAGCCCATGGCCCACAGTGGGGTTGGATCAAGACATGGTTGGATCAAGACATGATTGGATAAAGATGTGGTGGATTCTCACTCAGTGCCACGTCCAGCCTCACCACCCCCTCTCTGGGCAGCCCATTCCAATCCCTGAGCACTCTCTCTGCAAAGAATTTCTTTCTGCTCTCCAACTTCAATTTCCCCTGGCAGAGCTTGAGCCCATCGTGCCCCCTTGTCCTATTGCTGAGTGCCTGGGAGAAGAGACCAACCCCCACCTGGCCACAACTTCCCTTCAGGTGTGCTTCATGATGCTTGGGATGCTTCACCTCCTGGAAGATGCTGATGGGATTGGGGTGGGGAGATGAGGCAGAAGCTCCACCTGATGTGTTTGGGAGCTGTTTGGCAATGGTGGACTGGGGATAACGATGGATTTTGGGCTGGGATGGACAGCTCAGGGCTGAGCTTGTTTTCAGCCCCTAAACTGGTGGGTCCCCTCATTTCTGCTCTCCCCCCAACTCCTGCAGATGATCCACAGGTTCCCTTTGGGATAACTTGGAAGCTTCTAACCCTGTGACTCCATTTCCCCACAAACCATGTCCCAGGAAACATCTGGACTGGGCTCAAAGTCCATAGGCTTAAACAAACCTCCAGAAGCATTTCCAGAGTGGTCCAACCTGAGTGCAGCTCAATTACAGGGTGGGATGAGGTGTCTCTGGGACACTTTGGAATGCTCCTCCACCCCAGAAGAGCTGCAGTGGGTGATGAAGGACCCCATGAGCTCCCACAGCAGGGGAGGGTCAGCTGGGTCTGTCCTGAGCTTCTCTGTGAGGGGCATTTCAGGAGATGAACTCACCCAAGGCCTGATGAACTGGATTTAATGTCTTTTTAATTGTCTGGGGTTGGGTTTTCTTCTGGGGAGAAATCAAATTAGAGCCTTAAGAAGGCACTAATTGGAGCAGAGCAATATTTTTGGGCTGTCAGAGATGGTTTTCACCAGGAATTGGCTCCAGAGAGAGAAACCAGTGCTGGGTGTGCTGCTGGGAGAAAAAGGTGGGAATCATTTGGTTTCTTCATCTGCAGGTTTTGAACACTCAAACAGGTTTGATCCTCCTCTTTTTCTTTCTGAGAGCAGTTAAAAATGGGAAGCAGGAGAAAGGGGGGCTGGGAACTGCTCATTTTTTAATTTTACCTCATTTCACTGTCAAAATGATTCCTTTTAGGGGTGTTTTTCATTTCATACGAGGTACTTTTCCAGTTCTCCATCAAACACTCAGTGCTGGGGCCCTAAACCCCTCCTGGGCTGCCCTGCAGGTCTCAGGGCTGTGGCACCAGCCCGTGGCTCCTGGAGGATGCTGAGATGTTTCTCTCTCAACACCTTTCCCTTCTGTAGCAGCTTTTATCCAATAATCTGAGAAACACTTTACAAGTAATAATTAATTAAGCTTCCCAGACTCTTTGTTCAATTCCAGATTATTAATAAATTATGCTTTATTATTTATAAATACATGGCACATAATTTTTCTCTCTGCTATTACCCTGAGCACTCACTTAGCAGATATTAGCACAGTTTAATTCCAGTTTGGCAAATGTTTCCTTTAACCCTTCCCAGGCTGGTTTGGGAGTGTTGAAGTGCTGTGAGACTCTGGTTGTTCTGCCCAGCTCCTTCCTGCTCTATTATATTGAATTTCCCTGCCCATTTTTGCCAGAAGGAATGTTACTAATGCCTTTATCCTCACCCAGCCAGAATTAGGTGTATTATTTTCCATCCTTTTGCAAACCTCTATAAAATACTGAGTCTTGGAGCTTGTGCCCATTTCATTTTACCTCCTCTAAGACTCCCCAAAGCTGCTTATCTGAACAGAGAGACCAGAGCCCACTTCTGCTCTGCCCCCAAATCCTCTTGACCTCAGCAGCCACCAACTTCATCCTGAATCCACACAAACCCCGGGATTTCCCTCCCTGGAAGCAGAGCAGGAGTTCATTTCCCATTCAACCTCAGGGGCAGAGGAGAGGCCAAAACAAGTTCAGAGAAATAAGCCCTGAGATGGTTTTCCCAAAGCCTCGTGTTCCTTTGTGGGAGAAAAGCGAGGGCTGAGCTCCGAGGGGAGCGGAGAACGAGGCTGATCCCAGCTCATGGTGAACAGGGAGGGGAGGACACTGCTCCAGGGTTATAATCCCTGGGGAGACAACCTGGGAAGAAGGAAGAGCAGGGAAAAGCAGCCTGGAGAAGCTTATGTGTTATGGCCCCCCCCAGGCTGGTGGCATCCCTCCTATTAGCAGGATTTTGGGTGGGATGGAGGAGTCAAGGGGCATTAAAGGCCCATTCCTGCCTATTTATCTGCCTCGGGCTGGTGGTGCTCCCTGTGGGGATGGAAGGGGCATCACCTGCTCCTCCTCTATCCATGAAACCCCCAAAACTCCCTCAGGACACATTAATTTGGGCTACAGGGTTGGAGGGTGGGCCCAGAGCTGCTCTGCACCTTCTGCCTGGAGCCGGGTGGGATTAGAACCAAGTTTTGCTTAAAAAACACCCCAAAGCAGCAACACCAAAGGCACAAAAACACCTTTCCCATCTCTTGGCATCGGGCAAAGAAGGAAAGATGTCCAAGATGTCCAAAATCTCTGTTGGTTTTGTAAGCCTGAGTGTTTCAGAGTGACCAGGAGCACTCTGCTCATCCTGGGCTTTGCTCCTCAACTGTCTGGAGGCAGGAGAAGAAATGGATCCAGGCACATCCAGGCTGGCACAGGGATGCTGTGGCTCCAGGAGGGATCCAGAATGGCACAGGGATGCTGTGGCTCCAGGAAGGATCCTGTCACATCCAGGCTGGCACAGGGATGCTGTGGCTCCAGGAGGGATCCAGGCTGGCACAGGGATGCTGTGGCTCCAGGAGGGATCCAGGCTGGCACAGGGATGCTGTGGCTCCAGGAAGGATCCAGGCTGGCACAGGGATGCTGTGGCTCCAGGAAGGATCCAGGCTGGCACAGGGATGCTGTGGGTCCAGAAGGGATCCAGACTGGCACAGGGATGCTGTGGCTCCAGGAGGGATCCAGGCTGGCACAGGGATGCTGTGGCTCCAGGAGGGATCCAGGCTGGCACAGGGATGCTGTGGCTCCAGGAGGGATCCAGGCTGGCAGAGGGATGCTGTGGCTCCAGGAGGGATCCAGACTGGCAGAGGGATGCTGTGGCTACAGAAAGGATCCAGGCACATCCAGGCTGGCACAGGGATGCTGTGGCTCCAGGAGGGATCCAGGCTGGCACAGGGATGCTGTGGCTCTAGGAGAGATCCAGACTGGCACAGGGATGCTGTGGCTCCAGAAAGGATCCAGGCACATCCAGACTGGCACAGGGATGCTGTGGCTCTAGGAGAGATCCAGGCTGGCACAGGGATGCTGTGGCTCCAGAAGGGATCCAGACTGGCAGAGGGATGCTGTGGCTCCAGGAGGGATCCAGACTGGCACAGGGATGCTGTGGCTCCAGGAAGGATCCTGTCACATCCAGGCTGGCAGAGGGATGCTGTGGCTCCAGGAGGGGTCCAGGCTGGCACAGGGATGCTGTGGCTCCAGGAGGGATCCAGGCTGGCACAGGGATGCTGTGGCTCCAGGAGGGATCCAGGCTGGCACAGGGATGCTGTGGCTCCAGGAGGGATCCAGGCTGGCACAGGGATGCTGTGGCTCCAGGAAGGATCCAGGCTGGCACAGGGATGCTGTGGCTCCAGGAAGGATCCAGGCTGGCACAGGGATGCTGTGGCTCCAGGAGGGATTCAGGCTGGCACAGGGTTGCTGTGGCTCCAGAAGGGATCCAGGCTGGCACAGGGATGCTGTGGCTCCAGGAGGGATCCAGGCTGGCACAGGGATGCTGTGGCTCCAGGAGGGATCCAGGCTGGCACAGGGATGCTGTGGCTCCAGGAGGGATCCAGGCTGGCACAGGGATGCTGTGGCTCCAGGAGGGATCCAGGCTGGCACAGGGATGCTGTGGCTCCAGGAGGGATCCAGGCTGGCACAGGGATGCTGTGGCTCCAGGAAGGATCCAGGCTGGCACAGGGATGCTGTGGCTCCAGGAGGGATTCAGGCTGGCACAGGGTTGCTGTGGCTCCAGAAGGGATCCAGGCTGGCACAGGGATGCTGTGGCTCCAGGAAGGATCCAGGCTGGCACAGGGATGCTGTGGCTCCAGGAGGGATTCAGGCTGGCACAGGGTTGCTGTGGCTCCAGAAGGGATCCAGGCTGGCACAGGGATGCTGTGGCTCTAGGAGAGATCCAGGCTGGCACAGGGATGCTGTGGCTCCAGGAGGGATCCAGGCTGGCACAGGGATGCTGTCCCCCCTCTGCTCTCCCATGGTTGTCCATCCTGCCCTGCCAGGAGTCATTCCAAGGCTGCTGGAGGGCACCCATCCATCCAACCTGCATTCCAGGAGGAAAATGCTCACTTTGCTCTTTTCCCAGGGCACAAGAAGGGTGAAAAAACCTGGATGAGGTCAAACCATGGAAAGGGAGAGCAAAGTGTTGGAAATAAACCCTGTGTTCAGCACCAGGGGCTTGGCTGGTGGTGCCCCCACCCTGACTCAAATTTTGGGATATCATGTGCATGAGGATGTGCCCATCCCAATACCCACTGAGTCCCAAAAGCCCTGAAAAATTCATGTATTTTGCCCCTGCTCAGTTTAACAACAAAAAAGGAAGAAAATCCACCTTTAAATTCTGCATTTTCCAATTATTCCTGACTTAATATCAAAGCTGGAAATAAAGTGGGGAACAGAATTTAAAAAAAAAAAAAGGCTTTGCTTCCCCTTTCCAAAGGTATTTCCTGGAAGAGGCCTCATGATCCTGCCCCTGGCAGGGAGATTCCAGACTCTTTTTGATATCATTTTAATTGACATCCTGGGAAGCTAAAGAGGAATCCTGGGAATGTGATGGGACTGCACTGCACAGGGAAAGTGGGGACACTCTGCCTTTGTGTCCCTCTTCTGCAGAGGGAATCTCCAAGCCATGGGAATCTCCAAGCCATGGGAATGTCCAAGCCATGGGAATCTCCAAGCCATGGGAATCTCCAAGCCATGGGAATCTCCAAGCAAGGGAAACTCCAAGAAATGGGAATCTCCAAGCCATGGGAATGTCCAAGCAATGGGAATGTCCAAGCAATGGGAATCTCCAAGCCATGGGAACCTCCAAGCCATGGGAATGTCCAAGAAATGGGAATCTCCAAGCCATGGGAATGTCCAAGCAATGGGAACCTCCAAGCCATGGGAATCTCCAAGCCATGGGAATCTCCAAGCCATGGGAACCTCCAAGCCATGGGAATCTCCAAGCCATGGGAATCTCCAAGCAATGGGAATGTCCAAGCAATGGGAATCTCCAAGAAATGGGAACCTCCAAGCCATGGGAATCTCCAAGCCATGGGAATCTCCAAGCCATGGGAACCTCCAAGCCATGGGAATCTCCAAGCCATGGGAATCTCCAAGCCATGGGAATCTCCAAGCCATGGGAATGTCCAAGCAATGGGAATCTCCAAGCCATGGGAATTTCAAGCCTTGAAAACCCCCATTCTGGCTTTGAGCTGCTCTTTCCCAGTGCTGGAGTTGCTGATCCCAGCTTGAATCCCACCTCCTTGGGAGGACAATCCCCTGGGGAGGTCACTCTGCCTCCTGAATCCCCATGGAGAACATGAGCATGATGCTGTTCATCCTTGGGAAGATCCTTTCCCCTTCCCAATTAAACCTGAACCCCCTGGAGCTGCCAGGAAGACGTTCCCGTGGCTGATTTTCCCAGAGCAGGATGTCTGGGAGAGGATGTGCTGAGGATGGTTGTCATTTCTCCTTGCATTGATTCCCTTTTTTCTATTGTTTTATTTGGGGATAATTAACAGCTTTGCCTAATACAGTATTAATTCATTGTGTCATTGCATTAATTAGCATTAAAGAGATCCTTATATCACTGTCTGGAGCTGCAAGGAGACCCAATCCAGCAGCAACATTCCCATATTCCTGATCAAAATGCAGCAGCAGGGTGGGAAAAAACCCATCCAAATGAGGTTTTCCCAAAAAACCCCACCATTTCCCAGCTTCCCAGTGGATACTGAGGTGGGAAAACATCTCCAGGAGGTGGTTTATTTTCTCCTTGCCAACATTTGTCTTCCCTTTAAGCCATTAAATCCACAAAGCCCTGACGTTGTTACACAATGTTCCCTAAACCCACCAAATCTACTTAAGACTCTCCAGAACTTCCTCAGGGGCTGCAGCAAAGTTGGATCTTTAGGAAGAACAGCCTTTCTGGGGCAGGTTTCAGGTTTCAGGACTTCTTTCCCCAAGTCACCTTCTGGAGATGCTCTGAAAGGAGCCCCTTGGGCTCTGGATGGGTTTTTACTCCTGGTTGCCCAACAAGTTGCCTCCAAAATGACCCCAAAATGGGTTGGCAAAGGAGTTAAGCTGAAGGTTGGGTGGGAAGTCCTGGGTTGGTTTCCAGGTTTCCTCAGTGGTGGTAAAATCTGGGGATAAGTGATGGGGAGGCAGCAGGAGAAGCCCCTTTCATCCCAACAAGAACATCTAAAATGGGTAAAAATAAGATAAACCTCCAATTTTCCACAAAGAAATAAATAGTTTGAAGGGAAAGGAGCCAATCCCTGTCCCAAGGTGGTTTCTAAAGGTTATTGGGAGACTCCAAAAGGAGGCACAAAGAAGAGCTGAGAGGTTCAGGGACAAAATGCCCTTGAGCATGGGAGATGCTCAGCCCTGGAGCCTCTCTGGGATGAGACATTTGCAGGCTCTGAAAATCCTCACCCACAAGAGCAAGGAGAGAAATAAATTTGGAATAAGTTTTAATATGATTGCCCGCCCTGAGAGGGGGAATTTGAGCAGAGCAAAATCAATGCAATGCTGAGCCATCTCTCAGCTCTATTGGCAGCTCTGGTGGTGATTTTTCCCCTTGAACTGGCAGAATAAAAACTAAAAGCTGCATTAGTTTTTTTTAATTAAGACTCGGCATTATCAGGCTTTACAAGACAGAGCCAATGCACAGATGAATTACCATTTAATTAAAGCTTTCCAAGAAACTTTTGAAGAGTGCAGATTAAATGTGGGCTCGGGTTTCTTGCAGGGTTTGTTGTTTGGGGGGGTTTTTAATTATTATTTTTATTATTATTATTATTATTATTATTTGGGAGAAGTTTTAATTGTTTTCCTTGAGCTGAATGAATAATAATAATAAAAATAGAAATCATTATCTGCAAGATAGAGCTGGGTGATTTTCCATTTGCAGAGAGGTCTGGGTGTATAACTATCTGTAGGTCTCTGGATCTCTATAGATCTCTCTCTATATCTCTATATGTCTATAGTGAGAGTATATATATAGTATATATATAGTATATATAGTGTATATATAGTGTATATATAGTGTATATATAGTGTATATATAGTGTATATATAGTGTATATATAGTGTATATATAGTGTATATATGTAGTATATATATAGTGTATATATGTAGTATATATATAGTTTATATATGTAGTATATATATAGTATATATAGTGTATATATATAGTATATATAGTGTATATATATATAGTATATATAGTGTATATATATAGTTTATATATGTAGTATATATATAGTATATATAGTGTATATATAGTATATATAGTGTATATATATATAGTATATATAGTGTATATATATAGTATATATAGTGTATATATATATAGTATATATAGTGTATATATATAGTGTATATATATAGTATATATAGTGTATATATATAGTGTATATATATATAGTATATATAGTGTATATATAGTGTGTATATCTATAGTATATATATAGTATATATATAGCATATATATAGTATATATATAGTATATATAGTTGTGCTGGTTTAAAGGTGAACCAGCAGGGGAAATGAACTCACCACGAGAGAGATTATAAGTCAGAGCTAAAATTTAATAATAATATTACAATAACAACACTGACACACAAGGGAAATTGCTTTCAACTCACAAAACCCCAGCAGTATAACCCAGTGTCCTGGGGCACAAACCCAAGGGGGTTTGTTTGCCCTTGTGCTGAGACCCCTGTGGCTCCCCCAAGTCCAGAGCAAAAGGAAATGAAAAACCTGTTGGTGCAGGCGCGGGCTGTGGTCTGGGTGAGAGCGGTGATCTCCTCCTGTCGAGGTCCTGCTGCTGCTCTGGATCCCACGAGAGGTTCCCGAGGTCTTCTTACCCACCCCTTATGTACCCTCAGGGAGCACCCAGTTCCTCCCCCTGGGCGGGGACTCACACAATGGGTGATTAACTCTGGGAGCCAGGGGGTGTTGAGCTGTTGATGGCCCATGAGCAGCTCCGCCCCCTCAGGCTGGGTGTGAAGGTGATAACGGCTCCCTGGGCAGCTGCTGCTAATGGCCCATTGTCCTTGGGGAATGAATAGAGGGGGTAGAATACACAGGTTTGATCACCACCACACAGGGTTAGCTGGTCCCTCCAGCTGAACTAGGACAATAGTGTATATATATATAGTATATATAGTATATATATACTATATATAGTGTATATATAGTATATATATAGTATATATAGTGTGTATATATATAGTATATATAGTGTGTATATATATAGTATATATAGTGTGTATATATATATAGTGTATATATAGTATATATATAGTATATATAGTGTATTTAGATATATATAGTATATATATATAGTATATATATAATATATATATACACACATATATAGTATAGATACATAGTGCATATAAATACATCTATATATAAAAATAGGGAAAACTGTGATTTGTGCCCCAGACGTCCCCTCATTGTATTTATTATATATATTCTTATGAATTTATTATATACATATTTATTTTATATATATATATTTATTTTTATATGTATTTATTTTTTATATATTTATTTTATATATATTTATTTTTATATCTATTTATTTTATATATATGTATTTATGATATGTTTTAATATGTATTTATTGTATATATTTATTATATATGTCTTTATGATATGTTTTATTATGTGTTTATTATATACATTCCTATGTATTTATGAGATGTTTTATTCATCATGGCTGGGCTTCACGAACGAAGATTTGGGAAGGGCACTGCCCACGCTTGGTGTGAGCTGCTGGTGGCTGAAAAGGCCGATACGGGATAGGCAGGGCCGGTCACAGAAGGCACAGGGGAACGTCTCCCTGGTGACATTGGCCAGGAACGGTTCTGTCTGCGGTGTCTTTTCTCCTCCAGACTGACCCTCTGTGCATTCCCAAAGGAAGCAGCAGCGTCGTGAATGGTGTGTCTCCATGAGTCCCGACTGGAGGCCAGAGTGGACCATTGGGGCAGTCAATATGGCCAAGGCTGAGCTGTTGTTTCAGGCAGTCCTTGTGTCTCTTCTTTGGGGCTCCTCTCTTGGGGCAGCCGGTGGCGAGTTCACCACAGAGCACAATCTTTGGGAGGCAGTGGGTGATCCTCCATCCTGGAGACGTGCCCTGGGCAGTGGGTGATCCTCCATCCTGGAGACGTGCCCTGGGCGGTGGGTGATCCTCCATCCTGGAGACGTGCCCTGGGCAGTGGGTGGGTGATCCTCCATCCTGGAGATGTGCCCTGGGCAGTGGGTGATCCTCCATCGTGGAGACGTGCCCTGGGCAGTGGGTGATCCTCCATCCTGGAGATGTGTCCTGGGCGGTGGGTGATCCTCCATCCTGGAGACGTGCCCTGGGCAGTGGGTGATGTTCCATCGTGGAGACGTGCCCTGGGCAGTGGGTGATCCTCCATCCTGGAGACGTGCCCTGGGCAGTGGGTGGGTGATCCTCCATCCTGGAGACGTGCCCTGGGCAGTGGGTGATCCTCCATCGTGGAGACGTGCCCTGGGCAGTGGGTGATCCTCCATCCTGGAGATGTGTCCTGGGCGGTGGGTGATCCTCCATCCTGGAGACGTGCCCTGGGCGGTGGGTGATGTTCCATCGTGGAGACGTGCCCTGGGCGGTGGGTGATCCTCCATCCTGGAGACGTGCCCTGGGCGGTGGGTGATGCTCCATCCTGGAGACGTGCCCTGGGCGGTGGGTGATCCTCCATCGTGGAGACGTGCCCTGGGCGGTGGGTGATCCTCCATCCTGCAGACGTGCCCTGGGCAGTGGGTGGGTGATCCTCCATCGTGGAGACGTGCCCTGGGCAGTGGGTGGGTGATCCTCCATCCTGGAGATGTGCCCTGGGCAGTGGGTGGGTGATCCTCCATCCTGGAGACGTGCCCTGGGCAGTGGGTGATGCTCCATCCTGGAGACGTGCCCTGCCCAGCACAGCTGTGTTCTCACCAGCATGGCCTCGATTGGTGACCCTGCCTGTTCCAGAACAGACACATTGGTCACGTAATCAGCCCAGTGGACGTTCAGGACTGAACGGAGGCAGCGCTGATGGAACGTTCGAGAAGCCGCAGGTGGTGGCGGTAGATGACCCAGGATTCAGACCCATATAAAAGAGCAGACAGTACAGTGGCTCTGTAGACACTGATCTTTGTACTTTTCTTCAGGTCTTTATTGGACCAGACTCTTTTATGGAGTTTTCCAAAGGCTCTGTGTGCCTTTGCCAGCCTGTTGTCTGTGTCTTTGTCAATCTTACCCTCTGAGGAGATGATCCTTCCCAGACAGGTGAACTGCTGGACTGACTCAAGCTCTGAATTGCCTATGGTGATGTGAGGATGATGGAAGACTTCCTGAGGTACAGGTTGGTAGAGAACTTCTGTCTTCTTCAGGCTGCCTTCCAGCCCAAGAAGCTCAGCAGCCTCTGCAAAGCAGGATGTGAAGCGCTGCAGAGCTGCTTCTGTGTGAGCAACGAGGGCGGCACCGTCAGCAAAGAGCAGCTCTGGACAAGGTGATTCAGGGGCTTGGTGTGGGCCTTCAGTCGCCTCAGGTTTTATTTATTTTATGTTTTATTATGTATTTATTATCTGTATGATATGTATTTATTTTATATATTATTATGTTGGGTGCCCAGGAGGAGAAACCCCAGTCCTGTGGCAGGTACTCAAGTACAAGAAATTCTGGGAATCTGATCCCTAAAGTGGGTATTTTTTGGGCCACCCAATCCAAGCTGGGGCACTTGGCACCAACCGCGCGGCTCCAGCGCCACCTGATGGGCACTCTGGGGTGCTGCAGCCCTGATGGTCACACGTGGCTTTGGGGCCACCTCCAGACCCTTCTGGAGCAGAGCAGGATGGGTGACACCAGGGGACACCTGCACCTGAAGGTGGTGGCAACAGAACAGAAGGAACACGCAGTTGCTCCAGGATTTTGTGCCCTGAAAAAAGGAAGGAAAATCATTAAACCCCTGCCATTCTCATGGAAAGGGGTGATTTTCCCCAAGTTTTGGGGGGTGCAGAAAGGGGTGGGAGCAGCCTGGTGGAGCATCACTCCATCCCACTCCATCCCACCACCCCGTGAACATCCACACACAGCACATGCTGAAGGAAAACACCCAGCTGGGGATTTTCCCAGTGCAAAATTCTTACAGGGAAAAGCAGGATTTTAGTTAAAACACCATTCCACTGAAATAATTAAATGCTTTTCTCAGCAAAGCTACAGGGGCTGGTGCACCAGGCCCAGGGCAGTGACCCTTCCCCTGGACTCAGCACTGGGGAGGCCACACCTTGAGTGTTGTGTTCAGTTCTGGGCCCCTCAGTTGAGGAAAGAGATTGAGGGGCTGGAGCGGGGCCAGAGAAGAGCAACGAGGCTGGAGAAGGGACTGGATGTGGCACTGAGTGTCCTCTGAAACATCTCCAGGGACAGAGAATCCACCATGTCTTGATCCAACCCCACTGTGATCACCAGCCCAGGGCACTCAGTGCCCTGGGCTGGTGATCACAGTAGGGTTGGATCAAGAGTTGATGATCTCAGAGTTCTCTTCCAACCCAAGTGAGAAGAGCAACGAGGCTGGAGAAGGGACTGGAGCACAAGTGCTGTGGGGAGAGGCTGAGGGAGCTGGGGGTGTTCAGCCTGGAGAAGAGGAGGCTCAGAGGTGACCTCAGCACTGTCTGGAACTGCCTGAAGGGAAGTTGTGGCCAGGTGGGGGTTGGTCTCTTCTCCCAGGCACTCAGCAATAGGACAAGGGGGCACGATGGGCTCAAGCTCTGCCAGGGGAAATTGAAGTTGGAGAGCAGAAAGAAATTCTTTGCAGAGAGAGTGCTCAGGGATTGGAATGGGCTGCCCAGAGAGGGGGTGGATTCCCCATCCCTGGAGGTTTTTCAGCTGAGCTTGGCCGTGGCACTGAGTGCCATGATCTGGTAAAGGGACTGGAGTTGGACCAAGGGTTGGACTTGATGATCTCGGAGGTCTTTTCCAACCCAATCCATTCTGTGATTCTGTGATTCTATGGTGAATTCCATGGGCATGGGAATGGGGTGGGAGCTGCAGCCTCGGGCTGTGCAGACAGACCTGGAGGTGGCAGTGCAGCCCTGCAGATGGAGAACCTCCGTCCCAAATCCCTCTCCTTGGAGACACCAGGAACAAGCCCCGAGAGCCAAACCCTTGTTTTCATCCTAAGCCTGTTTTTTTCCCCCATTCCCTGCTATTCCCGATGTGATAAGTGGATTATGGGGTTTTAACATGTTGGGTTTGGGGGATGAGCTGAATTGGAGGGGGATGAGCTGCTGAGAGATCCTGAAACCTCCTGCCACCAACACTCTCTGTGAAAGCAAGAGAAGCTGCCCCAGGTGAGTGTTGCACTGCAAAGGGAACAAAATATCCCTACAAATTGCCATGGGAAAGGCCTTCATGGCAAAAACCACTTTGGGGGTCTTGCCTGACACAGCCACACTCAGCAGGTGATGTCATGTTGTAATTCTTTAATCCTGGGCAGGTTTTTATTGTTTGTTTGTGGGGGTGTTTATGGATTCCAGGGTTTTTTCCTTGCCCTGTGACACAGGGAAGTTTTGTGGGTTCCCAGACTTTCCAGGCACATCCCCCTTGGACAACCCCTGAAGGGCAGGGCTGTGATCCCAGGAGGAATTAAACCATGCAAGGCTTTCCTAAGACCTACATCCAGTATATTCATCCCTGTCTAAGTGAGCCCATCAAATAAAGGCAGGTATTCCAAGGCAGGTATTCCAAGGCAGGTATTCCAAGGCAGGTATTCCAAGGCAGACATTCCAAGGCAGGTATTCCAGGGCAGACATTCCAAGGCAGGTATTCCAGGGCAGACATTCCAAGGCAGGTATTCCAAGGCAGGTATTCCAAGGCAGGTATTCCAGGGCAGATATTCCAAGGCAGGTATTCCAGGGCAGACATTCCAAGGCAGGTATTCCAGGGCAGACATTCCAAGGCAGGTATTCCAGGGCAGACATTCCAAGGCAGGTATTCCAGGGCAGATATTCCAAGGCAGGTATTCCAGGGCAGATATTCCAAGGCAGATATTCCAAGGCAGGTATTCCAAGGCAGGTATTCCAAGGCAGGTATTCCAAGGCAGATATTCCAACTCAGGTATTCCAAGGAAGGTATTCCAAGGCAGGTATTCCAACTCAGGTATTCCAAGAAAGGTATTTCAACTCAGGTAGTCCAAGGCAAATATTCCAAGGCAGGTATTCCAAAACAGTTATTTCAAGGCAGATATTCCAAGGCAGATACTCCAGGGCAGACATTCCAAGGCAGGTATTCCAAGGCAGACATTCCAAGGCAGACACTCCAATGCAGGTATTCCAAGGCAGACATTCCAAGGCAGGTATTCCAAGGCAGGTATTCCAAGGCAGGTATTCCAGGGCAGGTATTCCAAGGCAGACATTCCAAGGCAGGTATTCCAGGGCAGACATTCCAAGGCAGGTATTCCAAGGCAGGTATTCCAAGGCAGATATTCCAACTCAGGTATTCCAAGGCAGATATTCCAAGGCAGATATTCCAACTCAGGTATTCCAAGGCAGGTATTCCAAGGCAGGTATTCCAAGGCAGGTATTCCAAGGCAGATATTCCAACTCAGGTATTCCAAGGAAGGTATTTCAACTCAGGTAGTCCAAGGCAAATATTCCAAGGCAGGTATTCCAAAACAGTTATTTCAAGGCAGATACTCCAAGGCAGATACTCCAAGGCAGATATTCCAAGGCAGGTATTCCAAGGCAGACATTCCAAGGCAGGTATTCCAGGGCAGATATTCCAATGCAGGTATTCCAGGGCAGACATTCCAAGGCAGGTATTCCAAGGCAGACATTCCAAGGCAGGTATTCCAGGGCAGACATTCCAAGGCAGGTATTCCAGGGCAGATATTCCAAGGCAGGTATTCCAGGGCAGACATTCCAAGGCAGGTATTCCAGGGCAGACATTCCAAGGCAGGTATTCCAAGGCAGACATTCCAAGGCAGGTATTCCAGGGCAGACATTCCAAGGCAGGTATTCCAGGGCAGATATTTCAATGCAGGTATTTCAAGGCAGATATTCCAATGCAGGTATTCCAGGGCAGACATTCCAAGGCAGGTATTCCAGGGCAGATATTCCAAGGCAGATATTCCAAGGCAGGTATTCCAGGGCAGATATTCCATCTCACCTTATTGTCCCAGAGCAAGATGGGTCAGCACTGATATTCTCCAGGGAATAATTTGCTATTTTTATTTACCTGCCTGACTGGGAAATTGGAGATTTTCCAGCGTGCTCAGGTGGGAGATATTTTCTCCCTTGGCATCATTTCCAAACCCACAATGTTTGGAAATACATCCTGTGGGATGCTGATCTTGAGACCTGGCATGGCTCTCCCAGGACAGTGGGATGGGCATAAAGGAGCATTTACCATCCAGGCCATAATCCTGAAATACTGAATTCCTAAATGAATGCTCATCCTCCTGAGGAAAACACAAACCCTCAGAGCAGCCAGAGCTCTGCATGACCCTGGAAATCCCTGGAGCTCAGTGCCTCAGCTTCCCACCTGGAAAAGAAGGCAGCCCATGGGCTAAGGCAAGCAGAGGCACAGGCTGCCCTCAAGGGTCCCAGTGGCATTAGAAATCCACCCTAAACCAAATCCCACTTGGGGCTGCTCAGGCCAGGGCTGAGCTCCCACTGCAGTCCCAGGGCTGGAGGGCTCAGGGCTTGCCCAGGGCACTAATACATCACTTCTATTTTTCCAAGAAAAAAAAAGCAGAGGGGGAAAGGGTTAAGAAAACAGCAAGAGTTGAGTTTTTCAGTGCTGGCCTCAGCTGAGAGGTTTGGGGTTGTTCTGAGCTGTGAGAAACCCAACCCTGCTGCTCCCAACCAAGACGTGTCTGCTCCTTTCCTTGTCCTTCCCATGGGAATATAAAACAAAAATGGGAATATTGAGCCACTTTTCTCTCCAGGGATGGAGAGAAAATGGGATTTTGAAGTGTTTGCAAAGGGATTCCCTCCACCATCAAGCTGGTGGAGCAGAGGGATGACCCCAAAACTGAGGTTCATAACCCAAGGGAGAAACCTCTGGCCTCAGTGGGAGGGACCAGCACCTTGGGTGTTTTTGGAGTCCTGTGGTGAGATCTCCAGCCCACAGAAACCACGTGTGTACTCCATGGCCACCTGTGCTTGGGGAAATACCACACCATGGGTGGGTCCTGCTGTTGCCTTTGGCTCAGCTCCAGATGGAGCTGCTGAGGGAAACACATCCCTGAAGGTGCCAGAGGGTGACCTGCCTCGACCTCCTGCCCAGCCCCTCCAGAGCTTCTCAAAAGAAAGGGGGGTGGAAAACAGCCCCTCCACCAAGGTCAGCCCACCAAGGACAGGATTTAATGGCCAAACCTCCAGATCCCCTCAGGTTGTGCCTCCTCTCCCTCCAGCTGGTCCATGAGAGCCAAGGATGTTTGGAGTTGCCAAGGGAACTTTGCTCCCTGTTGAAAAACAGCCTCTGAGGAAGCCACCACCAGTACCAGGCTTTGGAGCCAGCCAAGAAAACTGATCTGAAGAAGAAATACAAGAGTCTGAAGTAAAGGAACATTAAATAATTTTTTTCCCAGTGTCTGGTTGGGCTTTTCCTTGGAGCTGGCACCGGAAACACAAAGTGAGTGGAGCAGCCAAGGGGAAAAGGGGCATCTTGGTCACTCCAAATGCCAAGCAAACCACACAGGTGAGTGGAGGTCCAGCCCCACCAGTGTGAGAGACTGGGCTGGCACTGGTTGCTGGCAGCCCCCCTGATACAGTCACAAGCACACATACAGACATATTTACATTCACACCAAGTCACTTTTAGGGACAGAAGTGCAGCTTGAAGTGACACAAGCACAGGTGGATGAAAAACTGGGCCTGCTGGACACAGACATTTCATGAATGAAAGAGTTTATTTTATATTAAACAAGGAGAAATTCCCTGGCTTCAGTTCCCAAATGCCTCTTGCAGATGTCTTTTCTCTGATCCCAACTTTCCCCTCCCAGATCTGTGGGATGTGCAGTTACACCCCACCCAGGGGAAGGGGCTTTGACACCACTGCAGTGCTTGGAAAGATTTTAATCCAGATTTTCTCTGGTTTCGGATCAATGTCCCCATTTTGCTGTAAAAACCCAGGTTTATTTCCAGTCCTCACATGAGTGCAGATGCTCATAATCCTATCCCAGCTGAGCAGTTGGGCCCAGTTTGTCCCTGTGTGGGTGTGCCCAAAGCTGGGCATTCCAAACCCTCTGGGCCATTGCCCAGCAACTGTTCCCAAGGGCCCATTGGCAGCAGCTGCCCAGGGCACAGCTGAGCCCTCAGGCTGGGAGCTGGCTGGGAAAGAAGCCTGGCAGAGGAGCTGGGAGAACTGCCCTGCAGGGACTCCTTGGCACCTCCACACCCACCTGAGGGCTCAGCTCTGCCCATGGGCCAGCAACCATTCCAAAATCCCCCCTGACTCCCACAGTCAGATCCCCCAGGGTGGAACTCCCTGCCCTGGGGGAGGCACTGGGGGCTCCCACCCAAACCTCAGGGGACACAATCTGGGGCTTTGGGGACCTCTGGGACCACTCCTTGGATGCAGAGGAGGAGCAGCCCCTGGCCAGGAGGAGCCACCACTCTGGCCCAGACTGTGCCATCATCTGCACCAACAGCTTTGTCCCTTCCTTTGCCTTTGGACTCGAGGGAAGCACGTGGGGCTCAGCACAGGGGCCACCAAACCCCCCTGTGTTTGTGCCCCAGGGGGCTGGGTTAGACTGCTGGGCTTGGGGGTTAAACCCAATTTCTCTTTGTGCCATTGCATTGATTGGAATATTGTTATTAATTTGTAACTCTGATTTATAATCTCTTTTGCGTTGGGTTTGTTTCTCCTGCTGGTTCCCCTTTAAACCAAAGCCCAACATCTCCTCCATGCCCAGAGCTTTCACCTCTTCTGGCTGTGCTTGTAGAGGGGCAAGTTTTAAATCCAACCCAGTCCCCACCTGAACTGAGCAGCCTGACCTGAACTGAACTGCAGCAGGAGCCAAAAATGCCTTTAGCCCCATCCTTTGGGCCATGTTTTGTTCTCTTGCACTGCTATAGAGGTTAATCATGTCACACACAGTGGAGATGCACCTAAGCATGACCAGAATTAGGGATTTAGGCCTTAATTAGGGGGTGATGCACAGGAACAGCCAGCAGCAGCCCGGGGGCTTTTCATTAGACTAATTAATTTGGCTGCTTTGGGGCTGTCCTGCTGCAAACCAGCCCTGGCTGTAAATCAGAGCTGCCGTCACGCGGCGCCTTCTGTTTTATTTCCACGTTCTGCCCTCCCCTCCCTCCTCCCCCCAGAGCCACAGGGGCTGTCTGAACCCAGACCTCTCCACAGACCTTAACAAGGCACAGTTTGATGAGAAAAATCCCTTTTTTTGTCCTCATTTGCAATGTGATATCCCCATGTTACAACTTTTGTAAGTGGGCAGGGCATGAGTTTCCCCAGAGCGACCCCCAGCTTGGAGCTGAACTCGCCTCTGCAGGGAAAGCTGCACAATTTCCCTCTCCTGCATCCCCAGGAATGAAAAAGCCCTTCAGAAAGGGTTTTTGGGGGCAGAGATTTCATTCATTTTCTGCTGTTTTAAAAGGCAGAAAGGTGGAATCATGTGCATGGCTGGATGTGTGACCCAGCATCAGTTTGGTAGGACTTGGGCTGATGTTCAGATGGTTTCAGGGCTGCCAAGGTGCAGCCTGAGGTGGCCAGGTTTGATTTTCCAGGGATTTTGCTCTGATCTGGATGCTGAAAGGGGAAATACCTGCCCTTGCCATCACCTGTGTGGTCATTGTGGGTTTGGAGACACCCCCACAGACCAGAAACTGCTGCAAACCCTCCAGGGATCTGTATTCCTGTTTCCTGCATAGGATTCACAAGCTTTTCTCCCCAAAAGTCCTTTTCTCCTCTTATTTGCTCCCTGGGGGAGTTTTCCCTGTTTCCAGTAGCCTCAGTGCATGTGATACCCCTGGAGGAAGGAACAGCTCAGCTGGAGCTGGAGATGCAGAGGATGGGTGGCATCACCTCGGGGGGAAAAGCCACTCTTGGGGACAACTGAGCCTGAAGGCACCAAAAGAGACCAAAGGCAGGTTGTGTCACAGGGACAGGGCAGGGCAGGGCAGCAGGGTGGGACTTGAGTCCCTGGATTTGTGGGGGAAAGCTCCTGAATTCCTCTCCCTTGACTCTGCTCTGGTGAGATCCCACCTGCAGAGCTGCCTCCAGCTCAGGGACCACAATGTCATGAGGACATGGAGCTGCTGGAGCAAGTCCAGAGGAGACCATGGAGATGCTCCAAGAGCTGGAGCCCCTCTGCTCTGGAGCCAGGCTGGGAGAGCTGGGGGGACTCACCTGGAGAAAAGAAGGCTCCAGGGAGACCTGAGAGCCACTTCCAGTGCCTGAAGGGGCTCCAAGAGAGCTGGAGAGGGACCTGGGACAAGGCATGGAGGGGCAAGACAAGGGGGAATGGCTTCCCACTGCCAGAGGGCAGGGCTAGGTGGAATATTGGAAGGAATTCTTCCCTGTGAGGGTGGGGAGGCCCTGGCACAGGTTGGGCAGAGCAGCTGTGGCTGCCCCATCCCTGGAAGGCTGGGGCAATCTGGGCTGGTGGGAGGTGTCCCTGCCCATGGCTGAGGGTGGAACAAGATGGTCTTCAATGTCTCTTCCAAACCAAACCATTCTGGGATTCTCTGGATTTTCCACATTTCTCTTGCCTTCAGCTTAGAGTTGAGAGCAACCTCTTTCCTTGTGAGAACCAAACACCCCATGAAAACCCCACCTATGAATGGGCATTAATCCAGTTAAATAATTCTTAAATGGTATCAGCAACTCTCAGTAAAGAATCTGATTTCCCTGCTTGTGTAGTGCAGGTAGGACCAGCCACTCAGGACCACGAATAAAGAAAGAAAGAAAGAAATGGGAAACAATCATATGGAAACAATTAGCAGCAGCTTCACTCCAAAAAAACATGAAGGTGCTTGTAGCATTAAGGCTCAAGTGATCTGTGCTCTGGGACCATAATTCACCGACACTTAATAGCATTTACCTTGCAGATGTGCAGTTGAGGCAGAAATATCAGTTTACCCCTTTGAAAAATTAACCTGGGCAAGGCTGTCAGGGCAGGGGAGGGCCCAGGGGAGTGCTGGAGGTTGGGCTTTACCCACGGAATGGGGGGAGGTGGGTTAATTGGGAACTGGGAGGGGGATTTAATGTGGCAGCAAAAGGAGGAGGTTGGACCTTTTGTCTTCTGAGAAAGGGAATTTGCCTGGTTGTAAAATTCGGGGTGATTTGGGCAGATATTGGAGAAGGCAAAACTTTTCTGGTCTTGGCAAAGTGGGGGAGGAGGATTTGGGGTTTCTGGATGTGGTGCCTTGAGGAAGACGCTCTCCACACCTCAGCCCCACCCTCCACACCTCGGCCCTGCCCTCCACACCTCGGCCACGCCCTCCACACCTGGGCCCCGCCCTGCACACCTGGGCCCCGCCCTCCACACCTCAGCCCCGCCCTCCACACCTGGGCCCTGCTCTCCACACCTCAGCCCCGCTCTCCACACCTCACCTGTGCCCTCCACACCTCGGCCACGCCCTCCACACCTCAGCCCCGCCCTCCACACCTGGGCCCCGCCCTCCACACCTCAGCCCCACCCTCCACACCTCGGCCCTGCCCTCCACACCTCAGCCCCGCCCTCCACACCTGGGCCCCGCCCTGCACACCTGGGCCCCGCCCTCCACATCTGGGCCCCGCCCTCCACACCTCAGCCCTGCCCTCCACACCTCAGCCCCGCCCTCCACACCTCAGCCCTGCCCTCCACACCTCAGCCCCGCCCTCCACACCTCAGCCCCGCCCACCACACCTCACCTCTGCTCACAGCAGGGACAGCCATAAATATTAACTCCATTGGAAGCAGCTTGGGGAGTTATTTTAAATTTTAAAATGGCACTTTGCTCCACAGAACATTGGACTTTTCCCTTTCCCCAGTGCAAAGCTGCAACAAATGCTGGGCTTTCCCATGGGGCTGGAATTGGAATTTTTCCAGTCTGGTTTATGGCACAGAACTCTTTGGAGGGGATGAATCCAGGTTTATCCTGCAAGGCACTATTTGGGGAGAAATTATCACCTGCCAGCTGAGGGCAAAAGAGGTGGGGGTGCTCCAAGTCCCCCGTGGAGATCAGCAGGACCCTTGTCAAGCCTCAGCTGAGGAATTTGGGATGCGACCCCAGTGGAGAGGGAGGATGAGGCTGAAGAGGCTTTGCTGTCCTTTGAAAGGCTGGAGGGGATGGTGAGGCAAGAAATAAAACATGAGGGTTTCCGCTCATCAGCTCAGTCAGCAATAGGACAAGGGGGCACGATGGGCTCAAGCTCTGCCAGGGGAAACTGAAGTTGGAGAGCAGAAAGAAATTCTTTGCAGAGAGAGTGCTCAGGGATTGGAATGGGCTGCCCAGAGAGGGGGTGGATTCCCCATCCCTGGAGGTTTTTAACCTGAGATTGGACATGGCACTGAGTGAGAATCCACCATGGCTTGATCCAACCACGTCTTGATCCAACCCCACTGTGATCACTGTGGCACTCTGTGCCCTGGGCTGGTGACCACAGTGGGGTTGGATCAAGGGTTGGATTGATGATCTCAGAGGTGTTTTCCAACCCAACTGAGTCTGTGATCTGTGATCCCTTCAGCACAGCTTTCTGTCCTGTTTTCCCTGGCTGTTGGACACACAGGCCACTGAAGCACCTTCAGAGGGCACTACCTGGGCTCCTCTGCAGTGCTGAGGTGCAAATGAGGGTGTGGATGTCTCCAGAACTCTGCATGTGACAGGCCTTGCTTGGCCACCCCCTGAGTGAAGGGAAGTTGTGGCCAGCTGGGGGTTGGTCTCTTCTCCCAGGCACTCAGCAATAGGACAAGGGGGCACGATGGGCTCAAGCTCTGCCAGGGGAAATTGAAGTTGGAGAGCAGAAAGAAATTCTTTGCAGAGAGAGTGCTCAGGGATTGGAATGGGCTGCCCAGAGAGGGGGTGGATTCCCCATCCCTGCAGGTTTTTCAGCTGAGCTTGGCCGTGGCACTGAGTGCCATGATCTGGTAAAGGGACTGGAGCTGGACCAAGGGTTGGACTTGATGATCTTGGAGGTCTATTCCAACCTAATTGATTCTGTGATTCTCTGATTCTCTTTCAGCCACAGCTCCACCACCCCAAGGGGCAGCAACCACTTGGCAAAGTTCCCACCAAGGGCTGAAAATGGAGAAAGAAAAGGTCCTTCCTCAGAAGCTCCTGAGATGATGAGACAACCTGACTCCTGCATCCCACAGTCCCATTGCCAAGAGGACCTTGGGCTGGGAAATATTGCAGTTCCTGGGGTCAATTCAGGCTTTTATCTTCAAAAAAAAAAGATGTAATTTTAATATTTCAGAGCTCACTGAATAAATCCACTGCTTTGCCACCAGGGATGTCTCTTCCTGCTGTTTCACAATGAAATGCTGTCACCTTGAAAAGAAAGAGCTTTGGACATCAGATTTTGCATCTCCTGGGCCCCTTTCAAACAGCTCATCACTTTATTGGAGATAGTTTGAATTCCATTCCAAGTGGGATCTCAGCAATTCTGGATCAGGGTTTTTCCATGAATATTTTAACTGGTGGTTTTATTGCTCGTGTCAGAAAAGTCATGAAGAGATGGAAGAAAAGGGATTAAAGACTTGGGGAGAAGTGTTTGTATGAGGATAATTAAAATGAAAACAATGTGAGGGAGGCTCCTGGAGCAGCAGGGAAGGAGAAACAGCATTAAATGTGGTCCATGCACAGGAATAAACCCCTGGGATTTGGGGATTGCTGGCAGCAGTTCAGGTCCCAGGAGAGATGTGGGATCCAGACAGAGCCCAAAGGCAGAGGGTGATGCTCAAGGTCCACTTTGGGCACTTGTGGTCCAAGGATCCCACTTTTCCCAAGCCATGGTTGGAATTACATCACTCCCAAATATTCTTCTTAATTATTTAAGCTTGACAAGCAGCACTTCAGCCTCAGCTGTGCCTGACTCAGAGGAAGAAGGGATTTATTCCTCCCTTATTTCCAAGGCCCAGCCAGAGCTGTTGAATTTTACAGGGAAAACTTCTCTGCCTCTCCTGCTGGAGTTTTCTGGTTTGTGTCCCAGAAATGTTGATGGACCAGGAGAGAAGAGTTGGCAGGAAGGACAGGCTGGGGTTTCAGAGGGCAAGGAGCTCTGAACTGCTACTCCAATATCAACTACTGGTGAACATGAGGACAATCCAGGGCCTGTCTGCTCCCAGTACCTCACAGACTCCTTGGATGAGCCTGTGGAAAGCTGTGCCTTGCTATTCCCATATGGATAAAGCAGGACTCTGCTTTCCTCTGGATCCTACCAGGCTAAAACAAGGCTGAGTCCCTCACCCTTAAGGGCCTGGGCTGTGTAATCTCCTCAGCTCTTTCCTCCCCACCTCAGGCAGGAGCTTTTGGGAGTCCACCTTCGGATGTGATGATCTCCAGGCAGATTTCCAGCCTGGAAATGCAGGGATGAAATGCAGCTCCATCATCCAAGCCAGGGAGAAAGTGTCATGCCTAATGGAGAAGAAATGTTTTGCAGGTGCTTGCTGGGGAGCAGAGGACAGATAATGAATAAAACATGTTTGTGTTGCAGCCTCCAGTAAATGTGACAAACTGGGATCCTCTGGCTGGGGGGGAAGGAGATGAAATATGAGTTGGAGCTCAACTGAAAGCTCATAACTAATCCAAGATGTGGAGCTGCTGCAGGGTCTGGTGTGAGCCAGGTTTGGACAGATCCAGGGAAGCACAGGGGGGCTGGAATTGTCTTTCAGGAGACAGCAGGATGTGACCTCTGGCTGCCCATGACATAATTCTGAGCATTAAAGTGGGGCTTGTCTTCAGCCCTTTGCTCCAAGACTTGTCTGAGCCTGTTCTTTCTGAGCCCAAAGGAGAAGCCAAAAGAGGGAAAAACATTTTAGATGCCAAAGCTTATTCCACTCAAATGCACATTCTGAGGAGCCTCCAGAGTCCTGCAGGATTAGTTGTGCTCTGAGGTCAGTGCTTGTGATGAGCAGCCAGCAAATAAAGGATGGGTTGAGGAGCTGTGACTCTCCAGGATGCAAATAAAGGATGGGTTGAGGAGCAGTGACTCTCCAGGATGCAAATAAAGGATGGGTTGAGGAGCAGTGACTCTCCAGGATGCAATAAAGGATGGTTTGAGGAGCAGTGATTGTCCAGGATGCAAATAAAGGATGGGTTGAGGAGCAGTGACTCTCCAGGATGCAATAAAGGATGGGTTGAGGAGCAGGGACTCTCCAGGATGCAATAAAGGATGGTTTGAGGAGCAGTGACTCTCCAGGATGCAAATAAAGGATGGGTTGAGGAGCTGTGACTCTCCAGGATGCAATAAAGGATGGGTTGAGGAGCTGTGACTCTCCAGGATGCAATAAAGGATGGGTTGAGGAGCAGTGATTGTCCAGGATGCAATAAAGGATGGGTTGAGGAGCTGTGACTCTCCAGGATGCAAATAAAGGATGGGTTGAGGAGCAGTGGTTCTCCAGGATGGAATAAAGGATGGGTTGAGGAGCAGGGACTCTCCAGGATGAAAATTAAGGATGGTTCGAGGAGCAGGGACTCTCCAGGATGCAAATAAAGGATGGGTTGAGGAGCAGTGGTTCTCCAGGATGGAATAAAGGATGGGTTGAGGAGCAGGGACTCTCCAGGATGAAAATTAAGGATGGTTCGAGGAGCAGGGACTCTCCAGGATGCAAATAAAGGATGGGTTGAGGAGCAGTGGTTCTCCAGGATGGAATAAAGGATGGGTTGAGGAGCAGTGGTTCTCCAGAATTTATTCCTGCATGGATTCCTCAGCAGCCACTCAATGTATCCCAACTTGTGGCTGAGGAATTGTCTCAAGCTTGGGCTTGCTGCCCTCTTGGAGCCACGATTTTTGTAGGAAGTTAAATTTTCATCCTTTAAAGAAAGTTAAATTTTCATTCCAGGGTCTGAGGACTGGAGGTTGAACAGAATCCACATGGAAAAATGACCTGGGAATGAGACCAGACCATCACATCCCACTGAGGAACAGACACAGCTTAAAGTGTGTGCTGTGAACAGCCCCAGCAGTGAATGAATCCTTTTCTGCTCCATGTTCCCTGTGCCTGCACTTCCTTTCACATCATTACTCTGAATTAGGGATCCAAATATTCCCCTGGAATGCACCTACACACAGAATCACAGAATCATAGAATGGATTGGGTTGGAAAAGACCTCTGAGATCATCAAGTCCAACCCTTGGTCCAACTCCAGTCCCTTTACCAGATCATGGCACTCAGTGCCACGGCCAAGCTCAGCTGAAAAACCTGCAGGGATGGGGAATCCACCCCCTCTCTGGGCAGCCCATTCCAATCCCTGAGCACTCTCTCTGCAAAGAATTTCTTTCTGCTCTCCAACTTCAATTTCCCCTGGCAGAGCTTGAGCCCATCGTGCCCCCTTGTCCTATTGCTGAGTGCCTGGGAGAAGAGACCAACCCCCACCTGGCCAGAACTTCCCTTCAGGCAGTTCCAGACAGTGCTGAGGTCACCTCTGAGCCTCCTCTTCTCCAGGCTGAACACCCCCAGCTCCCTCAGCCTCTCCTCATAGGGCTTGTGCTCCAGTCCCTTCTCCAGGTCTAAACTTCACATGGTCTAAACTAAGCCAGGAGAGGGTTAATGAAGAGCTCCAGGGCAGTGCTGAGCCCAGACCCTGCAGATCCTCCTCCCTGCAAGGGTTTTTGTTCCTCCACAATCTCCTTCTCCCCCTGTTGGAGCCTGACCCCCTCCATTCATGTCTTCATGACTGGGAGAACACAAAATCATCAGTCTGTGCCATCACAGCTCCTGAAGGAGAGGTTTGGGAGCAAGGGCTGCCTTTGTCCCACAGGGGCTGGTTCCAGGCAGCTCCCTCATTCCTCTTACAATTAATTGGAATGTTTTTGCTCTCTCCACTGTATTCCAGAGGATTGTCCCAAGATCAGAGCCCCCCCAGCTCATCCAGAGGGAGTTCCTGGCCTCAGGCCTTGAGCTCCTGGACAAGATAACCCAAAGTTATCAATAACTGTGGTATTTTCCAATCCTATCTTGCAAAATCCTGCAGGTCTGGGAATGTAAAACACAACATATTGCCTTAGGAACATCCTGAAATGAACCTGCTCTTTTGCTTCCAACCTGTGTTTCATTCCTTGTGGGATGATCTCTCCACTTCCCAGCTTTCTGCAACTTGTTCATCATCTTCTGTTCCTCATGTTTTGTGTCTCCTGGGAGCCGGTTCAGCTCTGCAGGATCTCACCACTGACCTCAGGTGTTACTTTCTACAAGCTCAGGTCACTCTTCCAAACCCTTTTCCCTTCATTCCTGTCTGCAGGTTCTCTGTGTTCTTTAACCCAGATGGCTTTGCCCTGTCAGAAACATTCCCTGTTGGAATTCCTAAAGGCAGCTGCTCAAGTGCTCAGGCTTGGACCTGTTTCCCTTTCCAAGAGAGGAAAGAATGAAGGAGCACATGAGCTTTTAAATCCGCCCTGATTTGCCAAAAATCCTTTCACACCAAACATGTGGTCTGCACAGGAGTTCCCTCCCTGCCAGAGAATCATTTTGGCAAGGATTTTTTTTGTTAAAAAAGAGCTAAAATCCCAGGAGAACTGTAATTCTTTGTATTACAGATCATGCTGATCCCTATCTGGAGGTCAGATGTGTGTTGAACTAAATGCATAAATGATCATGTAAAGCCATAACCTCCCCTTGAAATGCAGGAGACACCTGGGGAGCACCAGGACAGGGACAGCACCCAGGGAATGGCCTGAGCTGTGCCAGGGCAGGGACAGCCCCCAGGGAATGGCCTGAGCTGTGCCAGGGCAGGGTCAGCACCCAGGGAATGTCCTGAGCTGTGCCAGGGCAGGGACAGCACCCAGGGAATGGCCTGAGCTGTGCCAGGGCAGGGTCAGCACCCAGGGAATGGCTGGAGCTGTGCCAGGGCAGGGACAGCACCCAGGGAATGGCCTGAGCTGTGTCAGGGCAGGGACAGCACCCAGGGAATGGCCTGAGCTGTGCCAGGGCAGGGACAGCACCCAGGGAATGGCTGGAGCTGTGCCAGGGCAGGGACAGCACCCAGGGAATGGCTGGAGCTGTGCCAGGGCAGGGACAGCACCCAGGGAATGGCCTGAGCTGTGCCAGGGCAGGGACAGCACCCAGGGAATGGCCTGAGCTGTGCCAGGGCAGGGACAGCACCCAGGGAATGGCTGGAGCTGTGCCAGGGCAGGGACAGGTTGGATCTCAGGCAAAGGCTCTTCCCCCAGAGGGTGGTGGGCACAGCCAAAAGGATGCTCAGGGGCTGTGGGAGGCACAGCAAGGCAGGGCAGGCAGGAATTGCCCAGCACAGGTGGATTTGCAGCTCCATTGAACCAGTTTAGGCTCTCAGGAGGCAGCTTTGATCTCCAGGTTCACTTGGATGTGTCCAGATGGCTCCTGCCTCCATCTCCTTCCCCTTCCCATCCTCAGGGGATGAGCTATTTTTGAGGGTGGTGATAAGTGGCATCTCCCTTCAGGTGCAGCTCCAGCCCCAGGAAACAGGAATTACACCCCCAGATGGGAGATCTGTATAAATACATTTCTATACATACACACACACACACTCATCTATCTCTTAATGAATTCAGGGTGTGCACACACGTGGCTGAGTTTTATGGCCCATTTCCCAGCCCAAAGACCAAAGCCTGAGTCCTCCAACCTCCACCTCAGCAGGTATTTGGGGGAATTGAGTCATCACAGTCCCATAATTGAGAGTTTCAGACTTGGGATGCCCATGGAGGTGGGGTTGGGATGCCCATGGAGGTGGAATTGGGATGCCCATGGTGGTGGGATTGGGATGCCCATGGTGGTGGGACTGGGATGCCCATGGTGGTGGAATTGGGATGCCCATGGTGGTGGGATTGGGATGCCCATGGAAGTGGGGTTGGGATGCCCATGGAGGTGGAATTGGGATGCCCATGGTGGTGGAATTGGAATGCCCGTGGTGGTGGGACTGGGATGCTCATGGTGGTGGGATTGGGATGCCCATGGTGGTGGGTTTGGGATGCCCATGGGGATGAGTTTGGGATGCCCATGGTAGAAGGATGGAGATGCCTATACTGGTGAGACTGGGATGCTCCTGGAGGTCAGATGGAGATGCCCATGCTGGTGGAAGGATGATGCCCATGACAGTGGGATGGAGATGCCCAAGAAGGTGGCATGGAAATGCCCATGGCAGAAGGATGGAAATGCCCATAGTAGTAAGATTGGGATGCTCATGGAGGTGGGAGGCAGGTGCCTGCGATGGGGGGGTTGGGATGCCCACGGTGGCAAGATGGAAATGCCCATGGCCATGGGATGGAGATGCCCATGGAAGTGGGATGGAGATGCCCAAGGCAGTGCAATTGGGCTGCCCATGTTGGAGGAATGGTGATGCCCATGTTGGAGGAATGGAGATGCCCATGTTGGAGGGCTGGAGGTGCCCAGAGCAGGTGAGGTTGGGATACTCCTGAGGTGGGATGAAGATCCCCATGGTGGGGGTATGATGGTGCCCATGGTGGTGAGAGTGGGATGCTCACAGAGGTAGGATAGTGATGACTGTGGTGGGGGGATGGAGATTCCCCTTGGCAGAGGGATGGAGATGCCCATAGTGGTGTGATGGATGTGCCCATGTCTGTGATAAGGAGATTCCCTTGGCAGAGGGATGGAGATGCCCATGACTGTTGGGTGTAAACGCCCATGGTAGTGGGATGGAGGTGCCAATGGCTGTGGAATGTAGAAGCCCATGGCTGTGAGATGGAGATGCCCATGGCAGAGTGATGGAGGTGCCCATGGCAGTGCAATTGGGATGCCCATGTTGGAGGGATGGTGGTACCCATGGCAGTGGGGTGGAGGTGTCCGTGGCAGTGGGATGGAGATGCCCATGGCTCTGGGATGGAGATACCCATGGCAGTGCAATTGGGATGCCCATGTTGGAGGTGCCCATGGCAGTGGGATGGAGATGTCCACAGAGCTGGGATGGAAAAGACCATATTGGTGGGATGGAGAAGGCCCTGGCTGTGCCATAGAGGTGCCCATGGCAGTGGGATGGAGATGCCCATAGAGGTGGGATGGAGAAGCCCATAGTGGTGGGATGGAGAAGGCCCTGGCTGTGCCATAGAGGTGTCCATGGCTGCGGGATGGAGATGCCCATAGAGGTGGGATGGAGAAGCCCATAGTGGTGGGAAGGCCCTGGCTGTGCCATAGAGGTGTCCAGGACTGCGGGATGGAGATGCCCATGGCTCTGGGATGCCAAAGCCCATGGCTGTGCCATGGAGCTGCCCATGGGTCTGGGAGGGAGAAGCCCCTGGCTGTGCCACGGAGGTGCCCATGGCAGTGGGATGGAGAAGCCCCTGGCAGTGCCATAGAGGTGCCCATGGCTCTGGGATGTTGAAGCTCATGACTGTGCCATGACGGTTCCCATGTCCGTGCCATGGAGGTGCCCATGGCTGTGGGATGAGCCCGGCCATCATGCCATGCACCAAGAGGTGGCGCTGGCAGACTGCCGTCGGCAGAGCTCCGCTCGGGACAGAGCAGAGCCCTCCCCAGGGCAGCCGGAGCGTTCTCTCATCCCCTCTCGCTCGGGCTGGGGGAGGGTTCTCGGGCACCAACCTCGTGCCTGTCCTGCGGGGTCTTGGGTGGGCACGGGAGCGGCTGCTCGGGGGCACACGCGGCATGTGCCCCTTTTGTGCCAGGCTGGGGGCTACGGTCAAAGGCAGCTCTAGTTGAACTACAGGCAGAAAACCGAGTTTTTCTGGTAAAGCAAACATGATTCCTTTGCTGAAGAAGACACGGAGGGGGTGAAGGGAAGGTGAAAAGCGCTGCCTGTGCAGAGCAGCGAGTGCAGACTCCTCCTGTGCCCATCCCCACCTGGTTTTGTGCCTCCTGCTGCAGGATGGAGGTTGGTGGAGGGGCAGAGCTGTGACATCAGGGCTCACTTCTGGTCGGGCCCGTTATGCAGCTCCCGGGGCTTTCACAGCCAGGGCTGTGGTGCACTTGACGAAAAAGCCCTTTTTCCTTCAAAGAAAAACCCCAAACCTCCGCTGGCTGCGAGGCATTCTGATAAGCAGGTGGCTGCAGGTAACCACCAGCCCCAGACTCCTTTTCCTCAACATCTCACAGCATTTCTGAGCTGAGAAATGAGTCACTGGAAAGCCCCACTGTCTGCAGACGCTCTTCTTTCGAGCACCATCTGATGCTGCTTCACGTCACACCCCAGAGATCCTGCTTAGCTTTTCTGGTACCAAAATGCTCTGAAGTTTGGGGAATAAGAAGAAGCAAGATAAGAAGGGCAACTATTTTTGGCAGGTTTGCAGAGAGCTCATCTTCTAGAGAACATCACAGTTCAGTCAGGAACTACTTCTTTCTTTCCTCAGGAGCCAACTTGGGAGAAAGAGGTGGATGTGATTCATGTGGGCATCTGGACAGGGGTGTCCCCAGGTTTGAAGAGATCAGAGGCTGAACTGGAAAGAGGAAGCTCACATGGAACTGGGTAGCAATAACCCAGCTATTCCCAGATGGAAAAGGTAAAGTGTGGGGTCTCCTTGGGTTGTATTTGTCATGGAAAACACAACTGCCTCGAGGAAGTCTGAGTATTCCCAGGTATTTCTGGGAAAAGAACAGCTGCTCTGTCATAATCAATAGGGTCAAACACCAGGATGAATCAATAGGGTGAAATGGTGTAAATCCATCAATGGAAAATCTGTTTCTAATTTGAGTCTGAATTCTGGCTGTTGATGGATCAAACTGAAGTGTCAGAGGTGCATCTTGGACATCAGGAAGATGATTGAGAAGGCAGAATTCTGAATTAACAGGGCTGTGCTGCAAAGAGTCAGGAACAAGTCCAGCTTTGCTTCAAAGATCTTGGGGGATGTTGAAGTTGGAGGAAATCTGGGCTTGGGGAAAGCAGCAGCACATTCAGCTCGTGTGTGGAGCAGAAAACCCAAGAGCTGCTGGTGTGACACACAGAGAGAATCAGATACTGAGGCGAGAAACCCCCTGAATGGGAGGGAAATGAACCCCCAATTCCCAGAAAGCCCCAGGGAGGGAAATCCCAGGGGCAGAGTCAGACTCCAGGGCCAGCTGCAGCTCTGGGGTTTTGATCTGTAACCCTTGTGCCCTTTCCTGGCCCTTCAGCTTCTCTGTGCAATGTCCCAACTCCAAGAGATTTCTGCTGGGAGAGCCAGGAGGCTTCTCTTGTTCCATCCTGGGGATGTGCCTTGGGTGGGTGGGGAGGGCAATTCCCAACCTCAGGGTTTGGATGATCATTTAGGGGTGCTGGGATAAGTTTTTCTATCCTGTTGTAATGATTTAAGGTCCTGGATGGGCATCACTGAAGGATTCAGGAGAAAAGGTGACACAAGGGCAGGTCTGTACAACCCTTGGGGTGGGAAGAAGCTTCCAGGCACTTCAGGTGCCACACTTGAGGAAGAAAAAGAGACCATCTAATCATCCTGAGAGGATAAACTCAGCTTCAGGAAAGACTTCAGCAGGAGCTGTAGACTCTCCTTACCCAGAATCAGCTTAATGGGTACAAATCTGCCAATTAAGGACAAATCTGCCAATTAAGGGCCAATTAAGGCTCATCTTTAAACACATTCTCCCTACTCAGCAAAACACTGGCATGCATTTAACTGCCAGCAATAGGTCAAGGTCGTTGTCCCTTTCATCTGAGGATCTCAAAGCCCTTGATGAAACTCCACTGCCTTTCACTGTGGTAGGTAAAGGCTGTAATGTTATTTTAATATCATGAGCCTAATTTATAAGGATAAATTACAGAGGGAGATAAAGAGCACGTGGATAAAAATAAAAATCCATATTGCCCCATTATCTGGCATTGGTTAAGCTTCTGCTTGTACAAGTTTTTTTGGCTAATTTCTCTCCTTTATTTTTCCCCCCTATTTATTTATAGCTGAACACCAACTTTGAAGCCCGAGCCAAGCATTTGGGGAGCTGCTCAGATAGGGCTCTTGAAAAGGAGAGTTATGTCTGGCTCAGATGTTTGCAGAAGTTATTGTTTCAAGGCAGGGGGAACTCTGACATTGCTCCCAAGGAGCTCTCCCTCCCCTCAGCACTCCCAGAGGACACAGCAGAGCAGATGTGGCCAGAGCTGGGGAGGTGGTGACAAGGGAGGGGGGAAGGACAGGGAGGGGAGCACATGGCAGGGGATTTCAGACAGGAAACCCTAAAGGTGCAGCCTTGGAGTAAAGTGCTCCTTGATGCCTCACATCAACCTTCTCCTGCTGCTCACCAGGGGATGGGCAAGAAGGTGGGAGAGCATCAGAGAACCCTGGAATGGTTTGGGTTGGAAAGGACCTTAAAGTTCATCTCGTTCCATCCCCTTTCTATAAAGAAGGACATCTTTGACCAGCCCAGGTTGCTCCAGCCTGGCCTTGAACACCCCAGGGATGGGGCAGCCACAGCTCTTCTGTGTCAGGACCTCTCCCCCCTCACCAGGAAGGATTTCTTCCCAATATCCCACTAAATCTGTCCTTTTGGACGTGGCCAGAAGATGTTTTTCTCTCCCCTAAAAACCATCATTCCAGGGGACAACCACCTTCTACAGTGATACCATTGTCTTCCTCAGTGGGCTTGAAGGTCATGAGCAGGACATTCTCATCAGAACAAGGCACAGAATGGTCACCACCAGTGTCCTGGCACCTCTGGATGGACCAGGTTGCATTTTCAGAGGCTTTTTACTGTATTTGGGCTCTTCCCTTTGCAGTGCAAAGCTTTTCACCACTTCCAGGTGATCACTCAAGGCTTCAAGCAAAACCTGCTCATCGCAGGGGGGTAGGACTAGAGGACCCTTAAAGGTCCTTCCAACTCAACCTCTGCCATGATTCTGTGATAACCCAGAACTGATGGCAGCAGGAGACCCTGGGAGATGTTTCCCATTTCTCAGTGACCTTTGTGCTTCCAGGCAGCACCACAGAGGTTATTTCTGGCCACTTCTCTGACAGCGAGACCCTGTGAGTGGCCACAGGAAGCCTTTGGAGGAGCCAAAGGGTTCTGAGCAAGATGAGGGGATTCTGGAATCCCTCAGCTTTCCATGGCTCCTGCTCTGGGGCTGGGTGACATCGTGCCCTCCTGCCTGGCAGCAGGACAGAGAGCCTTTGATCCATGAAGGGTGGGGGGACTCTGGCCCTCTGCCAGAATGATTTGAGTGGCACAGACTGTCCAGCAGTTCCTGGAGGGTGATCCAACTTCCTACAGGCCAGTGAGGCTCCTGTGGGGAGAGAGGCCACAAACTGGGGCTCTGTCTCGGGGGTTTGAGGGAGGAGAGTTGGGAAGACCAGCAGGACCCTCCCAGCTGGGTGTGTGGACATTGTTGTCCATCTCCTGGGCAATGAGGAGTTTTGCTGCCTGTTTGGGAACTCTCCATCCTCAGCTTACACTCCTAAAAGTACAACCCCAAATCCCACCACCAGTTTTGCCAAAAGATTTAGAGAAGAGCAACCCTTTGACCAAGTAAGTCCTTCAGAGTTAGAGGCAAATAAAGGGCTGGATCTCAGGGAAAGGCTCTTCCCCCAGAGGGTGGTGGGCACTGACCAGGCTCCCCAGGGCAGTGGGCACAGCCCCAAGGCTGCCAGAGCTCCAGGAGGGTTTGGATGATGCTCTGGGGCACAGGGGGTGACTCTTGGGGATGGGCCTGTGCAGGGCTGAGGGTTGGACTGGATGGTCCTTGTGGGTCCCTTCCAGCTCAGCATGTTCTGGCATTCTCTGATCCTGTATTTGCACCATCAACCTCTAATCCCATTGGCTCTCAGGTTCTTTGGGAGCCTGAGCCTGGAGATGAGCAGTTCAGGCTCTCTGATCCCTCAGGACTGCTCTGGAGGAAGGCACTGCCCCAGGGACTGCATCTCCTTGGGATTTCTGCATGATCACATCAACCTGGAGCCAAAACCCGCCCAGAGACTGTGTAATATTAGACCTGACACCACCCTGTTCCCTGGGCCTGCCTTCCCATGGGTGCTCCCTCCTCCTTTAAGGTAAGGACACCTCCTAAGCAGCCCTGGGGCAATTTCCCCCACTCAGCACAGAACTGCAACTTTGGGGATTCCTCAGAGCTTCAGAACAACACAGGGGGAAAGCAGCAAGCAGGGATTGGGAGAAGGGCCTCAGCAGCTGCTTTAAGGTGAGGGTTCAAAGTTGCTCAAGGCAGGAATGCACTCCAGGAGACCCCCTGCCCCTGCAGCAGCTGAGCTCAGAACTGGAGGGGCACATTCCCACTACAGCTCATTCTGCAGTGTCTCCTTTGGAGCAGAGCAGATTCCCAAGTTCAGCAGCCTGGCCTGGCCCTGCTTCCCTCCCCTGGCAGGAAAGGACCCTCCAGCCCTTGGCTGAGCCCACCCTGGACATCAGGGAGCAGCAGCAGCCTTGGGTTACCTGAACACCCCCAGTTCTGCTTCTCAGCCCTCATGGGTTAGAGCAGAGTCCCTCCCAAGCATCCTCTTTAACCACTCCTGGAAACATTTCTCCTCCTAAATCATCCTTGCAGAGGGAAAAGGGCAATATCTGCTTTATACAGGAGCCCCTCTGCTCTGGAGCCAGCCTGGGAGAGCTGGGAATGTTCTCCTGGAGAAGAGAAGGCTCCAGGGAGACCTGAGAGCCCCTTCCAGTGCCTGAAGGGGCTCCAGGAGAGCTGGGAAGGGACCTGGGACAAGGGATGGAGGGACAGGACAAGGGGAAATGGCTTCCCACTGCCAGAGGAAAGGGATAGATGGGATATTGGGAAGGAATTCTTGGCTTTGAGGGTGATGAGGTCCTGGCACAGGTTGGGCAGAGAAGCTGTGGCTGCTCTTGGATCCCTGGAAGTGTCCCAGGCCAGGCTGGATGGGGCTTGGAGCAACCTGGACTGGTGGAAGGTGTTCCTGCCCATGGCAGGGGGTGGAATGAGGTGAACTTCAAGGTCCTTTCCAATCCAAACTGTCCTTTGATTCCATGATGCCATGTAGACCCTCCCCAGCCACTCCCAGCACGTGCAGAGATGGTGCTCAGCATCCTCCACGTGGGGTGACAAACACTGATGGACACAGAGATGCTTTGATTTTGTGCAACAGCACAGGGAAAAGTTTCAAAACTGGAGCTGCAGTTTGTGAACAGCTCAGTCAGCAAACCCCACCAAAATCTCAGCTTTTTACCCCAGAGCCACGATGCCACCAAGGACAAGGGGAGGAGCAGAGGGATCCAGTCCTGTTTGAAGTGCAAATCTCAGCTCAGCCTTCACTCCAGAGCCAACGTGTCCAGGAGGCTTTCAGAGCTGTCCCCCAGGAAATCTGAAAGCCATTTGTAGTCTGGGGAGAGGGAGGAATGGAAATGTGTTTGCCAGTCTCCCCAGATGTGAGGCTGCTGTGTCATGGCCAGATTTTATGATTCTATAAATACCAGGGGCAGGAGGTTGTTATTAAGCACTCAGTAATTAATACAACATGCACTGGCCCCAGCCACAGCCCAGCACTTACTGTCCAATTAGTCCCCTGTGCCCTCCTGTGCACGTGGGCAACGGCCCAGATGCCACACAAAATGCAGGAATCAGGCAGAAATGTCCCTGGATTCATCTCCCCAAGCTCAGAGGATGAGCCGAGGGGGAACCAGATGATGGTAAGACATCAAAGCCATCCCTGCTCAGATTCCAGGCACGTGCAGGGAATGCTCCCAACCAGAGCCGTGCAGGGAAAGGTGGCAGAGGGGACAAATCCCAGCCCTCAGCCACTCCCTGCATGCCAAGGAGCTGCTCCCATGCACTGTGAGCACAGCAGAGCTCCAGAGCTGCTGCACAGCCCAGGCCATGCCTGGCTCACAGAAACCCCTGCCCTGAGCAGCACAACATTCTATTGACTCCTCCTGATCCTGCTGGAAAAACCTTGGCACCTTTTTATTAATGGATGGTCCTGCTCCTCTTCCAGCAGGACAGAAACACCTGATGGTTGCACCAGGACCGATGGATGTCCAAAACAAGACCAGGAGATCTTTGGGATGCAAAGATGCTGAGCCCCTGAAGAGCTGGGTTAGGGCAGGGGGGGTCAGGGAGCTCCTGGTGTGAAGGGGAACAGCTCAGCTGTGCTGCAGAGGAAAAATGGGAAAATATCCAGAGCTGAGGGGAGCAATGAGAAGCTGTTTGGACTGTGGTAGATACACTGTGTACTGGGTTTGTCCACAGTGAGGGTGGGACTCAGTACCTGCCACATCCCACCCTGCCCTGGATGACTGGGACCTCCAATCAGGAGCAAAAAGGATGATTTCAGGAAAACTGGGAGGCATTTTCTACTGCAGCCACACAAATCTCTGTTCAGCTGGAGAAGAGGAGGCTGAGGGGAGAACTCACTGCAGTTCCAGCTTCCTCAGCAGGGGCAGAGGAGGGGCAGGCACTGAGCTCTGCCCTGTGGAACCAGGGACAGCATCCAGGGAATGGTTGGAGCTGTGCCAGGGCAGGGTCAGGTTGGATCTCAGGGAAAGGCTCTTCCCTCAGAGGGTGGTGGGCACTGACCAGGCTCCCCAGGGCAGTGGGCACAGCCCCAAGGCTGCCAGAGCTGCAGGAGGGTTTGGATGATGCTCTGGGGCACAGGGGGTGACTCTTGGGATGGGCCTGTGCAGGGCTGAGGGTTGGACTCCATGATCCTTGTGGGTCCCTTCCAGCTCAGTCTGTGATTCTGAGCCCTACTGTGTAATAAATGTGAGCACAAACACCCGTGGGATCCACAGGATCCAAAGAAACCTTGGGAAGGAACCAGCTGGGCTGCCTGGGGGCCTCCTGGATGGAGGGGACACCACTAAGCCCCAGGGGCACTTAGAAACCTCTCTTCTCATCCTCATCCCCAAGCCCTGACTTTTTTAACTCTGAGGAGGCTCATTTGGATTCCCAGCAGCAAATTTTGCCCAAGTGCCCTGAGGTGGCTCCCTGGTGGGTGCTCGTTGTGGGGGGACCAGCCAGGGCTGGGGACAGGTGAGATTTTATCTCTTTAAGCTTGGTCTGAGCTGTAAATAGTTCCCTAAAGCTGAAGGCTTGGAGTTTAGTCCCAACCCTGTTCCCCAAACCTCTTGCCTCCCACTTACAACATTCCCTGCACCTTCCCCAGAGTCTCTGCTTGCAAAGATCAGCTCAGGATGATCAACATCAATTAAGAGCAAGGGAAGAGCAGGGGGGGCTTCTAATGGTTTGTAACAAAGGGGCTGTAAAATCCCTACCCTTGGATGACCAATCCCATGGCTGAGCACCCAGAGCAGTGGGATGTTGGCTCTGGGCTCCTGGTGCTGAGGTGCGAGAGGGAAAGAGCTGCAATAGAATCACCTCAAGTGATTCATTTTATTGCATGTGTGCAAAAGTGTCTTGGCCCTTCCAGGAGGGGTCGGTGCCAACTCCAGGGCTATCCAGTAGTGGGAGGTGAAATGGAGGAATGGGAACATTTCTCCAGAACAGCAGAGTGAGGGAAGTAAATGATGCTCCTTGAACATCCATCTGCAATTCCCTGACCTCGGAGCAACCTGGCAGCCCCTGAGAGGAGCTGAGGGGATACAAACACTTGCCAAGCCCTTGTTTCCCAGCTCCATCTGGACTATCCAGCAGCAAGAACTTGCATCCCTCTCAGGACCATGTGAGGGCCCTTTCCGAGCCATTGCCATCCCTCTCAGGACCATTTCCAAGGACCATGTGAGGGCCCTTTCCGAGCCATTGCCATGTCCTACATTGGGGACACACTGGATGGCTCCTCAGGGACAGGACCAAGGCAGGTTCCACCACCTCAACTGCAGGTCAAAGCACTCTGTATGCTCCACGTGCTAAAGAATTCCTGGCATCTTTCCTGCCTCTCTGGGCACTCAGTTTTACTGAAAATAAAGCTTTGGGTCCCCAGAAAACTTTATCTCAGAACTTCAAACTCCCAAAGCTCCAGAACTCATAAAATCTCTGACACAAGTGACCATCAGAGCCACCAGGGGGTTGCAGATGAGCATGAAAACCCATTAAGGTCTTCTTGTACAGGGAGGAAAATATCCCTGGTAAAATGTCCATGGGAAAGGAGGGAAAAATCCCTGGGAAAATATCCATGGGCAAGGAGGAAAATATTCCTGGCAGCTCCTTGGCACAATAATCTGGGATGCCAGTGCTGCCAGAGCCATTCCTCCTTCTTCTTTTCTGGCAAGGCTTGTCCATCCCTCTGGACTCAAGGAGCAGCAGAAGGAGCAAGTGGAGGCCACGTTGGGCTGTGTCAAGGTGTCCCAGTTGAGCAGGTGTGCCCAGTTTGTCCCTGTGTGGGTGTGCCCAAAGCTGGGCATTCCAAACCCTCTGGGCCATTGCCCAGCAACTGTTCCCAATGGCCCATTGGCAGCAGCTGCCCAGGGCACAGCTGAGCCCTCAGGCTGGGAGCTGGCTGGGAAAGAAGCCTGGCAGAGGAGCTGGGAGAACTGCCCTGCAGGGACTCCTTGGCACCTCCACACCCACCTGAGGGCTCAGCTCTGCCCATGGGCCAGCAACCATTCCAAAATCCCCCCTGACTGCCAGAGTCAGATCCCCCAGGGTGGAACTCCCTGCCCTGGGGGAGGCACTGGGGGCTCCCACCCAAACCTCAGGGGACACAATCTGGGGCTTTGGGGACTTCTGGGACCACTCCTTGGATGCAGAGGAGGAGCAGCCCCTGGCCAGGAGGAGCCACCACTCTGGCCCAGACTGTGCCATCATCTGCACCAACAGCTTTGTCCCTTCCTTTGCCTTTGGCCTCGGGGGAACCACGTGGGGCTCAGCACAGGGGCCACCAAACCCCCCTGTGTTTGTGCCCCAGGGGGCTGGGTTAGACTGCTGGGCTTGGGGGTTAAACCCAATTTCTCTTTGTGCCATTGCATTGATTGGAATATTGTCATTAAATTGTAACTCTGACTTATAATCTCTTTGTGTTGGGTTCGTTTCTCCTGCAGGTTTCCCTTTAAACCAGGACACTTTCAGGGTTATCTCTTGGGCAGGTCCCTCCCATGCTATGCACAGATGTGCAGTCACACATCCCAGGAAAAATGTGGGAGGGGGAGAGCTTGGCTTGGGCTCCCTCCCAGATGGGGCATTCCCACAGCACAACCCCAGCATTGTGCCAGGGCTGCCAGAGCCCCCAGCCCTGTATCAGAAGCCCCAAAATGTCCAGATGATTCCCCCTGCCCCCCAAGGCTCCCTTTTGCTCTCTTTTCCCAGCAGGAAACGTGTTGGCAAATGGCTTTAACCTGTGGATGGGGGGAAAGTAGAATAAATGAGAGGGAGGAGCAGGGGAGGACATGGAGAGGTGGCCTTTGGGGTGCTGAGCCCACTGCAGCCCAGCTGGCACCCCAAAGGGCCCAGCTACTGATGTCACATCCCCAGGGGCCCCCAGACCAGCTTGGTTTGGCCCATTTTCCAGCAGCAGCTTTGCCCTTGTCCTGCAGGGCCATTTCACAGCCTCCTCCTTGTCACCTCCTGCCCCTTCCAGCCCAACTCACAGGTCCCAGCAATCCTCTAAGAGAGAGGATTTTTGGCTTTGTGCAGCACTTCCCCCCCAGGTTTTAGGGCTGTTGCTTAATATTGAGCACTCCCAGACTAATCCCTTTGCATCCAAGGAGCAGGAAGGTTTTGCTGAGGATGGGATGACATCCCACAGCTGGGAAGCATTTCAGCAGCTCCAGAGGTTGTCCTGCTGGAAAGAGCAGTTTCCCTGCACACAACCCAGTGTAATTCTTAGGAAAACCATCTGAGCCCTTGGCCTTGGCTCAAAACACATTAGGAAATCAAAAGCATTTATTTGATCCAATTTTTCTCCCGAGCTTTGCTCAATGCTCTCCAGAACAGGGAGGCTTAATAGACTTTGCTTTGTGGCTGCAGACACCTTGCATTGCTCTGCTTTTTCATCACGTGGGGATTCAAAGATTCATCACCTGGAATCTGGTTAGGGCCGTGTTTCCCTTCCCTGCTCCTCCATTTGCATCTTGTTCACTGCTGCTTAATGAATTTAATATGTCAGGGCTTATAAATCATTAAATCCATTAACTCTTGGCATCCCCTTTTGCCCCCAAAGGATCTCTGACAGAGGCATCTAAAACTTCATCTGAATCTCTCACCTTAATTAAATCTTCATCTTAATCTGAAGGTTTGGGTGCTCAAATTCCCTAAAATGTGGCAGATTTTGAGGAGATTGATGGGATGGAAGAAGGAAACTGTTCATCAGGATTGAACTTCAGATTTGGAGAAAATCTGGCCAAAAATAAAATGTCCAGACAAGCCTTTCTCCTTCTTGTCATGGGAATGGGGTTTTTTAACTTTCAGGGATATTTTAGTCTTTAAACCAGCCAGCACAGCAGGGATTCCTCCTCACCCAAAAAATACTCCTCTTGAAAGTCAAAAGCACCATTTGCTGCTCCCAAAAATAAATGGCTTTGGCTCATGGCACCAATTCCCTTTGCTGTGAACTGCCCTGAACTTTGCTTGGCTCCTCCTGCTGTGCTTTGGGCCAGATTTCAGGGCTGGTTGGAGACACTTTGGGCTCAGCAGCCTTGGCACCTCCTCTCTGCCCTCCAGCTCTGGGCTGGGAGTTGGCAGCACCCACATTTCAGGTGGGGGCAAAAGCTTGGCAGGTTCTCACCGATCTGAAGGAAATCTTGGTCCTGAACATCCCAGACGTGCTTCAGGGTGAGGAGCAGCTTCCAGGAGGGAAAGCATTGGCAGATTGGGTGCTACACCCCCATTTGGAGCTCCTAAAACTTGCTTTTTCCTATTTAAAAGCAGAATTCCATCATTTTCCAAGGACAAAGCAAGGCCCCATTGCCAAGCAGGACCTGCGGGTGGCAGATATTATTATAATTATTATTATTGGATTTCCCCCCATAAATCTGGATCCCAACAGCATCAGATGCTCAACCTCCCACATGACCCAACCAAAACAAATCCACAATGGGATTCCATAGAATCACAGAATGGATTGGGTTGGAAAAGACCTCTAAGACCATCAAGTCCAACCCTTGATCCAACCCCACTGTGATCACCGGCCCAGGGCACGGAGTGCCGTGGGCCGGTGATCACAGTGGGGTTGGATCAAGACAGGGTGGATTCTCCCTCAGTGCCACATTCATAGAATCACAGAATGGATTGGGTTGGAAAAGACCTCCAAGATCATCAAGTCCAACCCTTGGGCCAACTCCAGTCCCTTTACCAGATCATGGCACTCAGTGCCACGGCCAAGCTCAGCTGAAAAACCTCCAGGGATGGGGAATCCACCCCCTCTCTGGGCAGCCCATTCCAATCCCTGAGCACTCTCTCTGCAAAGAATTTCTTTCTGCTCTCCAACTTCAATTTCCCCTGGCAGAGCTTGAGCCCATCGTGCCCCCTTGTCCTATTGCTGAGTGCCTGGGAGAAGAGACCAACCCCCAGCTGGCCACAACTTCCCTTCAGGCAGTTCCAGACAGTGCTGAGGTCACCTCTGAGCCTCCTCTTCTCCAGGCTGAACACCCCCAGCTCCCTCAGCCTCTCCCCACAGCACTTGTGCTCCAGTCCCTTCTCCAGCCTCGTTGCTCTTCTCTGGCCCCGCTCCAGCCCCTCAATCTCTTTCCTCAACTGAGGGGCCCAGAACTGAACACAACACTCAAGGTGTGGCCTCCCCAGTGCTGAGTCCAGGGGAAGGGTCACTGCCCTGGGCCTGCTGGCCACGCTATGTTTGATCCAGGCCAGTATCCCTTTGGCCTTCTTGGCCACCTGGGCACACCTGGGCACACCTGGGCACACCTGGGCACACTGTTGGCTCATGTTCAGCCTCCTGCCAGTCAGTCCCCCCAGGTCCCTTTCCCCCTGTCCCTCTCCAGCCACTCTGTGCCCACCCTGAGCTGCTGCAGGGGGTTGTTGTGGCCAAAGGGCAGGACCTGCACTTGGCCTTGTTGAACTTCATCCCATTGGAATCAGCCCATCCCTCCAGCCTGTCCAGATCCCTCTGCAGGTCCCTCCTGCCCTCCAGCCTGTCCAGGTCCCTCTGCAGGTCCCTCCTGCCCTCCAGCCTGTCCAGATCCCTCTGCAGGTCCCTCCTGCCCTCCAGCCTGTCCAGATCCCTCTGCAGGTCCCTCCTGCCCTCCAGCCTGTCCAGATCCCTCTGCAGGTCCCTCCTGCCTTCCAGCCTGTCCAGATCCCTCTGCAGGTCCCTCCTGCCCTCCAGCCTGTCCAGATCCCTCTGCAGGTCCCTCCTGCCCTCCAGCCTGTCCAGATCCCTCTGCAGGTCCCTCCTGCCCTCCAGCCTGTCCAGATCCCTCTGCAGGTCCCTCCTGCCCTCCAGCCTGTCCAGGTCCCTCTGCAGGTCCCTCCTGCCCTCCAGCCTGTCCAGGTCCCTCTGCAGGTCCCTCCTGCCCTCCAGCCTGTCCAGGTCCCTCTGCAGAGCCC
Organism: Pithys albifrons albifrons; assembly: GCF_047495875.1. NCBI lineage: Eukaryota > Metazoa > Chordata > Aves > Passeriformes > Thamnophilidae > Pithys > Pithys albifrons. The sequence goes on along the minus strand of NC_092480.1, from coordinate 6,609,858 downwards.
TCCTGCCCTCCAGCCTGTCCAGGTCCCTCTGCAGAGCCCTCCTGCCCTCCAGCCTGTCCAGGTCCCTCTGCAGAGCCCTCCTGCCCTCCAGCAGGTCGACACTCCCTCCCAACTTGGTGTTGGGCACTGCACCTGCAAAGCTCTGGGGAACCTCCATGAGATGCCAGCCCTGTCCAAGCTCAGTGCCACCCCAAAACACAGAGGGAAAGGTGAAACCACATCGAGCATCATCTGTTTTCCATGTTGTTGGGTGGTCTGAAAGTGATGGCATTAATGTGATCCATCCCCAAGACTTTTCCGTCCTCTTCCCTCTTTTGGCCACACTTTTGTGGGGACTTGTAAGAGGAGCCAATGGCAGAAGGAATGTCATGAAGTGTTCATTCCTTCTGTTAAGGAAATTCAAAGAGAGGCAGGAAGAACAAACCAAATGTGAGAGCAAGACAGAAAGAGGTGTCCTACTCATTTCAGTTGTCTTTCTGTCCCCCAGAGCAGGGAGAGGAGAGATCTGGGCCCTCAGCAGAGCAAAGCAGGACAAGGGCTCTGATGGGAGAGACCAAAACCTCCTTCTTGGTCTACAAGGAAGAGACATGGGAATTGAATTGAATTTTAGCAAGGGGAGAACACTGCAATGAGAAACATGTCTTGATTTGATCTCATGCAGCCCAAAGCAACAGGACTGTGGTGGTGGAAATGATGTTCTCCTCCATCTGACTGTGCAGTGGCTGAGCAGCACTGCCTGGATGGACAAGTGTTCCAGCACTCCCTGTCCAGAACTGTCCTACAGGAGCACAAAGTACTAATGAAATTGTGCCCCAGATGGGATTTTCAGACTCCTTTTCCCTTGTCTTTTGTCTAATTTGATTAACTTGGCTCATTTCCTGCTCTCCCTGTGATCTCTGATGAGATGTGCAATGCCAGGTTTCTTGCAGCCTCCTGAGGCGCAGAGAGGGGCAGCAGGAGCTTTGCAGGCACCACCTGGGCCCTGCTCAGCTCTGCTGTGGCCTCTGAGATGCCTCTGAACCTCAGGGTCTGGAGATCATGGAATCCTGGAATGGTTGGGGGGGTTTCAACCACAGCCATGGACAGGGACACCTTCCACTGGCCCAGGCTGCTCCAAGCCTGGCTTGGGATGTTTCCAGGGATGGGGCAGCCACAGCTCCTCTGGGCAACCTGTACCAGGGTCTCTCCATCCTCCCAGCCAAGAATTCCTTCCCTATATCCCATCTAACCCTTCCCTCTGGAAGTCTGAACCACTCCCCCTTGTCCTGTCACCACATGCCCTTGTAAGAGGTGGCCCAAGGCCCCACGAGCAGGTTGGGAACTCCTGGACCACTCGGGCACATCTCAGGGCCACAGGAATGCAGGACATGAGGCCTGCTGTGCTTGTGCACCAGAAGCACCTTCCTGGAGCTGGTTCCTCCCCTCAGAGCCACCCTGGGGCAGGCACAGAGATGCTCTCCAGGCTTTGGGAGCAGCTTTGCCTCTGAAGGAGCTCCCGAGCCCTCAGTCTGCCCCAGCACAGGGGCTCAGGGTCACAGTGAGAGCAGTGGGAACACAGCAATGTCCTGAAGAGACCCCACATCTCCTCCTGTTGCCTTCCTTTTGTGGTCCCAGCTCTTCCCTGCTCCATGTGGAGCATTCCCTGGAGTGCAGAGGATGGGGGGGGTGGACATGTGGGCCCAGCCCCGTTATCTGCTCTGCCCTTACTGTTTAAACAACTCTAAGCCTTCAGAAAATAAATACTCTGCAAGAGTTTGGCTTTATCCAGCTCTCCCTGGCAGGGCTCCTGAAACATCCAGGAGCTTTCACCGAGCTCTTTAGCATAATATTTGACATTTCCATCACTCCTTTCATCCCCAAGTGCTTCTCAAACCCAAGACCACCTCTGGAGTCAAAATTCTCACTGCGTGCTGAGTTTTGTCCCTGAAGCTCAGTCCCCACATGGTCCTTGGCCCCCTGGGCATCCTCCATCCCCCCAGATCAGGGGGAGCTCAGCACATTGCACGTCCATGAGGGTGGAGCTGACATGATGCTACTGCAGAGAGGTCAGGGAGCACTGGGACGTGGTCCTGCTTTGGGAAAAGTGGTGTCTTGGCAAAAAATAAGTCCAAAAATGCATGTAGAAAATATGGGATTTGGCTCTGGTGCTCTGCTGGAGCATCACGGGGCAGGGGCTGCTGATAAAGACACCCAGAACAGGACAAGCACCTTCCTGGGGTTGATTTCTCCCTTCAGAGCCTCTTTGGGGCCACACAGAGGGATGATTTCCAGGCTTTGGGAGCAGTTTTATCTCTGCAGGAGCTCCTGAGCCACCAGCACAGGGATTCAGGTACACAAAATCTCACTCACCACCTCCCAAGGACAAATTCACCTTGGACTGGTTTTGTTTTTCCATCTTGAAAAGACCCCAAGCACTTAAACTCCTCCTTTTTACCCCAGGATGGGTGAGATGGAGAAGCTCAGCCTTAGCTCTCCCTGGATCACTGTTTATTGAGAACCTTCTAAAAAACACCTCAGATAAACCCCATCCCTGGCCCCAGAATTCAACCCAGCACTGGACACCGAGCGCTGTGAAACCCTCCTGTGCAGTGTCGGGTCCCGACAGCCACACAAAGAGGCTTCAGTGGGAAGGTCCTGCTCACATGTTGCACTTGGACTCGATCCTTCCCACTGCTGTTTTCCTGAAAATTGCCACAAAGTGACTATTGGCCCCCAAATCCTCGTTCTTCCCACTCCTGGGCTCCAGGAAGGGATTTGCTGAGGGAGTGAGAGGTGGGAGAAGATGCTCTGTGGTCAGGCAAACCCATGAGCTTGTGCTGGTGATGAAGAATCCTCTGGAGCACCACATTTCCAGGCAGGCTCCAGAGGAGCATCCTTGCAATTTGAGGCAAGATTGCCAGGAAAAATTAAGCAAATTAGGAAAAAATGAGCCTGGAGCTCACTGTGGGAGCTCCAGCCCCTCTTCCAGCCAGCCAGGTATTGCCCAGCCCTGGAATCTGTCAGGAGGGTGGAAATGGGCTCTGGCTGATGTTAAGCAGGACAGGGATTTCTGGTTTATTGGCAAAAGGCCAAAGGGATAGGAATGGAGAGGGGAGGTGTGGCTGGTGGGGAGCAGGACACACAGGGCTTGGGGGCACATCCCTGGGCGCTGGCACAGGAAAGCTGTGGCTGCCCCTTCCCTGGGAGTGTCCAAGGTCAGGTTGGACAGGGCTTGGAGCAACCTGGGACAGGGGAAGGTGTCCCTGCCCATGGCAGGGGGTGGAGCTGGATGGGCTTTAAGGTCCCTCCCAATCCAAACCATTCTATGGCATTAACTGGCCAACCCCTCTGTGCCCAAAATGTGCCCCTGCCCCATCAGCTCTCTGGTTGGGTGCTGGAAGAGAGGGCAGAGTGCCAGGGCTGGGAGGATCTCTGGAGAAGGAATCTTGGAGAAGGATGGTATCCCCCCACGATGGGAATGTGCAGCAGTCGGGAGCTGCCTGGGCTGCAGGCAGGGAGGGTAATTATGTGATTAGTGGCTAATGAAGGACAATTGGAATGGATAAGCCGTGCTTGGAAACCCAAACGAGGCCGACTGTGGAGTTTCCTGGGAGACCTGAGGGCCAAGGGCACGCTGCAGACCCTGCCAAGCCAAGCAGGGGAGGATGATGCTTTTCTGGCTCAGGATGCCCAAGTGTGACCCACCTGAGCCATCACACCCACTCGTGTGCCCCGAACTCCAGGCAGGGCAGCCCTCCTGCATCCTGCTGGGCAAAGGGGCAAGACAAACTGCCCCTGCTGCCCCAGGGACTCCTTCTCCCCCACAGGGTGCTCTCTCCAGCTGCTGCAGCTTCAATCACATCTCCCACCTCTGGGCAGAGCTACGAAATGATGTTTAATGTGTCTGAGTGGGAAGGAGGTAATGAATTTGTCTGGGGGTGCTGGTTGGGTTTCAGGAGATGGAGCTGCTTTCACCCAGGGCTGTGCAAAAGGAGCAGTGGGCACCCCCAAGATGAGGCATCTATTTATTGATTTTAATTAATAAATAAAGTTATCCTTTCAGCCTTGGCTGGGCCTCCTGCATGAATGCAGGTCCTGTTGGGAAAAGCCAGTCCTTGCAAAGCTGGGCAGCTCCCACTGTCCCATTGGATGCTGTGCCAAGGGGAAAGGGCAGGGGAGCTCCCACTGTCCCCCCGGATGCTGTGCCAAGGGGAAAGGGCAGGGGAGCTCTCACTGTCCCCCCGGATGCTGTGCCAAGGGGAAAGGGCAGGGGAGCTCCCACTGCCCCCCTGGATGCTGTGCCAAGGGGAAAGGGCAGGGGAGCTCCCACTGCCCCCCTGGATGCTGTGCCAAGGGGAAAGGGCAGGGCAGCTCCCACTGTCCCCCCGGATGCTGTGCCAAGGGGAAAGGGCAGGGCAGCTCCCACTGTCCCCCTGGATGCTGTGCCAAAGGGAAAGGGCAGGGGAGCTCCCACTGTGCCCCCGGATGCTGTGCCAAGGGGAAAGGGCAGGGGAGCTCCCACTGCCCCCCTGGATGCTGTGCCAAGGGGAAAGGGCAGGGAAGCTCCCACTGCCCCCTGGATACTGTGCCAAGGGGAAAGGGCAGGGGAGCTCCCACTGCCCCCCTGGATGCTGTGCCAAAGGGAAAGGGCAGGGCAGCTCCCCCACTGTGCCCCCGGATGCTGTGCCAAGGGGAAAGGGCAGGGGAGCTCCCACTGTGCCCCCGGATGCTGTGCCAAGGGGAAAGGGCAGGGCAGCTCCCACTGCCCCCCTGGATGCTGTGCCAAGGGGAAAGGGCAGGGCACCATCACCTTGGCACAAGAGGGAACACCGGACTGGCTGAAGGGCTGAGCTGATTATTCAGATAAAAGGCTGTGAATGGGGCCAGAGGGGTATTCCCTGCGGGCAGGTGAACGCTCACAGTGGGGATGAACCCGAAAGGAGTCGGGGTTGGAGATACCCCTCGGGATGCCCCAGCCCGGCCCCCACCCGGGCACAGACGGGCTGATATCGGCCCGGAAAGCCCCCCGAGCCCCCCGAGCCGGCTCTGCCTCTCGTCAGAGTCCCTGCCAAGGGAGGCTCCGCTCCAGCCCTGCACCTTGTCAGCCTTCCTGGCAATGGGAAACAGCTGCTCGAGGAGGGAGAGGAGGGGAAGGGGCCGTTCACAATTTTGACTCCTTATTTAAGGCTCCGGCACGAGGTGGGGATGGGGTGCCCAAAAACTTGGCATGGGGCATGTCCTTGGGACTTGCTTCCCTGTGGGTGCAGCTGGCACGTGCTCTGAGGGCTGGTTTTCCAGCCCAGGGGGTTTTCCTTCCATCATCCCCTGTGCCTGAGGCAAGCTTGGTATGGAGAGGATCCCGTTCACAGCGCCAGGGCTGAGGTGCCCAAGGTCGTGCCCAGGAGACAGGCTCATAATTTTACCCAAAATAGCCATTCCAGGCCCCAAACTGCCTGCAGAGCTCAAATCACTGCTCTGCACAGGGCACAGACCTGCCAGGGGACCTGGTCCCAGGGCATGGATCTGTCAGGGGACCTGGTCCCAGGGCATGGATCTGTCAGGGGACCTGGTCCCAGGGAGAGGATCTGCCAGGAGTTCTGGTCCCAGGACACAGATCTGTCAGGAGTTCTGGTCCCAGGGCACGGACCTGCCAGGAGTTCTGGTCCCAGGGCACAGACCTGCCTGGGGACCTGGTCCCAGGGAGAGGATTGTCCTTTGGATGGCACAACACCCTCCCTCCCTGTGCTCCAGCACCCCAAAGCCACACAGCACCCCAACCTTCCAGCTTTCCTTTGGGGATTGCCACCCCCTGCAGCGCTGGGAACAGGAGCAGGGGGAGGATTTGCCCGTGGGGCCAGGAGGGGCTTCTGGGAAGAGCAGCATCCTCGAGGAAGCAGCTCCTTAATTGGGTTAACTACGCTCATTTCAGGAACAGGTTGCCGCTAATGAGGTTTAATTAAAACCATCTTCACAGTGTCAGCAAGTTGAAATCCAGGGCAGGCTTCAATATCCACAGTAATTCTCCCCCCCTGTCTCCCAGGCAGGTGGTGGGTGGGACCAGGTGTGTGCTGGCTTTGGAATATTGGGGTAAATAGAGCAAAATTTGCCAGCTCAAGTGGCTCAATCCCCTCTTGGAACCCACACACAAAGCCCATGACCAGCTCAGCCTCTCAGGTGTATCTTCTCCCATCTCCCAGACTTTCTCCAGGCTAATTTTAGCAACCAACCCCACCAGAAATTTCCTCTGGGACTTAATCCCACTTGTGGAGGGAAGGAAGAGTTTCCCTGCTGTGGAATCACTCCCTGTTCTTCTCTTTACCATGACAGTTTTGGCCTCTCTGAACCTCTGGAAGAGATTTTCTCCTTTTTTTCCCAGTCCTGGCTCTGTGCTGAGATTTCACAGCTCGTTGCAGCCACACTTTGAGCACATCTTAGTGCTTTAAAGATGCCTCTTTTATGCTCTCTCCAGCTTTCAGTGCTGCAGGAATTTGGGATCATTGTGGTTTGGGATCTGGCACATGGAGTGGGAGCCACCATGGGATGGGTGCAAAGGGCATCAAGGAGTGCAGTCCTGTGTCCTAGTTCAGCAGGAGGGACCAGCTGACCCTGTGTGGGGGTGATCAAAGCTGTGTATTCCACCCCCTCTATTCATTCCCCAAGGACAATGGGCCATTTGCAGCAGCTGCCCAGGGAGTCATTGGCACCTTCACACCCAGCCTGAGGGGGCGGAGCTGCCAATGGGCCATCAACAGTTCAACACCCCCTGGCTCCCTGAGTTAATCACCCATTGGGTGAGTCCCCGCCCAGGGGGAGGGACTGGGGGCTCCCTGAGGGTACATAAGTGGGGGTTAAGAAGAAAGCACAGGCACTGCAGCTCTGGATACTCCAGAAAATCGTGTTTTCTGAAAGCTTAGGAGAGTTTGGGGTCCTCAAAGGTTAAAATACTTACTTCAGATGGATAAATAAAGGATTTACAGCAATAAAGACATTACTGTCATTGTTAGCAATTAATAATACTGTAATTAGTGCTGCACAGAAATTAATCCATGGCTGCATTTACTGGGGGAGAGACTAAAGGCTTCAGCTGAGTGGAGAGAAAGGACATTCCTGATCCACAAACACTGGTGGGCTTTTGGTGGAGGCAGAGAAATAACATTTCCTTGTCCCTCCCTGTCCACCTGTCCTAGTTCAGCAGGAGGGACCAGCTGACCCTGTGTGGGGGTGATCAAAGCTGTGTATTCCACCCCCTCTAGTCATTCCCAAGGTCAATGGGCCATTAGCAGCAGCTGCCCAGGGAGCCATTATCACCTTCACACCCAGCCTGAGGGGGCGGAGCTGCTAATGGGCCATCAACAGTTCAACACCCCCTGGCTCCCAGAGTTAATCACCCATTGTGTGAGTCCCCGCCCAGGGGGAGGGACTGGGTGCTCCCTGAGGGTACATAAGTGGGGGGTAAGAAGACTTTGGTAACTTCTGGTCAGATCCAGAGGAGCAGTAGGACCTCGACAGGAGGAGATCCCCGCTCTCGCCCAGACCACAGCCCTCGCCTGCACCAACAGGTTTTTCATTTCCTTTTGCTCTGGACTTGGGGGAGCCACAGGGGTCTCAGCACAAGGGCAAACAAACCCCCTTGGGTTTGTGCCCCAGGACACTGGGTTATACTGCTGGGGTTTTGTGAGTTGAAAGCAATTTCCCTTGTGTGTCAGTGTTGTTATTGTAATATTATTATTAAATTTTAGCTCTGACTTATAATCTCTCTCGTGGTGAGTTCATTTCCCCTGCTGGTTCACCTTTAAACCAGCACACCCTGGCACAGTCACCTGCTTTGGGCACCTCTGGCTGTTGGATCAGATTCCTGAGCTGCTCAGGGAAGGGATTGAACTCACCAAGAGACAAATCCATCAAGGGAAAAAAGTGGGAAAAGAGCACTGAATTCCAGGGTCCATTTCCCTCCTCTTCTTCCCCAAGAGCTGAAATGTGCTTCTCATCACAGAAATGCAACATTTTCCCTTTTTTCCCACAAAACCAGGTTTTCAACCCAAATCCAGAGCTGCTCTTGGCTTTTTGTCTCCCTCTTGTGCCAGGCCTGGAAAAGCTTCCCAGGGGCTCTCTGGAAGGAGCTGGGAAGCTTCTTTTGGCTCCTCAGGTTGGGTTGAGCACAAAAAGGTTGTCAGGACACACATTGGTCCTTTAGGGACAACCCAGGATTGTCCTTGAGGATTTCCAAAGGCACAAATGCTGCTTGGCCACGTGCATCACTCACCCATCACAAAGCTGATTTTTTTTTTAGGAAATCCCAGTTCTGTGTTGCTCACCTGGAGTAAAAAGACCTGATTTGCTGTTAAATACCAGGAAAATCCTGCTGGAGTGGGATTTTCAACCTGGATATCTCCAGAGCAGGCCCAGGGTGGGGGTTGTGTGTCTTTGAGATCCTGAAATGTTGGTTTTCCCAGCACTGGGCAGAGGAGGATTGGAAGCAGATGTTGGACAGGGCACCACAAGGGGTGAGAGCCCCAGCAGCAATTCCAGGCTCCTGGTGCTCCAGGAGGGAAGGATTTGGAGCCTCCTCCCACAGAAACATTGGGCAGACAGAGCCCTAACCCAAAGCAGATGGAGGGGGAGCTCTTTGCAGGGAGATAAAGTGATGAAAACAGATCATGTGCAAAAGGGAGCAGAGATGGCCCAGGGAAGGGGAGAAAATTTGGGATAAAAGTTTGCAGGGATGCCTGAAAACACACACAGGGGTCTGCAAGGGGTTGGTCCATCCTGGAAGGAGGTTAATCCACTCTCCTTTCCAGCCCCAGCTCAGGGCATGTTTGACACACCCAGGGCTGCCCTTCCAATTCCCCTCGTCCCTCACCCTCAGCAGGAACGGGACAGACACAACCTCCCCCCTCCTTCTCCTCCTCCTCCTCCTCTTCCTCCTCCTCTTCCTCCTCCTCTTCCTCCTCCTCTTCCTCCTCCTCCTCCTCCTCCTCCTCCTCTTCCTCCTCCTCCTCCTCCTCCTCTTCCTCCTCCTCTTCCTCCTCCTCTTCCTCCTCCTCTTCCTCCTCCTCTTCCTCCTCCTCTTCCTCCTCCTCCTCCTCTTCCTCCTCCTCTTCCTCTTCCTCTTCCTCTTCCTCTTCCTCTTCCTCTTCCTCTTCCTCTTCCTCTTCCTCCTCCTCCTCCTCCTCCTCCTCCTCCTCCTCCTCCTCCTCCTCCTCCTCTTCCTCTTCCTCTTCCTCTTCCTCTTCCTCTTCCTCTTCCTCTTCCTCTTCCTCTTCCTCTTCCTCTTCCTCTTCCTCTTCCTCTTCCTCTTCCTCCTCCTCCTCTTCCTCCTCCTCCTCCTCCTCTTCCTCTTCCTCCTCCTCTTCCTCTTCCTCCTCCTCTTCCTCTTCCTCCTCCTCTTCCTCTTCCTCCTCCTCTTCCTCTTCCTCTTCCTCTTCCTCTTCCTCTTCCTCTTCCTCTTCCTCTTCCTCCTCCTCTTCCTCTTCCTACTCCTCCTACTCCTACTCCTCCTACTCCTACTCCTCTTTCTCCTCCTCTTGGGGTGCCAGGAATGCTGGATGTCCATGCAGAGGAGGATTTTGGGGTGCCAGGAATGCTGGATGTCCATGCAGAGCAGGATTTTGGGGAGCCAGGAATGCTGGATCTCCATAACTGGAATGATTTTGGGGTGCCAGGAATGCTGGATGTCCATCCAGGGAATGATTTTGGGGTGCCAGGAATGCTGGATGTCCATGCAGAGCAGGATTTTGGGGTGCCAGGAATGCTGGATCTCCATCCAGAGCAGGATTTTGGGGTGCCAGGAATGCTGGATCTCCATCCAGAGCAGGATTTTGGCGTACCAGGAATGCTGGATCTCCATGCATGGAAGGATTTTGGGGTGCCAGGAATGCTGGATGTCCATCCAGAGCAGGATTTTGGGGTGTCAGGAATGCTGGATGTCCATGTAGGGAAGGATTTTGGGGTGTCAGGAATGCTGGATGTCCATAACTGGAATGATTTTCGGGTGCCAGGAATGCTGGATGTCCATGCAGAGCAGGATTTTGGGGTGCCAGGAATGTTGGATGTCCATGCAGAGCAGGATTTTGGGGTGCCAGGAATGCTGGATGTCCATGCAGAGCAGGATTTTGGGGTGCCAGGAATGTTGGATGTCCATGCAGAGCAGGATTTGGGGTGCCAGGAATGCTGGATCTCCATCCAGAGCAGGATTTTGGGGTGCCAGGAATCTCCACGCAGGGCTGTGTCCTACAAAAAAAAAAAAGCCCTTCCAAAAGCACAGCAAGATTTCCTCTTTTTCCATTTTATCCCGGAAAAAGCAGAGGAAAGAGGGTGGATGTGACATTGCACAGGTGAGCTCTGACTAAATCCCACATTTCATGGCCATCTGTGGGACAAGCTGCTGGTTTGGGGGTTGGCAGCACAAAGCACTGACTGGGCAAATCTGACCCACCATGAAAACCCAGGGGAAAAACCACATTTTCAAGAGGTTTTTGTTGAGTCCTCCCTGCAAATAAAGAACAAGCCAAAAGCCCTTTTTCTTTGCCTTCCCGAGGCTGCATCTCTGCACTCCCAAATTCCTCCTTGGGAAAGAATAACCCCATTGAATTAGCCAAGTTAATCAGGTGAGTTTCTGACTCACCTCATTTATCTTCCCTTGGAGCCTGAGCTCGGGAGACCCAAAAAATGGGATTAAGTGCAGCGATAAATGAAAGCTCCCAGAAGGCCCAAGATTTGTGGATTTTCCCCTGAGCTGAACTCTGGGCCCAACATTTGGTTTTTATTTTTGAATAACACAAAAAGGTGGGACTGGGGGGAGGGTTTTTCTGCCACATTTTGGTGGCTGATTGGAATAATCCGGGCAGGGAAGGGGATGGGCAGTGGGATCTGATTTGCCTTGTTTTGGGATGTGAATGAAGGGTGTTCTCCCCCACCTTCCCTGCCTGCTCCTCCCTGTCTGGAGGGGAACAGGAAGGAGTTTTTGGGTTATTCAGAGTGCAGGGATTGGGAGGAAAACCCTCCTGAAGGTTTCCCAGACAGCCTGAGCCACCTCCATCCATCCATCACCCCGGATCCAGCAAATCCACCCCCTCAGGAGCCCCTCTGCCCACAGCTCCTCCTGAGGCCTTGCAGACACTCAGCTAATCCCCTCCCTCCCCTCCAAGCCCCAGCCAGAGCTGCTCTTCCTCACATCCAACAGAAATCCCATTTTCCCTTAAAAAAAAAATCCTTCCCCTTACAAACATTCCCACCATCAGCTCTCTGTCCATGGGGGAATTTTGGGTGCTCACAGTGAACATGGATTGTGTGCCTGGAGGATGTCAGGGCAGCTGGAAATGCATCCCTACACCTTTCCAGGGAGAAGTGGAAGTTCTTTCCAAGGATTATAAGAAATAGAGACTTGGGGGGTTCCAAATGAACATTTTCAAGCAATTTTCTCCTTCCACATTTGGCTTTTATGCCCTCAGTGAAATGTGATCCTACATCTTTGTAGGATCTGTCTCCCATAACATACTCCTGGAAAAGCTGGTAGCCCATGGCCTGGACAGGTGTACCCTCTGCTGGGTCAGGAGCTGCCTGGAGGGCCCAGAGAGTGGTGGTGAATGGAGCTGCATCCAGCTGGTCACCAGTGGTGTCCCCAGGGGTCTGTGTTGGGTCCAGTTCTGTTTAACATCTTTATTGATGATTTAGATGAGGGGATTGAGTCCATCAGCAGCAAATTTGCTGATGACACCAAGTTGGGAGGGAGTGTCGACCTGCTGGAGGGCAGGAGGGCTCTGCAGAGGGATCTGGACAGGCTGGAGGGCAGGAGGGCTCTGCAGAGGGACCTGGACAGGCTGGAGGGCAGGAGGGACCTGCAGAGGGACCTGGACAGGCTGGAGGGCAGGAGGGACCTGCAGAGGGACCTGGACAGGCTGGAGGGCAGGAGGAACCTGCAGAGGGATCTGGACAGGCTGGAGGGCAGGAGGGACCTGCAGAGGGATCTGGACAGGCTGGAGGGCAGGAGGGACCTGCAGAGGGATCTGGACAGGCTGGAGGGCAGGAGGGACCTGCAGAGGGATCTGGACAGGCTGGAGGGCAGGAGGGACCTGCAGAGGGACCTGGACAGGCTGGAGGGATGGGCTGATTCCAATGGGATGAAGTTCAACAAGACCAAGTGCAGGTCCTGCCCTTTGGCCACAACAACCCCCTGCAGCAGCTCAGGGTGGGCACAGAGTGGCTGGAGAGGGACAGGGGGAAAGGGACCTTGGAGTACTAATTGACAGGAAGCTCAACATGAGCCAACAGTGTGCCCAGGTGGCCAAGAAGGCCAATGGGATCCTGGCCTGGATCCAAACTAGCGTGGCCAGCAGGCCCAGGGCAGTGACCCTTCCCCTGGACTCAGCACTGGGGAGGCCACACCTTGAGTGTTGTGTTCAGTTCTGGGCCCCTCAGTTGAGGCAAGAGATTGAGGGGCTGGAGCGGGGCCAGAGAAGAGCAACGAGGCTGGAGAAGGGACTGGAGCACAAGTGCTGTGGGGAGAGGCTGAGGGAGCTGGGGGTGTTCAGCCTGGAGAAGAGGAGGCTCAGAGGTGACCTCAGCACTGCCTGGAACTGCCTGAAGGGAAGTTGTGGCCAGGTGGGGGTTGGTCTCTTCTCCCAGGCACTCAGCAATAGGACAAGGGGGCACGATGGGCTCAAGCTCTGCCAGGGGAAATTGAAGTTGGAGAGCAGAAAGAAATTCTTTGCAGAGAGAGTGCTCAGGGATTGGAATGGGCTGCCCAGAGAGGGGGTGGATTCCCCATCCCTGGAGGTTTTTCAGCTGAGCTTGGCCGTGGCACTGAGTGCCATGATCTGGTAAAGGGACTGGAGTTGGACCAAGGGTTGGACTCGATGATCTCGGAGGTCTCTTCCAACCCAATCCATTCTGTGATTCTGTGATTCTATGATTCTATGATCTGGACTTTCCTGAGAGGAGCAAAGAAACCCATGGCCAGGGGCTGAAGAATCATCACTGATACCTTCACTTCGGAGTTTTTAAGGAAAATCCTGGATTTTTTTGATGGAAGATTTGAAAGGTTTCATTTAAAAAGATGCAAAAAAGCAGCATTTTATGTAAACTCTTCTAAGAGCCTCATCCTCTGGCTCCTAAACTGGCAAACGTTGGATCCAAGGAATTCTCTTTACCAGGGGGTGGGTGGGTTATTTTAATTTAACAGAAAACCACCCTGGAAGGACAGAATTCAGCACTGGGTGGTGGAAAGTGCTTTTTTTTTGATGTTTAAGATGCCCTGAATGAGGCAGTGAGGGCTGGGCTGGGCTGTGCAGGTGCTGAAGGGGCCCTGCACTGGTCTGGACAAAAAACCCATGGAAAACAAAATTTGAAGTGGTAACTTTATTCCTGAAGGAATCAGCAAGAATTTCTTCATGGGGAAGAACAAAGGCAGCGTTCCCAAACCCAAGGGTTTCCCACCAGGCTACACCTACACTGGAGTGCAACCACTCGGCTCTCCTGGAAATATCTTCCTTTTTCCCTCAGACTCTTCATCTCTGAGGGCATGGCCTTCACTCTTCCAGCAGCCCCAAAGGCATCCCAAAGCTTCCCAAAGGGGAGCAGCCAGGCTGGAGGAGCAGGAAGAGGAGGAAGAGGCCTGTTGACCCCAACCCGAGTAGAGGAGGTATCTTGGCCCCAGTTGCCACTAGATGGTGCCAAGAGAAAGAGTGTGGTTGGAACAGGGTGGGATGGGGAGGGGGCACCCACACCCCAAACCCCCTGGGCATGGGGGATGTGGAACATCCCTGGCAAAGGGAGTCCCATGGAATCAGAGATCACACAGTGGGTTAGATCCTCAATGTTCCACTCTATGGACCCTGTCCACAGAAGATGGACTGCCCCATCCCTGGAAGTGTCCAAGGTCAGGCTGGACAAGGATTGGAGCAACCTGGACTGGTGGGAGATGTCCCTGCCCATGGAATCATAGAATGGATTGGGTTGGAAAAGACCTCCGAAATCATCCAGTCCAACCCTTGGTCCAACCCCAGTCCCTTTACCGGATCATGGCACTCGGTGCCACGGCCAAGCTCAGCTGAAAAACCTCCAGGGATGGGGAATCCACCCCCTCTCTGGGCAGCCCATTCCAATCCCTGAGCACTCTCTCTGCAAAGAATTTCTTTCTGCTCTCCAACTTCAATTTCCCCTGGCAGAGCTTGAGCCCATCGTGCCCCCTTGTCCTATTGCTGAGTGCCTGGGAGAAGAGACCAACCCCCACCTGGCCACAACTTCCCTTCACTCAGGGGGTGGCCAAGCAAGGCCCGTCACATGCAGAGTTCTGGAGACATCCACACCCTCATTTGCACCTCAGCCCTGCAGAGGAGCCCAGGTAGTGCCCTCTGAAGGTGCTTCAGTGGCCTGTGTGTCCAACAGCCAGGGAAAACAGGACAGAAAGCTGTGCTGAAGGGATCACAGAATCAGTTGGTTTGGAAAAGACCTCTGAGATCATCAATCCAACCCTTGATCCAACCCTACTGTGATCACCAGCCCATGGCACTCCGTGCCATGGGCTGGTGATCACAGTGGGGTTGGATCAAGATGTGGTTGGATCAAGACGTGGTGGATTCTCACTCAGTGCCACAGCCAAGCTCAGCTGAAAAACCTCCAGGGATGGGGAATCCACCCCCTCTCTGGGCAGCCCATTCCAATCCCTGAGCACTCTCTCTGCAAAGAATTTCTTTCTGCTCTCCAACTTCAATTTCCCCTGGCAGAGCTTGAGCCCATCGTGCCCCCTTGTCCTATTGTTGAGTGCTTTTAAAAATAGGAATTGTTGGGCTTCCTCTTCATTCTTGGATGTGCTTGGCCAACTTTGTTGCCTGGTGGCAGCTTTCAGCCAGGGATCATTGGCCAGGGAATAGTCCCTGCACATCTTGGTGAGTATTTGTAGGTGTGGAGAACCCTCCAAGGTGCAAAAATCCCTTCAGATGTGGAAGAAGTCGGGACTGGTGCTCTGGATCCATTCCTGGCACTCACCAGGATGGGTTTGGGGACATCTTTCTGACATCTGCTGATGCAGAGAGGATTTGGGGAGCATCCCAGTGGGAGCCAAGGATCCTGAGCATTGACAGGGAAAGGTTTAATGGGAATATTCCCAGTGGCAGGGAAAGGGTTAATGGGAATATTCTCTCAGGAGATCCCTTCCAATCCCATTAGATGCCCACTGAGGCAAGGATCAGGAGCAGTGTGACCTCCTCTCACCATCTTGCCCTGCCTGGGCCACACTCCTGAGGATATTTCTTCCTAATTGAGGCTGTTTCCTATTAATGTGTGGGTTTATTTGGCTGAGAAAAGGCCAGAGCAGCAAAACTCACCCCAGAGAGCAGCAAAACTCACCCCAGAGAGCAGCAAAACTCACCCCAGAGAGCAGCAAAACTCAAGCTCTCCGATTTCCAGCTCCCTTTCCCACAGCTTCTTCCAGCACCTTCTGCCCTTCCATGGTTTGGGATGTTGACCCTGGATTAATATTTGCAGAATATAAAGGAAAATAAAGGAAAAAAAAAGGGATTTGTCCACCATGAGGAGAGAAATAAAACCCTCAATAAAACACAGATATTGGAAAGACAACACAGTTCAGAGCATTGAGGTTTCCATGAGATAAGGGTGGAGAATCTGTGGATGCCCCATCCCTGGGAGTGTTCAAGGTGAGGTTGGACAGGGCTTGGAGCAACCTGGTCTCGTGGAAGGTGCCCCTGCCATGGGAGGAGATGGGACTCAAACACCTTTAATATCCCTCCCAACCCAGACCATTCTGGGATTCTATAATTCCATGATTCTGGAAGGTTCAGGAGCTTGACCCTCATTTAGGGGCAGGTCTCAGAACAAATCCCACCATGGTCACCATGAGGGTTGCAAGTGATGGTTCATTGCCCAAGTCCAAGAGACTTTGGGTGGTGCCCCTGAAAACCCCAAACCCAAAGGGCAGTTTGGTGCCCCCAGACTGGAAGTTGGTCCTCCCACACCTGACTCAGCCACTCTGAAACCACCTGGCAGGGAGTTGGGTAATAAAAAGCTCAGAAAGAGAGAGAAAAAGAGGAAAAAAAGAAGAAAAAATAGATATAAAAATAGACATAAAAATAGAGACAGAGAGGAAAGGAAGGGCTCAGCTGCACAAAACACCTCAGCCCAAGCTCTTGATGGAGCATCTGAGGCTCTTTTTAGTCAGAGCAAAATTTAACAGCCAAAATCTGGTTAAAGCCAAACTTCTGCCATTGCCAACTGAAGCTTTTGTGTATGTTGAGAGCCAGTGAAGAGCCCACATTCCCCAGTGAGGCCCAGCAGTGAAGCACAGGAAGGTTGGGGTGAGGTCCTTCCCCTGCAAGGAGACACCTCAGTGGCTCTGAACAGCTTTTTGCTGGTGCAAAACTCCCCAACCCAAACCCAGGAGATGCAGCAAAGAGATGTCCCTGAGTCCTGTCGTGCTGAGCTCCTCAGGGTTGCCAAGTGCCCCCAAACACAGTGAGCAAACAGAGGTGACTCAGAGCTCTGTGTGACACCAATTCTGGGGACATGTGACCCGAGCTCTCCATCTCATCTCTGCCTGTGCCTCAGGTTGGTGACAGCTCCTCTAAGGTGGTTTGTCATGAATTTTTTGGAGGCTTTGGTTTGGTTTGGTTTGTTTGCAGATGATTTGCCCAGAAGCTGCTGGTGATGAAGATAAAGGGTTGAATAGCAACAGAGGGCCCTGTGATAGGAAAATAAACATGTGCAGAGGTCAGAGCCACAGGAGTCAGTGCTGGGGGTGGTTGGGGTGGTGCTCCTGCTCTGCCTTGAGCAGCTGAACCACGGAGAAACCTGGGCTGGTGCTCCTGCTCCAGCTCTTGAGGAATTACGTGGTTTGAAAATCTGGGCTGGTGCTCCTGCTCCAGCTCTTGAGGAATCATGTGGTTTGAGAATCAGGGCTGGTGCTCCTGCCCCAGATTTTGAGGAATTACATGGTGGAGAACCTGGGCTGGTGCTCCTGCTCCAGCTCTTGAGGATTTCCAGAGTGGAAATTCTGAGTTGGTGCTCCTGCCCCAGCTCTTGAGGATTTTCATGGTGGAGACCCTGGGCTGGTGCTCCTGCTCCAGCTCTTGAGGAATCACGTGGTTTGAGAATCTGGGCTGGTGCTCCTGCTCCAGCTCTTGAGGAATCACGTGGTTTGAGAATCTGGGCTGGTGCTCCTGCCCCAGCTCTTGAGGAGCTCCATCTCATGATGGAGAACTTGGGTTGGTGCTCCTGCTTCAGCTCTTGAAGAATTACATGGTTTGAGAATCAGAGTTGGTGTTCCTGCTCCAGCTCTTGAGGAATTCCATAGTGGAGAACCGAGATTGGTGTTCCTGCCCCAGATTTTGAGGAATTACATGGTTTGAGAACCTGGGCTGGTGCTCCTGCCCCAGATTTTGAGGAATTCCATGGTTTGAGAACCTGGGTTGGTGTTCCTGCTCCAGCTCTTGAAGAATTCCATGGTGGAGAAGCCTCAGGAACAATGAAACTGGAGGAGAAAATGCCTTTATGGACTTCAAGTCCTTCCTTCAGATTCCTTTTCCTTCTTGATGAATCTTAATGGTTGGATTGAATGACCTTAAAGGTCTTTTCCAACCTAAGGATTCTGGGATCTTCCCCCTAAAGACTCACAGGTGGCTGCAAATCTGTTGGAAAGGGTTGAACTGAAAACTCCAAAGCTCCAGCCCAGAGGCTGCAATAAACTTTATTTTGGTGGATTTTCATCTCTCTGCAGATCAAGGCTTTAAGTTGCATCATTTCTTCAAAGGAGGGTGACAAAGTTGTGATGTGTTTTGTAAGGGTGGAAGAAATTCCCTGGTTTTAGAAACAAGGAAACTGGGGCACAACATGAGGCCTTGACTTGAGGAATCAGAGCCAGCTCCAATATTTCACCTTTTGTGGAGGGTTTTGGAGCTCCTTGCTGTGGGTTTGGTGGAATAAACCAGGAGCTGGTAGAAAACCAGTGAGAAAACAGTTTTGTATCCAGGGAAACTGTGAGTGAGTCAGGGGAGGAAACTGGGCTGGAAAGGTCAAGTTCATCTCCAAAAATCAACCCCTGCTCTGGTTGGAAAGTCCAACTTTCTGGAGGCAAATGATACTTTCCCATGGAAAGTTGTGGTTTGCTCATTAGAGGAGAAGCTGCTTTGCTGGTTCAAGGATCTCAATGAATTGGATAAATAAATGATACATTAAAGTCAATAAATAACATTTCTGGGCATCCTTAGCAGGTCTCTGTCAGAGAGAGGATGCTCAGGAGCAGCAGCAACTTCAGATGAAAACAAGCTCTCCCCTTCCTCTCCCTTGTCTTTTCCTTCCAAATTTCTTTAGAAACCTCCAGGATCAGAAATATTGGGAGTGGGAAAACAGGAAAAAACCCCATCCCATGCCATGCCATGCCATGCCATGCCATGCCATGCCATGCCATCCCACCCCATCCCACCCCATCCCACCCCATCCCACCCCATCCCATCCCATCCCACCCCATCCCACCCCATCCCACCCCGTCCCATCCCACCCCATCCCACCCCATCCCACCCCATCCCACCCCACCCCACCCCACCCCACCCCACCCCACCCCACCCCATCCCACCCCACCCCACCCCACCCCATCCCATCCCATCCCACCCCATCCCACCCCATCCCACCCCATCCCACCCCATCCCACCCCATCCCATCCCATCCCACCCCATCCCATCCCACCCCATCCCACCCCACCCCACCCCATCCCACCCCATCCCACCCCATCCCACCCCATCCCATCCCATCCCATCCCATCCCACCCCATCCCACCCCATCCCACCCCATCCCACCCCATCCCACCCCATCCCATCCCATCCCATCCCACCCCATCCCACCCCACCCCACCCCATCCCATCCCACCCCATCCCATCCCATCCCACCCCATCCCATCCCACCCCATCCCACCCCACCCCACCCCACCCCACCCCACCCCATCCCACCCCATCCCACCCCACCCCACCCCACCCCACCCCACCCCACCCCACCCCATCCCACCCCACCCCACCCCATCCCATCCCATCCCATCCCATCCCATCCCATCCCATCCCATCCCATCCCATCCCATCCCACCCTATCCCACCCCACCCCATCCCACCCCACCCCATCCCACCCCATCCCACCCCATCCCACCCCATCCCACCCCATCCCACCCCATCCCACCCCATCCCACCCCACCCCATCCCACCCCATCCCACCCCATCCCACCCCATCCCATCCCACCCCACCCCATCCCACACCACCCCATCCCATCCCACCCCATCCCATCCCAGAGGGAAGTTGCATTTTCCACAGCTACATTAATTCTCCTTGTGCTCCCCTGCATGAGGAACATTTTCAAGGCTCAGCAGGAGGGCCCTGGACTGTTCCACTCACACACCAAGGAAATCAAAGGCTCCACCTTTCCCAGCGTTTCCCGAGCAGGGAAGGGCTGGAGCATCCCCAGCGCTTCTCCTTCAGCCCCTCCATGGCCATTTGCACATTGAGACCAGCTAATTAACCCAGCCTGGTAATTACAGCCCCTCCTGGTGCTGCTGGGGGCTCCCCCAGGCTCGGAGCTGATCCCCCTTTTCCTCCCTGATCCCAGATTTCCTCTGCCCACCTCGGGAAGGGCTTTGCTCCCCAGGGAATGCCGGGCCCACTTTGCTGGCTCGGAATTTCTGGATTATTGTCCCTCCTTTTTTTAAACCATTTTATTGCCCCCCAGGGAGAAAGACTTTCCACCTGGGGGGATGTGGAATGGAATCCAAAAATAAAATATAAGAACGAACATTGTATGGAATCTCTTGATGAAAATAAATAGAACAAATAAATACAGGTGATAAAATAATATCAGATAAATAAAGATACTGGTTGGTGCCCCCAGAGCCCTGGGGAGGGACCACCCTCAGCCCCGGGAGAGCTGGAGAGGAGACGGAAAACTCTCCCCCAAGACACAGTTTATATTAAATTATATTGTGTTTATTAATATATTATAGACTTATTTACATATTATGTATAATTTGGGTTTATTTTATATATTATATAGTGTGTTTATTTATATATTACAAACTATAAATTTGATATTAAACTATATTTTATTTATTAATATATATTTATTTATATATTATGTATAATTTGTATTTATTTTATATATTATACAGTGTGTTTATTTATATAATACAAACTATAAATTTGATATTAAATTATATTTTATTTATTAATATACTATATACTTATTTATATATTATGTATAATTTTGTGTTTATTTTATATATTATAAAGTGTATTTATTTATATAATACAAACTATAAAATTGATATTAAAGTATATTTTATATATTAATATATTATATACTTATTTATATATTATGTATAATTTGTACTTATTTTATATATTATATAGTGTATTTATTTGTATAATACAAATTATAAATTTGATATTAAATTATATTGTATTTATTAATATATTATAGACTTATTTATATGTTATGTATAATTTGTATTTATTTTATATATTATATAGTGTGTTTATTTATGTAATACAAACTATAAATTTGATATTAAAGTATATTTTATTTATTAATATATTATATACTTATTTATATATTATGTATCATTTGTATTTATTTTATATATTATATAGTGTATTTATTTATATATTACAAACTATAAATTTGATATTAAATTATATTTTATTTATTAATATATTATATACTTGTGTATATATTATGTATAATTTGTGTTTATTTTATATATTATACAGTGTGTTTATTTATATAATACAAACTATAAATTTGATATTAAAGTATATTTTATTTATTAAAATATATTTATTTATATATTATGTATAATTTGTATTTATTTTATATATTATACAGTGTATTTATTTATATATTACAAACTATAAATTTGATATTAAAGTATATTTTCTATATTAATATATTATAGACTTATTTATATGTTATGTATAATTTGTATTTATTTTATATATTATATAGTGTGTTTATTTATGTAATACAAACTATAAATTTGATATTAAGATATATTTTATTTATTAATATATATTTATTTATATATTATGCATAATTTGTATTTACTTTATATATTATACAGTGTATTTATTTATATATTACAAACTATAAAATCGATATTAAAGTATATTTTATTTATTAATATATTATATACTTGTGTATATATTATGTATAATTCGTGTTTATTTTATATATTATACAGTGTGTTTATTTATATAATACAAACTATAAATTTGATATTAAATTATATTGTATTTATTAATATATTATAGACTTATTTATATATTAAGTATAATTTGTACTTATTTTATATATTATACAGTGTGTTTATTTATATATTTCAAACTATAAATTTGATATTAAAGTACATTTTATTTATTAATATATTATATACTTGTGTATATATTATGTATAATTCGTGTTTATTTTATATATTATATAGTGTGTTTATTTATATAATACAAACTATAAAATCGATATTAAAGTATATTTTATTTATTAATATATTATATACTTATATATATATTATGTATAATTTGTGTTTATTTTACATATTGCATATGTTTTATATTCTATACCATATTTATTTATATGCTACTATTTCAGAATATATATTTACACATAAATTTTATTTAATTTTATTTAAATATAATGTAGGTTTTCTATTATATTTATATGATACTATTTCAGAATATATATTTACATAAAAATTTTATTTATTTTTATTTAAATATAATGTAGGTTTTCTATTGTATTTATATGATACTATTTCAGAATATATATTTACATATAAATTTTATTTGTTTTCATTTAAATATAACGTAGGTTTTCTATTATCTTTGTATACATCATGTAGTATATTTATATTTAAATAACATTATTTTATATTATATATTTATTTGTATGTTTATTTATTTATTTTTCATCTATAATTTAAGGTTTTCTATTATTTTTGTGTATTTACATATACATTGTGTGGCTCATGTAGATTTTTATATATATTTATACTTCATATAAACATTATGCTGAGAGGAAGATTTACAGATATATATAAATTTATACACGTAAACTTATCTATTTATATAGAAATTTATATATATTTATATGTATAAATGTATATATATTTATTTTGTGTTCCCCAGGGGTCTGTGTTGGGTCCAGTCCTGTTTAACATCTTTAGTGATGATTTAGATGAGGGGATTGAGTCCATCAGCAGCAAATTTGCTGGTGACACCAAGTTGGGAGGGAGTGTCGACCTGCTGGAGGGCAGGAGGGCTCTGCAGAGGGACCTGGACAGGCTGGAGGGCAGGAGGGCTCTGCAGAGGGATCTGGACAGGCTGGAGGGCAGGAGGGACCTGCAGAGGGACCTGGACAGGCTGGAGGGATGGGCTGATTCCAATGGGATGAAGCTCAACAAGGCCAAGTGCAGGTCCTGCCCTTTGGCCACAACAACCCCCTGCAGCAGCTCAGGGTGGGCACAGAGTGGCTGGAGAGGGACAGGGGGAAAGGGACCTGGGGGGACTGAGTGACAGGAAGCTCAACATGAGCCAACAGTGTGCCCAGGTGTGCCCAGGTGTGCCCAGGTGGCCAAGAAGGCCAATGGGATCCTGGCCTGGATCCAAACCAGCGTGGCCAGCAGGCCCAGGGCAGTGACCCTTCCCCTGGACTCAGCACTGGGGAGGCCACACCTTGAGTGTTGTGTTCAGTTCTGGGCCCCTCAGTTGAGGAAAGAGATTGAGGGGCTGGAGCGGGGCCAGAGAAGAGCAACGAGGCTGGAGAAGGGACTGGATGTGGCACTGAGTGTCCTCTGAAACACCTCCAGGGATGGAGAATCCACCAAGTCTTGATCCAACCCCACTGTGATTACCAGCCCAGGGCACTGAGTGCCAGAGTGATCACAGTGGGGTTGGATCAAGGGTTGGGTTTGATAATCTGAGGTCTCTTCCAACCCAAGTGAGAAGAGCAACGAGGCTGGAGAAGGGACTGGAGCACAAGTGCTGTGGGGAGAGGCTGAGGGAGCTGGGGGTGTTCAGCCTGGAGAAGAGGAGGCTCAGAGGTGACCT
Source organism: Pithys albifrons albifrons (assembly GCF_047495875.1). Classification (NCBI taxonomy): domain Eukaryota; kingdom Metazoa; phylum Chordata; class Aves; order Passeriformes; family Thamnophilidae; genus Pithys; species Pithys albifrons. Next base: position 6,586,794 of record NC_092480.1, on the reverse strand, counting down.
CAGCACTGTCTGGAACTGCCTGAAGGGAAGTTGTGGCCAGGTGGGGGTTGGTCTCTTCTCCCAGGCACTCAGCAATAGGACAAGGGGGCACGATGGGCTCAAGCTCTGCCAGGGGAAATTGAAGTTGGAGAGCAGAAAGAAATTCTTTGCAGAGAGAGTGCTCAGGGATTGGAATGGGCTGCCCAGAGAGGGGGTGGATTCCCCATCCCTGGAGGTTTTTCAGCTGAGCTTGACCGTTGCACTGAGTGCCATGATCTGGTAAAGGGACTGGAGTTGGACCAAGGGTTGGACTTGATGATCTCGGAGGTCTCTTCCAACACAATCCATTCTGTGATTCTGTGGATGTGGCACTGAGTGAGAATCCACCATGTCTTGATCCAACCCTACTGTGATCACCAGCCCAGGGCACCCCGTGCCCTGGGCTGGTGATCACAGTGGGGTTGGATCAAGGGTTGGACTTGATGATCTCAGAGGGTTTTTCCAACCCAATCCATTCTGTGATTCTGTGATTCCATGTATTTTATAGATGATATATTTATAGAAATATCTATATTTATACATATTTTTAGAAAATATATGAATTTTTATAATTTTAAATCTATTTCTAAATAATATTTATTTATTTATTCATTTGCATATTCCAAAGGCATCATTCCTGAGGATCAGCTCCTCAAAGAGCCCCTTGGATACTGGAAAAGGAGGCAGGTGAGGATGGAAGCACCTCCACCCACCTTTGTGCCCACAGAGACTTTGGCACCATCTGGATTTGGGCTCTGTGCCCCCAAAATGCCCCCTGTGTTCCCCTGGAGATGCTGGGCCTGAGGAACAGCTGAGCTGGGCAGTGTTTTCCTTGGAAAAACAGGAAAAAAAGGAAAAAAACTTGTGTTTGTTTTCATGTTCCCAGCTCTGCAGAGCCTGAGCCGTGTCCAGCTGTGTGGGCAGATGTGGGTAATTCATCTGACCATGAATAATCCATTAATTCTTTCAGGTTTTATTGACCTTCTGTCTGTCTCAGAGCCCAGCAGGTGCCTCAGGCTCCGTACAGATCCCACCTGGAATCCTCATCCCAGTGCCCCTGGGCAGGAGGTGCAGGACACAGCTCCTCTCCAGCTCATCCTTTCCAGCCTCCCATCTCCTCATCTCCATGTCCCACTCTGCTCTGACTCCACAGCCCTTCCTTCCCCACCTTCCTTCTCCTCCAGGAAAAGGAGAAACCCATCCTGGAATTCCTTTGGCGTCGCCACATCCTGCAGCTCCAGCTCACCTTTGTGCTGCCAATTGAGCAGAATCCTGGTCTGCGTGATCCAAAGCCATGGAATGACAGGATAACAGCTTGGAAGGGACCTTGGAGCCATCATCAGGGGCACCTTCAACCAGATGATGCTCAGAGCTCCATCCAAGCCGGTCCTGGGTGTTCCCAGGGAATAATGCTCAGGACATTCCCCTGCCAACCAGGACAAAGGGCAGCCTGGGGCTCAGAGAGGCAGGATGCTGAATTTAGGGTTCCCTTCCAGACATGGCACTGGAAAAATCCATTTTGAGCCCACATCTACCCAAATCCATCACCCCTGGAGCTCAGAGATGTCCCCAAACACCCCAACAACATTCCTGGCTTTGGAAAGCTTGTCCAGCCTGAGGGTCTGGGACCCACAAATCCATCCCAGGATTTAGGAGATGCCTCACAAGATGGGAGAACAGGGGGGTTGGAATGAAGGAAACAGAATCAGAGAATCCCAGAATGGTTTGGGTTGGGAAGGAATTAAAGATCTTTTAGTCCCACTCCCTTCCACCAGCCCAGGTTGCTCCAACTCCTGTCCAGCCTGGTCTTGGACACTTCCAGGGATGGGGCAGCCACAGCTTCTCTGGGCAACCTGTGCCAGGGCCTGCCCACCCTGACAGGGAAGGATTCCTTCCCAAAATCCCACCTAGCCCTGCTCTCTGGCAGTGGGAAGCCATTCCCTGTGTCCTGGCACTCCAGGCCCTCATAAAAATGATGGGAGAGGGTTTGGGGCTGATAATTCCATATGGCAAGGAAGAATTTTAGAAAAGCCACTCTGAGCCTGGACTGTGGATTTCCATGAGAGTTGTTGCCCCTGGATATCCATCAAACACTCCCTGAAGATCCATCCAAACACCCCCTGAAAATCCATCACACACCCCCTGGAGATCCATCCAAACACTCCTTGGATATCCATCCATCAAACAGCCCCTGGAGATCCATCAAACAGCCCCTGGAGATCCATCACACACCCCCTGGAGATCCATCCAAACACTCCTTGGATATCCATCCAAACATCCCCTGGAGATTCATCAAACAGCCCCTGGAGATCCATCCAAACACCCTCTGGATATCTATCAAACACCCCCTGGATATCCATCCAAAGACCCCCTGGATATCCATCCAAACACCCCCTGGAGATCCATCCAAACACCCCCTGGATATCCATCCAAACACCCCCTGGAGATCCATCAAACAGCCCCTGGATATCCATCACACACCCCCTGGAGATCCATCCAAACACTCCTTGGATATCCATCCAAACATCCCCTGGAGATCCATCACACACCCCCTGGATATCCATCCAAACACGCCCTGGATATCCATCCAAACACCCCCTGGATATCCATCCAAACACCCCCTGGATATCCATCAAACCTCCCCTGGATATCCATCCATCCATCCATCCATCCATCCATCCATCCATCCATCCATCCATCCATCCATCCATCCATCCATCCATCCATCCAAACACCCCCTGGAGATCCATCAAACACCCCCTGGATATCCATCCATCCAAACACCCCCCAGATTTCCATCCATCCAAACACCCCCCGGATATCCATCAAACACCCCCTGGAGATCCATCAAACACTCCCTGGATATCCATCCAAACACCCCCTGGATATCCATCCATCCAAACACCCCCTGGATATCCATCCAAACACCCCCTGGATATCCATCCATCCAAACACCCCCTGGAGATCCATCCAAACACCCCCTGGAGATCCATCCAAACACCCCCTGGAGATCCATCACACACCCCCTGGAGATCCATCCAAACACGCCCTGGATATCCATCCAAACACTCCCTGGAGATCCATCCAAACACCCCCTGGATATCCATCAAACCCCCCCTGGATGTTCATCCATCCATCCATCCATCCATCCATCCATCCATCCATCCATCCATCCAAACACCCCCTGGAGATCCATCAAACACTCCCTGGATATCCATCCATCAAACACCCCCCAGATTTCCATCCATCCAAACACCCCCTGGATATCCATCAAACACCCCCTGGAGATCCATCAAACACTCCCTGGATATCCATCCAAACACCCCCTGGATATCCATCCAAACACCCCCTGGATATCCATCCATCCAAACACCCCCTGGATATCCATCAAACACCCCCTGGATATCCATCCAAACACCCCTGGATATCCATCCATCCAAACACCCCTCAGATTTCCCTTCATCCAAACACCCCCTGGAGATCCATCAAACACCCCCTGGAGATTCATCCATCAAACACTCCCTGGATATCCATCCAAACACCCCTTGAAGATCCATCAAACACCCCCTGGAGATCCATCCATCCATCCATCCCAACACCCCCTGGATATCCATCCATCCAAAGACCCCCTGGATATCCATCAAACACCCCCTGGATATCCATCAAACACCCCCTGGAGATCCATCCAAACACCCCTGGAGATCCATCCAAACACCCCCTGGAGATCCATCCAAACACCCCTGGAGATCCATCCAAACACCCCTGGAGATCCATCCAAACACCCCCTGGAGATCCATCCAAACACCCCCTGGAGATCCATCCAAACACCCCCTGGAGATCCATCCATCCATCCATCCATCCATCCCAACACCCCCTGGATATCCATCCATCCATCCAAAGACCCCCTGGATATCCATCAAAAACTCCCTGGATATCCATCCAAACACCCCCTGGATATCCATCAAACACCCCCTGGAGATCCATCCAAACACCCCCTGGAGATCCACCCAAACACCCCCTGGAGATCCATCACACACCCCCTGGAGATCCATCCAAACACCCCCTGGATATCCATCCAAACACCCCCTGGAGATCCATCCATCCATCCCAACACCCCCTGGATATCCATCCATCCAAAGACCCCCTGGATATCCATCAAACACCCCCTGGAGATCCATCAAACACTCCCTGGATATCCATCCAAACACCCCCTGGATATCCATCCAAACACCCCCTGGATATCCATCCATCCAAAGACCCCCTGGATATCCATCAAACACCCCCTGGAGATCCATCAAACACCCCCTGGATATCCATCCAAACACCCCCTGGATATCCATCCAAACACCCCCTGGATATCCATCCATCCAAACACCCCCTGGATATCCATCAAACACCCTCTGGATATCCATCCATCAAACACCTCCTGGATATCCAATCAAACACCCCCTGGATATCCATCCACCCAAACACCCCCCGGATTTCCATCCACCCAAACACCCCTCGGATTTCCATCCATCCAAACACCCCCTGGAGATCCACCCAAACACCCCCTCAAGGTCCATCAAACCACCTCCTGCATCCTCTTCTCTTCCCTCCTGAGCAAGGCTGAGGAGGTTCCAGAAGGTGGACATTTGGGGACCAGACAGAAATCCACCCCAAATCCTTTCAAAGCCCACCCTCACAAACGTTGCCTCTGCTCTGGATCCCCCAGAAACTGCTGGTTTTGACCCCAAAATGATACCCTTGACCAACAAAGCTGTGGCAGCTCTAACCCTGATGGAGGGGCAGAACATAAAGTTGGTGTTTCCTGCAGGAAACTGGGGTAGGATTTGTGGTGGCAGTGGGGAGACATTTTATTGCCTCTTTATATCTCATTTTTATACATATACATTTATTTATATATATTTGATACCCATCATGTATTTCATATCTATCATATATTTATTAATCCATCATATATTTATTAATCCATCATATATTTATTAATCCATCATATACTTAATATCTGTTGTATATTTAATATCTATCATGCATTCAACAGGCAACTCCCAAATTGCTTTTTAAGTCACCTCTTCCCATTCTCCCCTTTCTTAAACTGGTTGCAACTTCCAGCCAGGAAATAAAACTCAAATATTTTGTCCCTTGCAACCAAAATAAATAAATAAAAAAAATAACTTGGAAAGTAACACATGAACTCTCTAAACCCACCCCCCTCTCAGAGCTCCCAAAGCTTCAGGCAACATAATTCCTTTGGAAATGGAAAGTGGGAAAAGGAAAGGGGAGGAAAAGAGCCTGGAGCTGCTCAGCCCAGTTTCTCCTCCTGCTGCATCTCTGCTCCTTTAGCTGCTCAAGAGGGTTTATTTTCAGTTTTGAAATGAGTTTTCCCTGGTTTTGGTTCAAAAAATGCAGCAACTGGTGGCATGCAAAGCTCCTTCCATAGGTGTGCTTTAAGAAAACAAGGGGCAAAACCTGATATTTGGCCTTTTCCTCCTTATTTGGTGCAAAATATCAGGGCAAAATATCAAAATCGTCCTTTTTTGGGGTGTTATTTTTGGAGCAGGGCTGACCCTCAGCACTGCCAACACCACTAGAGGGCCCAACAAGAGTTTCGAGTGATGCTGGAGCCTTTCTAGATGTGCTTGCCCTCAAAAACTGGCTGAGCTGCTTGTGCATCCCTGAATCTCTGCAAAAAAAATATTCATTTTTTTTTAAAAGATACCAACAGTTATTTGGGAGGCTTTTAATAGAGAGACTCCTCCAGCTCTCCTGGAACAGCATCTCTCACCCATTTCAGACCCTGTGTGCAACTGCCAATGGATTAATATGTATTTATAATCTATATTTTGGGTGTATTTGTGCCTGTTTCAGGTGGGTTTGGATCAAGGCAATTTTTAGGGGTGGAATTCCCCTTTCCCAGGGTGGAATTTCGACTCCTGGGCTGGAAAAGGCCCCTCCTGCCCCAGTTCAGACCTGTGGGCTGTGGGACCCCACTGGCTTCTGGCACCGGGGGGGTTCCAAAGGGGGAATTCCTTCTCCTGGGATTTTTTTAACCGGGTTTCCACATTCCTGCGTGAGGTGAGAAAGGGAACAGCTTTTCCTGACATTCTCCTGTTTGATATTTGGATTTCAGCTTGGAAAACAGAGGTGAGGAAGCCCCAGGAGCAGCCTGGGAGGGTTTGGCCCTGGAGGGAACATTCCCAGAGGGATGTTGGGAGATGTTACCCCCAGCCAGGAACTGTCACCCCTAATGGATGTCTGTGCCTCCAGCAGCCTCTGCCCCTCCTGAACCATCCCTGGCCTCCAGCTCATGCCCAGGGGAGAGGCATTAAGAGCACAGGGACACCATTAAGGATGAGAGATGGGAAGTGGAATCCTTCAAAGGGTGATGAGGGGAGGGTGAGTTGGGAGAGCAGAGCAACCCCTGCCCTGTTTCTGCCTGAAATTTGAGGGGTTTCCAGTGGTGATCTCAGGGCTGCTCCCCCAGCAGTGGTCACAAAGCCCTTTCAGGCAGGAGTCCAAGCCCAGGGGACAACGAGGTGACTCTCCAAAGGGCCAGAGTGGACAATGAAGATCTTTGGACCACACCAGGGAGCAGCTTCCTGAGCATCCCCGTGGTGAGCACCACATGCCTGTGGAGCAGGGGGGGCTGGGCTGCCCTCCAGGGCTCTCCTGATGCTCCCGGGAGCAGCCAAGGTGTTTCCTGCCATTCTTGCTGGCCCTGACCCGGCTCTTATCGAGGAGGTGCTGCCGCTGTCACCGCCCTCCCCCACAACCCCTGCTGGGGCTTTGGCTGTGCACGGATTGCGCTTCCTGTGACGTCTTCAGGTTAAGATGGAGCAGAGGTGGCTTCGTGGGGTGGATGAGGGGGCAGCACAGTCTCCTGTGTCCTCGGGAATCATGGCGACATGCACAGATAACCCACAGGATGCTGGGGCAGGGTGGGATCCTGCCTGGCCTCAGGGCAGCTTCAGTTGTGCACATCAGCCAGGAGAAGCTCCCACCTCCCTGGTTTAAATTGCATTGGTGTGAAATCCTATAGAATAGCAGACTGGGTTGGGTTGAGAAAGACCTTAAAGGTCATCCCATCCCATCCCATCCCATCCCCTGCCATGGATCTTTCAGCTCATCCCACCCCACCCCATGCCATAGACCTTAAAGCTCATCCCATCCCATCCCATCCCATCCCATCCCATCCCATCCCATCCCATCCCATCCCATCCCACTCCCTGCCAAGGACCTTAAAGCCCATCCCATCCCATCCCATCCCGTCCCATCCCATCCCACTCCCTGCCAAGGACCTTAAAGCCCATCCCATCCCATCCCATCCCATCCCATCCCATCCCATCCCATCCCATCCCATCCCATCCCATCCCATCCCACTCCCTGCCAAGGACCTTAAAGCTCATCCCATCCCATCCCATCCCATCCCATCCCATCCCATCCCATCCCATCCCATCCCATCCCATCCCATCCCATCCCATTCCACTCCCTGCCAAGGACCTTAAAGCTCATCCCATCCCATCCCATCCCATCCCATCCCATCCCATCCCATCCCATCCCATCCCACCCCACCCCCTGCCATGGACCTTAAAGCTCATCCCATCCCATCCCATCCCATCCCATCCCATCCCATCCCATCCCACTCCCTACCAAGGACCTTAAAGCTCATCCCATCCTATCCCGTCCCGTCCCGTCCCGTCCCATCCCATCCCATCCCATCCCATCCCACCCCACCCCCTGCCATGGACCTTAAAGCTCATCCCGTCCCACCCCCTGCCATGGACAGGGACACCTTCCACTAGACCAAGCCCTGCCCGACCTGGCCCTGAACACTTCCAGAGATGGAGCATCCCAGATAAATGTAGGGTGTCCTTGTGAAGCCTTGGTGTGGAGCAGGGGGTGGGACCTTTCCTCTCCAAGCTGTTGGGATGCTCAACACTGAAACCACGGTGGGATCTTAAATCCCATAAATCCCGCTGTGACCCCTGGACTGTGCCAGAACAATCCAGGCTCCATGGACCCTGAGATTAGCTCAGTTGGTTGTACTAATGCCAAGGTCACGGGTTCGATCCCCTGTGTGGGTCATTGACTTAAGGGTTGGACTCGGTGATCCTTGTGGGTCCCTTCCAAGTCAGAACAGTCTGTGAGTCTGTGATGGATGCACATGGACCCCCTTTAGGGGACTGCAATCCCCAGGAGCTCCATTCACCAAGCAAAACCCCCATTCCAGCTCACACCAAGCCACCCAACCCTGTGGAGAAACCATCCTTTGAAGGGTCCTTCCAACCCAAACCATTCCCTGATTTTCTGGGGGTTCAGGGAACACCCTCACCCCTCCCCACCCTGCAGAGCCCACCTGCCCCCCCTCCCCGAGCCGCAGCGGTGGAGCCGCGGTGTCACCGCCGGCGCGGTGGCCTTGGCTTGTCCTCAGCAGCCTTTTCCATCCTCCCCCCTCCCCATTGTTCCCTGGAGCCCGGCCCTGACCCGGGTATTTATATCCCCCTTTCCGGAGCGCATTGTGTGCCGGCGGCACCCGCGGCCGCGATGAGCCGGCGCTCGGCTGCGCTTCCTCACCTTCCTGTTTACGGCGCTCCTCGGAGCGCTCCCCACGGTCCTGGTGCTGCTCCCAGCACAGAGAGGGGCAGCAGCGGGGGCTGGATCCGCTGAACCCCCAAAGCCCCTCTACAACTCCCTGAAAGGAGGTTGGAGCCACGTGGAGTTTGGTCTCTTCTCTCAGGCAGTAGAACAAGAGGGCACAGGATGAAGCTGTGCCAGGAGTGGTTTAGGTTGGATGTCAGAAATTCTTTACAGAGAGTGCTCAGGCATTGGAATGGCTGCCCAGAGAGGGGGTGGATTCCCCATCCCTGGACGTGGCACTGAGTGCCATGATCTGGTGATCACAGTGGGGTCGGATCAAGGGTTGGACTTGATGATCTTGGAGGTTTCTTCCAACCCAGCTGATTCTGTGATTCTGTGAAATTTGGGAAAAGATGAGTGTTCCCTGAACCACACAGTGAAGTCCCAGAAAATCATGGAATAGTTGGGGTTGGAAGGGCCCTTTAAAGGCTGGATTTTAAAAGCTGGTTTCTTAAAGGCTGCTTTTTAAGGGCCCGGTTGGGAGCTCAGTGTGAGCCAGAATCCGTGAGTTTTTCAGGGAATGGAGCTCCCTGTTTCACCTCTGGAGTTTCCACATCTTATCACTGCTGCAACTCAGGCACCAGCTGGCAAATCCTCGTGGGTTTGTCCTGAGATTGTTGAGGCAATCAGGTCCAGGCTATCCCAAGTTCTGCCTCCCTGAAAAGATGTGTAATCCCAGAACAACATCCAGGCTCGGATTTAGGCCCCACATGGACGTTTCCTTCTCTCCTGGTTTAACCCAGCAGGCCACAGCCATGCTTTGAGGAGCCAAGTCTTGTTTGTGTTTTATATTAAGAAAGTGAGAAAAAAATGTCCATTCTGTGCTGATATGGTGTATGAAACAGTTCATTCCAGCAGGAGACCTTTTGCCCATAGAGATTTTATTGTTGGGGAGGTAAATCAGGGCTGGCAAAGGGTGGAGTTGCTCCCTGGGAGTTGCCAAGTGACCTCTGTGACAGAGCTGGGTCATAACAGGATGGACTGCAGGGTTGGGTTCAGGCTGCCAAAAAACAACTCCATGTTTAAGGAGAAAAGGTGCATAAAAACATATGACCTGCTCCCAGTTTCAGCTGGGTGGGCTCAGGGGGGTGGATGAGGGTGATGGTTCCCCAGTCACCCCCGTGGTCCTGTCCCAGCAGAGGGACAGCAGGGAACAGGGAAAAGGAATTTTCTGTGCCAGAAAGAGGGAAAATTGCAAAAAGAAAGACCAACGCTTGGGTTTGCTCTGAACAAGTTGTGATCAGCAGGTTGGGCAGGGAGGTGGCCCATTCCCACCACCATCCTCTCTGCTCAGTTGGTTGAAACTTGGCTGTACCAATGCCAAGGTCATGGGTTCGATCCCCTGTGTGGGCCATTGACTGAAGAGTTGGACTCGATGGTCCTTGTGGGTCCCTTCCAACTCAGAATAGTCTGGGATTCTGTGATTTGCCCAAGAGAGACATCATTAACCCCATCCCATATCCCCTATCCCCTCGGGGTCTCCTCCCACCAGCAGAGCCCTTGGAGCACTCCCAGCAGTGGGAACTAAAGAAAGCCAAACAAGACCCCTCCCAGCGTTAATCTGAGCCTCGCAAAGCGCGGGTGGAGCCAGCGCTGCAGGAAACCCTCACTCAGGGCCATTCATTAGGCAAATGCTGGATAAATCATTATCTGAGCCTCTGGTCCCCAGCGCCGGCTCCAGGTGGGGCCGTCACTCCTGTGTCCATTCAGCCCTGGAGGAACAAGAGCCGCTGTTTCCCCCTCGGACGTGCAGCCAAACAATAGCTTTGACTCCCGAAGCTGCACTGTTTGTGTGGTGTTTTCCTGGTCCCAAAACCCCCCCAGATCCCACCTGGAGCCCCTGGCAGATGTGCAGAGCCCACGGCTGTCACCCCACATTTCTCCTTTATCTGGCTGTGACAGGCGAGGCAAATGCATTTCCAGATGTTTCCTACGCCAGAGCCCAGCCCAAGGGTTTGGTTGTGTGCTGGTTTAAAGGTGGAACCTGCAGGAGAAATGAACCCAACACAAAGAGATTGTAAGTCAGAGTTACAATTTAATAACAAGATTCCAATCAATGCAATGGCACAAAGAGAAATTGGGTTTAACCCCCAAGCCCAGCAGTCTAACCCAGCCCCCTGGGACACAAACACAGGGGGCTTTGGTGGCCCCTGTGCTGAGCCCCACGTGGTTCCCCCGAGGCCAAAGGCAAAGGAAGGGACAAAGCTGTTGGTGCAGATGATGGCACAGTCTGGGCCAGAGTGGTGGCTCCTCCTGGCCAGGGGCTGCTCCTCCTCTGCATCCAAGGAGTGGTCCCAGAAGTGCCCAAAGCCCCAGATTGTGTCCCCTGAGGTTTGGGTGGGAGCCCCCAGTGCCTCCCCCAGGGCAGGGAGTTCCACCCTGGGGGATGTGACTCTGGCAGTCAGGGGGGATTTTGGAATGGTTGCTGGCCCATGGGCAGAGCTGAGCCCTCAGGTGGGTGTGGAGGTGCCAAGGAGTCCCTGCAGGGCAGTTCTCCCAGCTCCTCTGCCAGGCTTCTTTCCCAGCCAGCTCCCAGCCTGAGGGCTCAGCTGTGCCCTGGGCAGCTGCTGCCAATGGGCCCTTGGGAACAGTTGCTGGGCAATGGCCCAGAGGGTTTGGAATGCCCAGCTTTGGGCACACCCACACTGGGACAAACTGGGCCCACCTGCTCAACTGGGACAGGGGTTTGCAGGATTCAGTTGTTTGCTTGACCTGGTTGGCACTGGGACATCTGGGGGGAGCAGCCTCCTGCAAACATGGATTTTTTTAACACAAAAAACAGGGAAAAAGTTTTAAAAAGAAGTCCATAGAGCTTCTGTTTATCAATATTGGATAGGAAAATAAAATGTCCTGTGCTCCTTCATTTGTTGGGTCATTGGGTTTGTTATTTAGGGGGGTTGGGGCAGATGGATAATGGGAATAATCCCCAGATAAGGAATCAGTGGGATCACAACAGTGTTAATTAATTTGCAAGGAACCCACAATTCCTTTGCTCATGATGGCAACATGTTGGAATTGCAGCTGAAGGCTCCTGCAGGCCCTTCCCAGGTTTCCCTGATCTCTGGGAGGGAAGGGATCAAAGCAGCTCCTGGAGTGGTTTTCAATGTGTTGCTTTTGGCAGGACTAGAACGTGCAAGAAAATTAAATATTTGGAAAAAATAGATTAGAGTTTTCATGTTGAATTTTGTGTTAACTCTAAAGCAAAACAGGTATAGATTTTCCATGGAAAGGCCATGTCTGGATGTCATCATGTCTGAGGTGGAGGTGGTGAACCAGATCCAGAGCATCCCACCCACGTCCTGCCAGGAGGAAGAGCCTGTGCCAGCATGGGCTGAGGTTCTTCAGTGCTGTGACTGTTTCCTCCTGTGCCAGCCCTGCTTCAGGCAGCTCAAGGGGAGTTTGTCCAGCATAAATCCCAACCTGCAACCCCCAAAACCCCAAACTCCTCCTGCAAACCAGCTGCAGGTGGGGAAGGGATTTTTTGCAAGGGCTTTTTGGTGGAAGAACTTGGGGGGGGGGGTGGGTTCCAGCAGGGAGATGTGCATTTATCAGGACAAAAAGGAGGATTGTGGTGGTGACCTGCCTCAGATGAGATGGAGATCCACCTTCCTTCCAGCTGGCAGCCAGGATGCTTCTGAAGGAGCTGTGAGAACCCAGCATGGGGTATTTTCTCTCTGGATTAATTCTCCCTTTGGACATTCCTGTGGGAACCCCTACACAGGTCCCTGATGCTCCTGGTGCTGTTGAATTCCTTGGAGAGACTTTCCCTCTTTTGGAGGAAAAATATAGTTCCTAACTTGATCTGAATGACACAGTCATGGAACCATGGAATGGTTTGGGTTGGAAGGGAGCTTGAAGCCCATCTCATTCCACCCCCTCCAAGGGCAGGGACACCTTCCACTAGACGAGGCTGCTCCAGTCTGGCACTGGGCACTTCCAGGGATGGGGCAGCCACAGCTTCTGTGGGCAACCTGTGGCAGGGCCTGCCCACCCTCGTTACAAAATCTTTAGTCAGCGGAGATAAACTCAGCTCTAATTAATAAGGGGAGTCAGAGGGACAGAACAGGGTCACACACTGGTGGTGTGAGTGTAAAACTCACAGTTCCTGCATGTCCAGAGGAGACTTGTAGAATAGAATCACAGAATCACAGAATGGATTGGGTTGGAAAAGACCTCCGAGATCATCAGGTCCAACCCTTGGGCCAACTCCAGTCCCTTTACCAGATCATGGCACTCAGTGCCACGGCCAAGCTCAGCTGAAAAACCTCCAGGGATGGGGAATCCACCCCCTCTCTGGGCAGCCCATTCCAATCCCTGAGCACTCTCTCTGCAAAGAATTTTTTCCTGATATCCAAAGCCTTAATGCTCCATGGCCATCAAGCCCTGCTGGGTCCAGGGTGAACATCCAAAAATATCCAAAATAATGTGATGGCAAAGGGAAAGCTCTTCATTTCACTGCCTGGTTGGTGGTAGCTCTGGGCAGGGGAATTTCCCTCCACTTACATTCAGGTCATTGGAACACACAGAGCTGGGGGTTCCTTCATCTCCTGGGCTGGACATGTGCACACTCAGCTGGTTTGCTAAAGGTGGAGGTCACCAAGGTTTGCACTGAGATGTCTCTCCCATGTGGACATGGGGGCACAGCTTCAAAATCCATACCCTGAAACTGTTGGAGGAATTTCAAAGAGTTCTGCAACACTCGAGGCTGTTGGTGGAGGTGGCCCCACGTGCCACGTCCTCACCACACCTGGGGAGCAACTGCTGGGACACACAGACCTCCTTTCACTGAGGGGAAGAAGGAGTCAGAGTCAGCTCATGGCCATAACACCACTGAGGTTCAGTTCCTCTTGGGTCATCCAACATTCTTGGAGTCACTGCATTCTCCAGGTCCATTTTTTAAGCTCCTAGAGAGTGTCCAAAGGGGACAACAAAGATGGGGAAGGGCCTGGAGGGGAAGTGTGTGAGGACACTGAGGGCACTTGGTGTGTTCAGCTGGAGAAGAGGAGGCTGAGGGGAGACCCCATTGCAGGTACAACTTTCTTGGGAGGGGCAGAGGAGGGGCAGGCACTGAGCTCTGCTCTGTGGGGGCAGGGACAGCACCCAGGGAATGGCTGGAGCTGTGCCAGGGCAGGGACAGCCCCCAGGGAATGGCTGGAGCTGTGCCAGGGCAGGGACAGTACCCAGGGAATGGCTGGAGCTGTGCCCGAGGAGGGACAGCACCCAGGGAATGGCTGGAGCTGTGCCCGAGGAGGGACAGCACCCAGGGAATGGCTGGAGCTGTGTCAGGGCAGGGACAGCACCCAGGGAATGGCTGGAGCTGTGCCAGGGCAGGGGCAGCCCCCAGGGAATGGCTGGAGCTGTGCCAGGGCAGGGACAGCACCCAGGGAATGGCTGGAGCTGTGCCAGGGCAGGGACAGCACCCAGGGAAGGGCTGGAGCTGTGCCAGGGCAGGGACAGCCCCCAGGGAATGGCTGGAGCTGTGCCAGGGCAGGGACAGCACCCAGGGAATGGCTGGAGCTGTGCCAGGGCAGGGACAGCCCCCAGGGAATGGCTGGAGCTGTACCAGGGCAGGGACAGCACCCAGGGAATGGCCTGAGCTGTACCAGGGCAGGGACAGCACCCAGGGAATGGCTGGAGCTGTGCCAGGGCAGGGGCAGCACCCAGGGAATGGCTGGAGCTGTGCCAGGGCAGGGTCAGGTTGGATCTCAGGGAAAGGCTCTTCCCCCAGAGGGTGGTGGGCACTGACCAGGCTCCCCAGGGCAGTGGGCACAGCCCCAAGGCTGCCAGAGCTCCAGGAGGGTTTGGATGATGCTCTGGGGCACAGGGGGTGACTCCTGAGGATGGGCCTGTGCAGGGCTGAGGGTTGGACTCCATGGTCCTTGGGGGTCCCTTCCAGCTCAGCACATTCTGGGGCTCTCTGATCCCTGCCCAGCCCCAGCAGAGCCTGCACAGCCCCACCTCAGCCTCCCCCACCCTGCAGTGACTCAGGAAACCAGAACCTCCCCATGTGTAAACTCAGCAGTTTTTATCAGAGTGTGTTGGGGGTGGGGAGGACACAGGCAGGTTGTTGTGGGGCAGGATCAGAGCAGGGACCCAAAACTGTCCCCAAGGCACAGCTGCCTTGGTGGAGTCCCCACTGCCCTCCCCAACCCCAGCCAGCTCCCAGCAGGTCTGAAGGGGCACAGTGAGACTCCACAGCCTGGAAAAGGTCCTGGCTTTGTTTCAGAGAGCCCCCTTGGTGCTGTGAGCCTGGCCCAGGCTGGTGGCTCTCACCACACGGGGCTGCTTGAGGTTTTTTTCTGAGTACAGGTTGGTTTTCAAAGCACTTTGGCTCCTGCCCAACCACATTTCTCTGGTGATGCTGCTCAGAGGCCCTGAGGTCTCACCACAGGGCAGGAGAGCAAAGGCTTTGTGAGACACCTCCACCCCCAGGCTGGGCCCAATTCCTGCTGCAGCACATCACACTTGGATTTTTAATATGAATTGTAGGTGCTTAGGATGGTTCTCCAGCACTTGTAGAGGTGACTCAGGCAAGAATCCATGGCAGGAGCTCCAGGATGGCTCCATGGAGCATTCCAGGAGCAGTGGTTTATTTTCCCTGGGGTAGGAGAAGTGCTATCACTTACAGGATGGGTTTTCCTTCCTACAAAGAGATGTCTCCTGCCCTGCAAGCCAGGCTGAAGCTGCAGGATAAACGTGATCCCTGCAGGGGTTTGATGGGAAAAGGGATTTAGGGGGGATCAGCTTCTCCAGGGAAGCCCAAATTATCTGGGAGATGACCTTTTTACCCATGAGAGGGGAAGATGAATCATTTATGATTTATCATTTATAGGATGGAGTTTCTTGCCCACAAAGGGTTTAGGAGGAGCAGGAGAGCTCAGAGCACGTGGGGTGAGGCCAAACAGGAGATGAGAACAGCAAAGGATTGGAAGAAGCCAATGATGTGGATTTGTGCACTTTTAGAAGCTGAAAAATTGGTGGATACACCAAATTCTACAAACAGCCACTCTTTTCCCTCCATGAGATGCTCCTTTCCCTTCCTCAGCTGGAAGCAGCTCTGAGCAAAGGCAGCTCAGCACTTCAGGAGTCCCATAAATTGCCTTTATTGCACTGTGAAGTGGATGTGGTGGTGGCTCCATGTCCTCCAGGGGGGGAAGGAGGAGGAAAAAGGACTGGAGAAAAGGCCCAGCATGGGCTGGGCAGGATTTGCAGAGCCCCAAAGCCTGAGCACTCAAGGACTCCCTTCAATGGGGAAATGTTGGGGTCTAAAAGCCAAGAATGTTCTTTTTTCCCCCCCTGAACTGACCAGGGAATAACCCCCTTCTGGTGGGGAAGGAAAGAAGTGCCCTGGAGATTCAAGAGGTTCCAATGAAAACCCCTCCTCAGATTTCTGCACCCATTCCTGTGGAATCATCCCCCTCCCCTCCCCAGGAAAATCAAAATCCTTCCCCCCAGCCCTCCCCGAGCCCTGAGCCCTTTCTCCTGGTGCTGGTTTAAAGGTGAACCTGCAGGAGAAATGAACCCAACACAAAAGAGATGATAAGTCAGAGTTACATTTTAATACCAATATTCCAATCAATGCAATGGCACAAAGAGAAATTGGGTTTAACCCCCAAGCCCAGCAGTCTAACCCAGCCCCCTGGGGCACAAACACAGGGGGGTTTGGTGGCCCCTGTGCTGAGCCCCACGTGGTTCCCTCGAGTCCAAAGGCAAAGGAAGGGACAAAGCTGTTGGTGCAGATGATGGCACAGTCTGGGCCAGAGTGGTGGCTCCTCCTGGCCAGGGGCTGCTCCTCCTCTGCATCCAAGGAGTGGCCCCAGAAGTCCCCAAAGCCCCAGATTGTGTCCCCCCAGGTTTGGGTGGGAGCCCCCAGTGCCTCCCCCAGGGCAGGGAGTTCCACACTGGGGGATCTGACTCTGGCAGTCAGGGGGGATTTTGGAATGGTTGCTGGCCCATGGGCAGAGCTGAGCCCTCAGGTGGGTGTGGAGGTGCCAAGGAGTCCCTGCAGGGCAGTTCTCCCAGCTCCTCTGCCAGGCTTCTTTCCCAGCCAGCTCCCAGCCTGAGGGCTCAGCTGTGCCCTGGGCAGCTGCTGCCAATGGGCCATTGTTCTTGGGAAGTGAATAGAGGGGGTAGAATCCACAGCTTTGATCACACACAGGGACAAACTGGGCCCACCTGCTCAACTGGGACACTCCTTTATTTCCTCTGGGCTCATCCAGGCTTTGAGGAACCAGGAGGTTGTTTGGGCAGGAGGATGAACATCACTGGGAGGAGGAGAGAGTGGCCTGTCCCCCCGTTCTCATCCCTGGGGCACAGGGACATGGCCATGGAACACTTGGTGGCTCTGGGCAGGTCAGCAACCCCAGCTCAAGGCTCTGGACATGCAATAGCTGCTCTAAAACTTGGCTTTGGAGATGTTCAGCTTAAGTCCACCTTCCTTGGGGCCACAGCCAGCATCCCACCACACCACCAGGCATCAGCAGCTTCCTGCAGGGAGCTGGTCCCATTCCTGCCTCAATTCCCCCAGCAATTCAGTTGGGATTCCTGGTTTTCTCCAGTGAATGCCAGGGATACATATAATAAATACAATTTTAATATAATTCTGCCTTTTTAGATCTTAATCTTCATATAACAGGGCTGGTGTCTGAACTGTGGGTCACTAGAAATCCATCGTGAGGCTCTTCCTGGGGGGCAGAAGAACAGAGAAACATGGAAAAAAAGGTGTCCTGGTTCATTTTCCAGCATTTCTTTGGTCTTCCAGCTTTGAGAAATAAAACCAGGTCCCTCAGGTTCTTCCCTGGGGTGTTATCCCTTCCCATGCACAGGTTGGCCAGGAAAAGGGTGCAGAAGGACCAGGAGCTTCATCAAGTAAGGACATGACCTGCCAGTGTCACACATCATAAAAACCAGCAAAAGGGGCTTTGGAAAGAGCAGAAATTCCAGAGAAATTCAGGAGTGAAGCTGAGATAAAGCCTTAGTGGGTCACCCACCCCCTGCAGCCCTTTGGGCTGGACCAGCAGCTCTCTGTGCTTAGGCCAGGCCTAAAGAAGAGGTTAATTTGGGACCTACAGGCTGCATTTCCTCCCCAGGTCACTTTGGATTGTCTCACCAGTGCATTAGATCCTCTAAAGCTTATGAATCTATTAAGTCAGGGCTGCTCAGCTAATTAGAGCCAGTTACACTTCCAGCTAATAAAATATTTGTCATTTCTAAAGCACGTGGGAGTTTTTCTTCAGCTTAACCCAATCACCCTG
Source organism: Pithys albifrons albifrons (assembly GCF_047495875.1). Classification (NCBI taxonomy): domain Eukaryota; kingdom Metazoa; phylum Chordata; class Aves; order Passeriformes; family Thamnophilidae; genus Pithys; species Pithys albifrons. Next base: position 6,568,882 of record NC_092480.1, on the reverse strand, counting down.
ACAATTCCTGCCACTAAAGAGATTCCCAGCAGCAGTTTTTGCCAGAGGGAGGAAAATCTGATTAGGGGAGATGAGAAAAAGTTGCATTCCCGTAGTTTTCCCAGCTGGAGCATGAATGGCTGGAAATGGTGTGTGGCTGCCACAGTGGGATGGAAATTTGAGGGAATTCTGGGCTTTGGGGTGCAAAGATTTGTTGGGAACTTCAGTTCCAGGGGTTTCATCCTTTTGGCTTCATCCTTAAGCAAGTCTTGCTGGGGATCCACCATCACCTGGCTGGGTTTTGGCAGGTATTTATCTCTATTTTGGTATTTATTCATCTTCACTACACTTGAGACACATTTAATTCAGGAAAGAAAAAGAGGCTTTTCAATGTGTTGCTGCATCCAAAGAGTGTTTCCCCCCCCTTTCTGTCTTCTCTTATTTTTTAATGGACTTAATGAAAAAGGAAATGTATTAGCCAAGCCCAGCCCATGTGGTTTTAATAACTCAATTAAATTAACATCTCCCAAACTGTCTTATTAAAACTAAATTAAATCCTGGTTTGAGATGGTTAATAGATCACACAGACTCTGTGCAGAGACAACCACAGCTGTGGGAGTGCCAGAAAAAGGAGCTGAAGTTTCCCTTGCTCACCTTTGCAGGGCCCAGAGCTGCTCCATCCCCCATTCCCAGGCTCCAATCCCCTTTTCCTGCCGGGATAAATCCGTGTTAATTCACCAGGACTGGGCAGAGCCAGGGGGTGACAATGGGCAGGAACTCCCTCACTCCACAGCCTGTCCTGGAAGGCACAAAAAAAAACTGGCAACACAGAAAATGATCCAGAATATACAACCCTTCCCATGGGGTTTGTTTTCCCATTTACCTGAACAACATTTTTACAGGATTGCTCATGGCTTAAAAAAATCAGAGGATGCTCAGATTAAATGAGAATTACCCTAAAAATGGCACCTCTTGCCATGCACCTCCATGGGGGAGGACTTTGGGTTGGGCTTTAGCTGGAAACACAACATTTTGGGGAGAGAAACAGGAAAACACAAATCCATTTGGCAATTTATTTACTCCCAATAAGAGGCTGGCAGGAAAATGCTGCTTTGGGGAAAAACTGGAGCTTTCTCCTGGTGCCTCCTCTGTGTTGGCTCATCTTCACCTCCTTTTTGCCCTTTTCTTCCTGATGTTTCTGAGGGTTCTGCCTTTCCCTCTGCTGTCCCAGCTGTGCTGGATGCTCCACCCCAGGGAACATCTGCTTTCCATCACACCTGCCAGGCTTGGCCCAGCTCTGCCCCTGGCTGGGAGTTAAACACGTCCCCCCAGATTAAAACCATGTTCAGACACCGCTGGCTCGTGGCTGCCGGAGGGGTGGAGTTCAAAGGAGCTTGTTGGGGGCAACAGGCTGAGATTGTGCAGCCCTGAGATGTTGGGGAGGAGCCCTTGGACCTCTGGGATGGGTGGGCAGGGCTGGAAGTGCTCCCTGGGGGTTTTGTGTGGTTCTTCAGGGTCCTGTGGGCATGGAGGTGACATCAAACACCTGGCTGAGCCCTGGGAGGGTGAGTTTGGTGCAGAGCTCAGGCCCCGCCTCAGCACAGGGACATGGAGCTGGATGGGGCCACCAGGAAGGGTGGGAATGGGAGATGGTGTCAGGGAATGGGAGATGGTGTCAGGGAATGGTGGGAGTGGGAGATGGTGTCAGGGAATGGTGGGAATGGGAGATGGTGTCAGGGAATGGTGGGAATGGGAGATGGGAGATGGTGACAGGGAATGGTGGGAATGGGAGATGGTGTCAGGGAATGGTGGGAATGGGAGATGGGAGATGATGTCAGGGAATGGTGGGAAAGGGAAATGGGAGATGGTGTCAGGGAATGGTGGGAATGGGAGATGGTGTCAGGGAATGGGAGATGGTGTCAGGGAATGGTGGGAGTGGGAGATGGGGAATGGTGTCAGGGAATGGTGGGAATGGGAGATGGTGTCAGGGAATGGTGGGAATGGGAGATGGGAGATGGTGTCAGGGAATGGTGGGAATGGGAGATGGGAGATGGTGTCAGGGAATGGTGGGAATGGGAAATGGTGTCAGGGAATGATGGGAATGGGAGATGGAAGATGGTGTCAGGGAATGGTGGGAATGGGAGATGTCAGGGAATGGTGGGAATGGGAGATGGGAGCTGGTGTCAGGGAATGGGAGCTGATGTCAGGAAATGGTGGGAATGGGAGATGGTGTCAGGGAATGATGGGAATGGGTGAGGTGTTGTCAGGGAATGGGAGATGGTGTCAGGGAATGGGAGATGGTGTCAGGGAATGGTGGGAATGTCCAGCCCTGGGAGATAATGACAGTCAGGAAAACATCTCAACCAAACCCAGCAGCAGATGCAGAGGCCAAGGGGCTTGGCCAGAGCCCTGCAAGTTGGTCAGATCCCTCAGTCCAGGTGCCAGGAGGTTGGTGTGGGAGGGACAGGGACAGGGGCAGGGACAGGGGCAGGGGCAGGGAAGCCCTGCCCTCGGTGGGCAAAGAGCTGCTTTCCCTGGCACTCCCCAGAAAGGATTTTCCTTTACTTGGGAGCTCCCAAAAGTCCAGGAAAAGCATGTGAGGCACACAGGGCTGAGAGATGGTGCTCCAGGGCAATACAGGGCTGAAAAGCATCTTTAAAACACCCCAATTAGTTCAAAAGCATCTTTAAAACACCCCAATTAGTTCAAAAGCCTTTGTTTCATCCTTTGGCTTTACAGGAACAGCTCAGAATTTTGCAGTTCTATTGACAGCGATTTTCCAGCCTCGAGTCTATTCCTGCTGACTCTTGTGGAGTTCCATCACCTGGAATTGTGCTCCAAGTGTGTGTGGAGCAGCTTTGTTTACTGAGGGCTCCTAATCCTCTATTTACAGCTGCTCTGACACTGAAATCTGTAAAGGAATCTGCAAAAAAAAACCCACAAAAAAACCTTTTGTAAGTGGAAGGGAAGGAGATTTGAATCATCGAGTGCTGGAAAACTTCCCTCATCTATTTATTCCTGGGCCTGACATGTCCAAGCAAAAAAATAAGCAGCCACTTTCCAAACTCAAAGAGGGGTCTGGAAAGGTTAATCCTGGCCCAGTTTTACCACCAGCCCTTCTGGGAGCTGTTTCCTCATGGAAAATGTTATCTGGGGTTGGGTTCCTCATGCTGGTTGGATGGAGGTGTCCCTGGGGCAGGGAAGGATCAGCCCCGGGCTGTGTTTGCACCAACTCCTGTTAGTGGTGGGAGATAAGGATCGTGTGAGAATTGCTGGGAGTAGGGAAAGATAAATATTCCTGCTGTTTGTGGCACCTCTTGTACAGCTCCAGCCTCGGGAAAACTCCCCTTTCCCTAAAAAACATTTAAAAAGTTGGTGGAAAACCATCCCTTGTTCAGCCCCTGAGTTCTCCCAGGGGGGATTTTCGGGGGGGTTCTGCCCATGGGCTGCAGTTTTAGGGAGTTCATGGGGTGGTTGTGGCTCCTGCAGTGGTGGCATCTCCACTGGGTGAAACTTGGGGGGGTTTCAAGGAAGGTGAGTTAAAAACTGAGCTCTGTAGTTTGGAAAGTTTTCTTTTCTTTCTACAAAGAGGCTCTTCCAGTATCAATAATTTGCTTTTCCCTCTCCTGATGCTTCAGACCAACAGCCCTTTGGCAAAGCCAAGAGTTGCCCTTTCAGCTTCCCATGGGAGTTGGTTGCCATCGTTGAGGACACAGAGAAATTAAGGCAAAAGAATTAAAACCAAACCCATAAAAATCCCATTTCTCCCTTTTTAAAACCCCTTTCCCCTCTCTGCCACCTCTCCAGCTCTTTCCTTTCCTTTCCTGGAGCTTGTGAGCACAGTTCAACTTTCCATTTCCAAGTTAAACTTCTCTTTTGGAAGTAAAAATTTCCAGTTGAATAAAACCCCAACAAAACACTGGGCAAGCAGCTGGATAAAAATTCTACATCACTGTTTTAAGTGAAAAAAAAAATAATAAGTGAAAAATAACGGGAAATGCCAAAGTTATGGACAGGCCACTCATTGACCCACTTCTGTGCACTGATGATATGGAAATAAAATAGGTTTATTTGAGGGGGTTGCTTTGTTTTCTCCTCCCAGAGCTGCTTTTCTTCAACCCCAAAGCACTTGTAGCAGTGAGAGCACCACAAACCCCCCTGGAATTGGGGTCTCCTCACGAGCACTTGTAGCAGTGAGAGCACCACAAACCCCCCTGGAATTGGGGTCTCCTCGTGGGCATTTGTAGCAGTGAGAGCACCACAACCCCCCTGGAATTGGGGTCTCCTCATGGGCACTTTTAGCAGTGAGAGCACCACAAATTCCCCCTGGAATTGGGGTCTCCTCATGGGCACTTTTAGCAGTGAGAGCACCACAAACCCCCCCTGGAATTGGGGTCTCCTCGTGGGCACTTTTAGCAGTGAGAGCACCACAAAGTCCCCCTGGAATTGGGGTCTCCTCGTGGGCATTTGTAGCAGTGAGAGCACCACAAACCCCCCCTGGAATTGGGGTCTCCTCATGGGCATTTGTAGCAGTGAGAGCACCACAAACCCCCCCCTGGAATTGGGGTCTCCTCATGGGCACTTTTAGCAGTGAGAGCACCACAAACCCCCCTGGAATTGGGGTCTCCTCATGGGCACTTTTAGCAGTGAGAGCACCACAAACCCCCCTGGAATTGGGGTCTCCTCGTGGGCATTTGTAGCAGTGAGAGCACCACAAACCACCTGGAATTGGGGTCTCCTCATGGGCACTTGTAGCAGTGAGAGCACCACAAACTCCCTCTGGAATTGGGGTCTCCTCGTGGGCACTTTTAGCAGTGAGAGCACCACAAATTCCCCCTGGAATTGGGGTCTCCTCGTGGGCACTTTTAGCAGTGAGAGCACCACAACCCCCCTGGAATTGGGGTCTCCTCGTGGGCACTTTTAGCAGTGAGAGCACCACAAACCCCCCCTGGAATTGGGGTCTCCTCGTGGGCACTTTTAGCAGTGAGAGCACCACAACCCCCCTGGAATTGGGGTCTCCTCGTGGGCACTTTTAGCAGTGAGAGCACCACAAACCCCCCCTGGAATTGGGGTCTCCTCGTGGGCATTTGTAGCAGTGAGAGCACCACAAACCCCCCCTGGAATTGGGGTCTCCTCGTGGGCATTTGTAGCAGTGAGAGCACCACAAACCCCCCCTGGAATTGGGGTCTCCTCGTGGGCATTTGTAGCAGTGAGAGCACCACAAACCCCCCCTGGAATTGGGGTCTCCTCGTGGGCATTTGTAGCAGTGAGAGCACCACAAACTCCCTCTGGAATTGGGGTCTCCTCGTGGGCACTTTTAGCAGTGAGAGCACCACAAACCCCCCCTGGAATTGGGGTCTCCTCATGGGCACTTTTAGCAGTGAGAGCACCACAAACCCCCCCGGAATTGGGGTCTCCTCATGGGCATTTGTAGCAGTGAGAGCACCACAAACTCCCCCTGGAATTGGGGTCTCCTCGTGGGCACTCCTGGAGCTTCCCTCTTTTCCCAGCAGCAGTGCAATCACCCAACCTTCCCAGGGCACACAGCAAAGGGGGGCAGGGGTGGGGCACAGAAACTGGGGCTCCTCTCAGGGCTCTCAGGCACCAAACCCCCCCTGAGAGTCTCCAGTGGGGAGCAGAGAGGTCAGTGTGGCCCTTTGGAGATGGGAGCAGAGATTGGACATGTTGAAAGGGGAGAGCAGGAGGGACACAAGGCTGCTTTTGATCCTCCCCCCCAAAGCCACCATGTGCCCAGCACCTGATAAATGCTATTTATAAACCTGGAGGAGGAGGAGGGAGCCCATAAATCTTCTGGGTTTCCTTTTCTCTGCAGATCAGGAGGAAAATGAAAACCATGTGCTGGATTTCCCAGGGATGCTCCACCCTCCAGCCTGGAGGTGGCCTTGGGGACCTGCCTGTCCTGACCTGGGGACACCAAACAAGTTCAGGAGGCAAAGGGAGGGTGAGGTTTCACCCAGGTGAGACCCTGACCCATAAAACAGAAATTTTACAGCCATTTTGGGGTGATTTCATGAGAAAAATCAACACTCCAGGGCCATGAACTTTGATGCTGCTGAACCACCAACCCACAGTTCTTTTGAGGACCATTCCCTCACCTCATTCCCAAATGAGAAGAGGGAATATGGATCTGCCTGTCCTGACCTGGGGATACCACACAATTTCAGGAAGCAAAGTGAAGTTGAAGTTTCACCCAACTGAGACTCTGAGCCATAAAACAGAAATTTTACTGCCATTTTGGGGTGATTTCATGAGAAAAATCAAAGCTCCAGGGCCATGAACTTTGATGCTGTTGAACCTCCACCCCCCCAGCTCCTTTGAGGACCACATTCCCTCATCTCATTCCCAAAGGCATTTTATTGGGAAGCAGAAAACTGATCATTTTTCAAAGGAAGCCAAACCCTCCCTTTTACCAGGAAGGATCCCCAGAATTTCCTTCAGGCTCGTGGAGATTCTCTGCTGTCTCCTGAGGGGCTGAGCTCGTGCTGCAGCCCAACATCTCCAAGCTCAGGATAAATGTGGCTGTTGGACTCCAAATTCCTGGAGCAGAGGTGGATTCCAAGCAGGAACTCTCACACCTCAGTGCTGGAGAGATGATGCCCCACTAACACCGAGTTATCTGCTGGGAAAATCCTCTTTGCTTGGGATCAAAGGGCAGGGCCACCCAATGTGACCCCCATGGGTGACCTGAGTGGGGGTGAGGAGCAAATCCAGCCCCCAGAGCCCACCCTGGGGGCAGGGCCGAGGAGGAGGAGGAGGAGGGCTGGGTGCCCCCTGCCCCAGCCAGGGGGGAAGGCACAGCCAGTGACCCAAAAGGCCGGGGCAGAGGCAGGAGCAGATGTGGAACAGAAGCTGCCAGTGTTGCCAAGGCCAGCAGGGCCCTGCCCCGAGGAAATGACCCCTGGCAAGATGCACTGCCCCCAAAACTGCCCAGCAGGAGCTGCTGGGTGATGGATTGGGGGGGAGCAGCTGCTGGGAACACCAGCAGGGAGCAGGAGCAGGAGTCACAATCACAGAGTCACAGAATCACAGTCACAGTCACAGAGTCACAGTCACAGTCACAGAGTCACAGTCACAGAATCACAGTCACAGAATCACAGTCACAGTCACAGAGTCACAGTCACAGAGTCACAGTCACAGTCACAGAGTCACAGTCACAGTCACAGAGTCACAATCACAGAGTCACAGAATCACAGTCACAGTCACAGAGTCACAGAATCACAGTCACAGTCACAGAGTCACAGAGTCACAGAGTCACAGAGTCACAGAGTCACAGAGTCACAGTCACAGAATCACAGTCACAGAATCACAGTCACAGTCACAGAGTCACAGTCACAGAGTCACAGTCACAGAGTCACAGAGTCACAGAGTCACAGAGTCACAGAGTCACAGTCACAGAGTCACAGTCACAGAGTCACAGTCACACAGTCACAGAGTCACAGAGTCACAGTCACAGAATCACAGTCACAGAATCACAGTCACAGTCACAGAGTCACAGTCACAGAGTCACAGTCACAGAGTCACAGAATCACAGTCACAGAGTTACAGTCACAGAGTCACAGAGTCACAGTCACAGTATCACAGAGTCACAGTCACAGAGTCACAGAATCACAGTCACAGAGTCACAGTCACAGAGTCACAGTCACAGAGTCACAGTCACAGAGTCACAGAGTCACAGTATCACAGAGTCACAGTCACAGAGTCACAGAGTCACAGTCACAGAGTCACAGAGTCACAGAGTCACAGAGTCACAGTCACAGTATCACAGAGTCACAGTCACAGAGTCACAGAGTCACAGAGTCACAGAGTCACAGTCACAGAGTCACAGTCACAGAGTCACAGAGTCACAGAGTCACAGAGTCACAGTCACAGAGTCACAGAGTCACAGAGTCACAGTCACAGAATCACAGTCACAGAGTCACAGTCACAGAGTCACAGAGTCACAGAATCACAGTCACAGAGTCACAGTCACAGAGTCACAGTCACAGAGTCACAGAGTCACAGAGTCACAGAGTCACAGTCACAGAGTCACAGAGTCACAGAGTCACAGAGTCACAGTCACAGTATCACAGAGTCACAGTCACAGAGTCACAGAGTCACAGAGTCACAGAGTCACAGTCACAGAGTCACAGTCACAGAGTCACAGAGTCACAGAATCATAAAATCAACCAGGTTGGAAAAGACCTCTGAGAGCACCAAGTCCAACCTCTGACCCAACCCAGCCTTGTCTCCAAGAGTGTAGCAGTAAATGCCACATCCAGATCCCTGAGCTTTCTGCTGCTGTTTTTATTTTCACTCCCTTTCTGTCCTCCCAGTTTTGAAATTTCACTTTAAATAAATTTCAAAAAAAAGCCCAAAGCTCTGCCTGGAATTCCTTTCCTGCCATTCTCAGCCTCTGTGTGGGTGACTCAGCAGGGACAGAGCCCGCTCTGCTCTCCATCAGCAGAGATTGATGCCAGGGCTGATGCCAGGATGAGGCAGGTCAGGCTCCCAGGGGTGCCTCTGCTTCCCACTGGCAGTGATTGGTGCCAGGGCACATGGGCAGGCTCCTAGGGGTGGCTCTGCTTCCCATGGGCAGTGATTGGTGCCAGGGCACATGGGCAGGCTCCCAGGGGTGGCTCTGCTTCCCATGATGGGCAGTGATTGGTGCCAGGGCACATGGGCAGGCTCCCAGGGGTGCCTCTGCTTCCCATGGGCAGTGATTGGTGCCAGGGCACATGGGCAAGCTCCCAAGGGTGGCTCTGCTTCCCATGGGCAGTGATTGGTGCCAGGGCACATGGGCAAGCTCCCAAGGGTGGCTCTGCTTCCCATGGGCAGTGATTGGTGCCAGGGCACATGGGCAGGCTCCCAGGGGTGGCTCTGCTTCCCATGATGGGCAGTGATTGGTGCCAGGGCACATGGGCAGGCTCCCAGGGGTGCCTCTGCTTCCCATGGGCAGTGATTGGTGCCAGGGCACATGGGCAGGCTCCCAGGGGTGGCTCTGCTTCCCATGATGGGCAGTGATTGGTGCCAGGGCACATGGGCAGGCTCCCAGGGGTGGCTCTGCTTCCCACTGGCAGTGGTTGGTGCCAGGATTGAGGCAGGTCAGGCTCCCAGGGGTGCCTCTGCTTCCCATGGGCAGTGATTGGTGCCAGGGCACATGGGCAGGCTCCCAGGGGTGCCTCTGCTTCCCACTGGCAGTGATTGGTGCCAGGGCACATGGGCAGGCTCCCAAGGGTGGCTCTGCCCGGGGCTTTGGGCAGTTCCTGGTGCCAGCCCTGGGCAAACCCTTCGTTCCAGTGCTCAGGGTCAGCTCTGGGCTGTGTTTTGGAGTTGGCTGCCCAAGAGGGTGGGATGGGCTGGCAGGGCAGGGCACCCCTGGGCCCCCCAGCTGAGGGGGTGCCCTACTGAGGGGGTGCCCTCTCTCTCCCTGCTCTCCCCAGGGTGGGTCTTCACACTCAGCTTCACAGGAAAGCCACTCAGGGCAGGAATGGGAGTGGGTGGGGGGCAGAGGTTGGCAATGGCCAAGGCAAAGCAGAGCAGATCAAAGGGTTCCTCCTTCCCTGGCACTGATAAAGCCCTGGGGACATCCAGAAAGCCACCTCCAGGACCAGCATCTTCCTCATCCCCAGCAAATTCCAGCTGAAAGCCCTCCAGGACCAGCATCTTCCTCATCCCCAGCAAATTCCAGCTGAAAGCCCTCCAGGACCAGCATCTTCCTCACCCCCAACAAATTCCAGCTGAAAGCCCTCCAGGACCAGCATCTTCCTCCTCCCCAACAAATTCCAGCTGAAAGCCCTCCAGGACCAGCATCTTCCTCATCCCCAGCAAATTCCAGCTGAAAGCCCTCCAGGACCAGCATCTTCCTCACCCCCAGGAAATTCCAGCTGAAAGCCCTCCAGGACCAGCATCTTCCTCACCCCCAAAAAATTCCAGCTGAAAGCCCTCCAGGACCAGCATCTTCCTCATCCCCAGCAAATTCCAGCTGAAAGCCCTCCAGGACCAGCATCTTCCTCATCCCCAACAAATTCCAGCTGAAAGCCCTCCAGGACCAGCATCTTCCTCACCCCCAGGAAATTCCAGCTGAAAGCCCTCCAGGACCAGCATCTTCCCCACCCTCAGCTGAGTTCAACCCCTTTGTAGCAAAAAGATCTCTAAATACAACTTTACTTTATTCCTTATTCTTTTCTTTGCTTTATTTTGTTCCAGTTGCTACTCCCAAATCCTTGATGATGGATGGAGGATTTCAGGAGGCACCAGGAAAGCTGAGGTGAAAGCAATCCAAGCCACAGGTCCCCTGGGAGGGCTGAACCCTCCATGACCCTCCCCAGAGGGACCTGCAGGCCCCTCCCCAGAGCCATCCTGGCTGTGCTCCTGGAGTTTTCCTCACTGATTGGATTAGCCCCAGGAGGAAAGGCCCAGGCTCCCCAAACTCCTTCTGCTCCCCAGCAGATGTTCACATGACCCCACATTCAAAAGGAAATTCCTCTTCCAGGTATCTCCAGCTGTCAACAACACAGAGGTGAAGTTCATCCTTTGCTCTTGTCCATATAAATCCTTTCCTGGGCTTTGGGCCAAGGCAGCTGCTGTTGAGGGGCCAAAAGATGCTCAGAGAGCTCATTCCTGCTGCCCTCACAGAGGGAAGAACCCCAAATGCCTTGAAACCCCATGGGATTGTCCCCTTTCCAGCTCCTGGAGACAGGAGTTTCCCCACTCCAGGAACACAAAGTGGCCATGAGTTATTCAGGGTGTGGTGATGGCACTGCCTGGACCAGCAAGACCTCAGCAGGTTGGTTGGGTCACCTCTCTCCATCCAGGTGGATGGATCCATCCATCTTCATTGTCTTCAAAGCCTTGGATGGCCACCAAATCCTTTGGGATACATCTGTGGCATCGACCTGCACCAGCAAGACCTCGTCAGGTTGGTTGGGTCACCTCTTTCCACCCAGGGGGATGGATCCATCCCTCTTGGTCATCTCCAAGGCCTTGGATGGCCACCAAATCCTTTGTGATACATCAGTGACATTGGCCTGGACGAGCAAGACCTTGTCAGGTTGGTTGGGTCACCTCCCTCCACCCAGGTGAGTAGATCCATCCCTCTTGGTCCTCTCCAAGGCCTTGGATGGCCACCAAATCCTTTGGGATACATCAGTGACATTGGCCTGGACCAGCAAGACCTTGTCAGGTTGGTTGGGTCACCTCCCTCCACCCAGGGGGTGACTCCATCCCTCTTGGATGCCTCCAAAGCCCTTGTCCATGCTGTGAAGCTGCCTGGGTCACACACTCCAGTCTCAGGAGTCTTTGGGAGAAAAAGATCCCAGAACTTTTTGCAGTGCTGGTCAAAACTTGTTTTGATTTCATTTGATTCTTCTCCACCCCCAGAAAATTGATATTTTTTCAGCTAAAAGCCAAACTCTGCCCTGTTTACTCCCACACAGGATTTGTGTGCTGGTTCCTTCTCCTCTTTTGGAATGTCAGTCCCAGAATTTCTGTGGCAAGAAAGATCTTTTAGAAACAGCTCCTCAGAAATCCTCTTCTTCCCCCAGGAAATGCTCTTCAGGGGTTATTGCTCTTTCCAGGGGTCACTTTTTCAGGCTCTGCTTTCACGTGGCAGCTGGAGGGCCCAAGGAGCTGGCAGAGCCACGGGCTCCAGGGCAGGCTTGTCCCACATTTCCAAGGATCCTGCATGGAAGAGGAGAGCTGCGTTGGCCCATTCAGCCCTCCTGACCTCACAGGTCTTCATGTTCATCCTCCATTCCTGGAAAGCAGATGGATATTGTCTTCTCCAGCCAGGCTTTTGCTTCCCAGGCCAGGAGCAACCGACTCAATCCCTGCTTTGCTCCACTGGTGATGGGATGAGGAGCCAATTTACCTCCTGGAAACCACATTCCCAAATAATCCCACCCACGTGCTTCCCACTGGCTTTGGAGAGACCTCTCATCTGCTCCCCCCGTGTCCTTCAGGGAAGAGGGAAAGTGGTGGGAAGGTTCTTTCCCAGGGCACCCAACTGGCTGTGGGCTTGGAACAATGTTTGGAAGGGAAGAGGGGGAACAAATAGCCTGGGGTGATGGTGGATGGATCTATCCAAGCAGCAGCAGCACATGGTTTGTGGTGGAAATGTCCTGGAGTTGTTTCCTACAGAAATCTGGATCGGGTTAGGCCTCTGAGATCCTCACAGCTCCGAGTTCCTGGGCTGCACTTTGCTTCATTTGGCACCACCTTTTCTGTTACAGACTTTGCTTTCCCCAAAGAAGATCTAATGGTCTCCTCCCTGACTGGTTTGCCAAGGGATGTTCCCAAAACACTTCTGCTGGAGGGTGGGATTTCATCCACGGGACACCCTGGGACTCCTCATGAGGTCACACAGGGCTGGAGCCACACAGAGCTCTTCCCACCCCTCATCCCTGTCCTGGGGCTTCTCATGGAGCCAGGACAGTGCCAGAGGTTTTGGTGGCTGCAGTTGGGTGAGGTGAAGCTCATGGAGAAGGTGCATCCAGCAGAAACCAGGACAAGCAGGGGCTGGACCTCCCTGTGCCACCAGAGCAAAGGAGAGCAAAGGGGATCCAAGTCTGGGTGTTTCTCCAATAATTCTCAGTGTTTTTGGGGAAAAGAGGGAAGGCAAGAACTGACTCCCATTTGGCAGCACTGCCAATAATCTGAGGTGTGAATTATCTCCATTAGATCATGGAATCACAGAATCATAGAATGGATTGGGTTGGAAAAGACCTCCAAGATCATCAAGTCCAACCCTTGGTCCAACTCCAGTCCCTTTACCAGATCATGGCACTCAGGGCCACGGCCAAGCTCAGCTGAAAAACCTCCAGGGATGGTGAATCCACCCCCTCTCTGGGCAGCCCATTCCAATCCCTGAGCACTCTCTCTGCAAAGAATTTCTTTCTGCTCTCCAACTTCAATTTCCCCTGGCAGAGCTTGAGCCCATCGTGCCCCCTTGTCCTATTGCTGAGTGCCTGGGAGAAGAGACCAACCCCCACCTGGCCAGAACTTCCCTTCAGGCAGTTCCAGACAGTGCTGAGGTCACCTCTGAGCCTCCTCTTCTCCAGGCTGAACACCCCCAGCTCCCTCAGCCTCTCCCCACAGCACTTGTGCTCCAGTCCCTTCTCCAGCCTCGTTGCTCTTCTCACTTGGGTTGGAAGAGACCTCAGATTATCAAACCCAACCCTTGATCCAACCCCACTGTGATCACTCTGGCACTCAGTGCCCTGGGCTGGTGATCACAGTAGGGTTGGATCAAGACATGGTGGATTCTCCATCCCTGGAGGTGTTTCAGAGGACACTCAGTGCCACATCCAGTCCCTTCTCCAGCCTCGTTGCTCTTCTCTGGCCCCGCTCCAGCCCCTCAATCTCTTTCCTCAATTGAGGGGCCCAGAACTGAACACAACACTCAAGGTGTGGCCTCCCCAGTGCTGAGTCCAGGGGAAGGGTCACTGCCCTGGGCCTGCTGGCCACGCTAGTTTGGATCCAGGCCAGGATCCCATTGGCCTTCTTGGCCACCTGGGCACACTGTTGGCTCATGTTGAGCTTCCTGTCCCTCAGTCCCCTCAGGTCCCTCTGCCTGGCTGCTCTCCAACCACTCTGTGCCCAGCCTGGAGCGCTGCAGGGGGTTGTTGTGGCCAAAGTGCAGGGCCTGCACTTGGCCTTGTTGAACTTCATGCTTTTTGAACAAACCTTGCACACAACCTGTAAGAGATACAGTGGGGAAACCCCACTGAGCTTCACCTTCATGGACCTTCCTGAGCTAAACCCCCCTCTCCACAGCTCCACCAGCTGCCACTGCCACCATTCCCTAAAATCTGGGGCCTGGAACAGCCCTGCTTTTCCCAGGCCACGTCACAGCTCCCTCTGCAAAGCCAACCCTCGGCAGCATCTGGGAGTTGAGTGCACAGAAGTCGCTCCCAAACCACAAGGCATTTTTATCCACCACCAGAAACTTCTGTGTTTATTTCTGGAGCTGCAGCAACCCCAAAGGAAGATCCCTCTGGCTTAGAAGGAATGGCTGGGAAAACTGTCAGTGAGGCTGGAAGAGGGGAAGGGAAGGGAGGGATGGGGTCCTCACACACAACCCAGGGCAGGAGGACAATCCCCTGCTTGGGGCTGGTGCTTTGTTGAGCCTTTCTGGTAGGAATTGCACATTCCTCATTGCTGATTTGAACAGGGAAGGATTGCACAGATCCCCAGGATGCTGTCAGGAATTCTCCCCTGGAAAAGCATCGTGTTTTCCTGGCAGTGTGTTGTGCAGACACAGAGTGGCTCTTCCTGAGGGCACTTGGCTGTGCCACTTCATTTTCATAGAATCGTAGAATGGATTGGGTTGGAAAAGACCTCCGAGATCATCAAATCCAACCCTTGATCCAACCCCACTGTGATCACCAGCCCAGGGCACTCCATGTCTTGATCCAACCACGTCTTGATCCAACCCCACTGTGATCACCAGCCCATGGCACTCTGTGCCATGGGCTGGTGATCACAGTGGGGTTGGATCAAGGGTTGGATTGATGATCTCAGAGGTCTCTTCCAACCCAGCTGAGTCTGTGATTCTGTCATCTCTGGCTGTTGGACACACAGGCCACTGAAGCACCTTCAGAGGGCACTACCTGGGCTCCTCTGCAGTGCTGAGGTGCAAATGAGGGTGTGGATGTCTCCAGAACTCTGCATGTAACAGGCCTTGCTTGGCCACCCTGGGCTGGTGATCACAGTGGGGTTGGATCAAGAGATGGTGGATTCTCACTCAGTGCCACATCCATAGAATCACAGAATGGATTGGGTTGGAAAAGACCTCCGAGATCATCAAGTCCAACCCTTGGTCCAACTCCAGTCCCTTTACCAGATCATGGCACTCAGTGCCACGGCCAAGCTCAGCTGAAAAACCTCCAGGGATGGGGAATCCACCCCCTCTCTGGGCAGCCCATTCCAATCCCTGAGCACTCTCTCTGCAAAGAATTTCTTTCTGCTCTCCAACTTCAATTTCCCCTGGCAGAGCTTGAGCCCATCGTGCCCCCTTGTCCTATTGCTGAGTGCCTGGGAGAAGAGACCAACCCCCACCTGGCCACAACTTCCCTTCACTCAGGGGGTGGCCAAGCAAGGCCTGTCACATGCAGAGTTCTGGAGACATCCACACCCTCGTTTGCACCTCAGCACTGCAGAGGAGCCCAGGTAGTGCCCTCTGAAGGTGCTTCAGTGGCCTGTGTGTCCAACAGCCAGGGAAAACAGGACAGAAAGCTGTGCTGAAGGGATCACAGACTCAGCTGGTTTGGAAAAGACCATCAATCCATCAATCCATCAATCCAACCCTTGATCCAACCCTACTGTGGTCACCAGCCCATGGCACGGAGTGCCACAGTGATCACAGTGGGGTTGGATCAAGACGTGGTTGGATCAAGACATGGTGGATTCTCACTCAGTGCCATGGCCAAGCTCAGGTTAAAAACCTCCAGGGATGGGGAATCCACCCCCTCTCTGGGCAGCCCATTCCAATGCCTGAGCACTATCAAGGCAAGATTTGGGGCTAAATTGCTCCAGTCCTTCTTCCCCCAGTTCCCTGAGCTGGTCCAGCCCTCTCTGAGCAGGGCCATCCCCACCCCTGGCCCGACCTCCTGCAGCTCCATGTGAGCTCAGAGCAGCCTGCCCTGATCTCCATCAGCTTTGCCTCTGTGGCTGAGCAAGTCTGAATCACCACCCAAACTGTTTATTGAACCATCTGAGCTCAAATGTGCAACTCCTGGAAGCAGCTCTGGGGTTTGTCCCCTCTCTCCTCCATGCTCCATTCTCCTGGTGGGAGCCCAGAGCTCCAGCTGCCAAGATTCCCAAATCCACAAAGCAAACTTCACTTTGCTCTGTTTCTGGTCATCCCCAGGTCCCCAGGCCACTGTCAGGAATTCTCCCATGGAAAAGCTCTGTGTTTTCCAGCCAGTGTTTTGAGAACACTCACCAAAGGCTTTTTGTTGAACTGTTGGGTTTGATTTGGGTTTTTTTCTCTTTGCTGGTGGCTGAGCAAGCACTTGGTGACTCACCATGACCAGGCACAGGAGGTTCTGGCTCTTTCCCTGTGGGTCTGGTTGCAATTTTGGACCCAAGTTGGGAGGTTTTGGGGGAGGGCACCAGGTTGGTTCTGGGTTGGTGCAGCACGAGGTGGTTGGGAAGGAAAAATGCAGAGTCTCATTTTGGTGTCCCTGTGACATTGTAATGCTGCAGTCAGGGAGGGATCAGGGAATTCCAGAGTGTTTGGGTTGGAAGAGACATTAAATTTCACATTGTTCCACTCCTGCCATGGGCAGGGACACCTTCCACTAGTCCAGGTTGCTCCAACCTGGCCTTGGACACTGCCAGGGATGGGGCAGCCACAGCTTCTCTGGGCAACCTGTGCCAGGGCCTGCCCACCCTCCCAGCCAGGAATTTCTTCCCAATATCCCACCTATCCCTGCCCTCTGACAGTGGGAAGCCATTCCCCTTGTCCTGTCCCTCCATCCCTTGTCCCAAGTCTCTCTCCAGCTCTCCTGGAGCCCCTTTGGGCACTGGAAGGGGCTCTCAGGTGTCCCTGGAGCCTTCTCTTCTCCAGGTGACCCCCACCCCAGCTCTCCCAGCCTGTCCCAGAGCAGAGGGGGCTCCAGCCCTGGAGCATCTCCATGGCCTCCTCTGGACTCATTTCCAGCAGCTCCTGGTGCTGAGGCCCCAGAGCTGGAGGCAGCTCTGCAGGATGGGTTTGCACCAAGGAAAGTTTCCAGCTCAAAATAAGATTCAGTTACAAAAACTCTTCCAAAACTCCCGTGAAAGTCCCAGGCCTGTCATCAGCCTTGGCATCCAGGGGGAATTCCTGCAAGGAGCTGCTGTGCCCTGCTCCAAGGAGGAATGATTCCTCTGAGCCAGAGAATATCCTGGGGGTGAGGAGCAAAGAGCCCCCCAGGCTCCATTTCAGCCTCAGAATTCCTGAGCAAACCCTTCCAGGGGTTAAGGAACCTCCCCATAAATCCATCTTCCTCCTTTCCACTTTCTATTTGTTCTCTGATCCGTTTCTGACACTGGATCCTCATCCCTCTGCTTCCAAATTTCTCTTCCCCATGAGGGGAGGGAGCCTGTGAGTGGGATAAACCCTTTCCTACACACAGGGAGACAAATGGAGCTCCCAGAGCCTCATTCCAATCGTTTTCCCTGCTCTGTCCTGAACTGCAGCCAGTTGTGCAGCTCCCCCACTGGAAATTTTGGTGCTGTTGGAGCCCCAAAGCTGCCACAGCCCTGGGGCTGCTCCTGCTGCTCCTCCTGCGTGTTCCCTGCTCAGTCACCCCCAAACCAGACAGGAGTTGGCAATGCCAGGAGACCAGACACCCTGGGGTTGGTGATTTTCCCTGGTTTATGCATGGACAGGACACCTGGGAGTCTTCCAGGCCAGGCTGGATGGGGCTTGGAGCACCCTGGGCTGGTGGGAGGTGTCCCTGCCCATGGCAGGGGGTGGAATGAGTTGAACTTTAAGGTCCTTCCAACTCAAACCATTTTGGGATTTCAGATCTTCCCAAAACCTGGCAAAGCCCAGGGCAGCACCAAACAGAACCTCAAACTGCATCTCTGCCCTTGGGAGAGGCACCCATGGGTGCTGGGGGGGGGCAGGGAGGCTCCAGGAGGTGCTGGGAGGCTGAGCCATCCCAGAGAAACCACAACACACTTGGCACTGTGGCATCCAAACCCTCTGGCACATCCCAGCCAGAAGTTGGGCACTGCCTTTCAATAGCTCAGTAGTGACAAGAGATTTCCAGATCCAACTGGGAAGGGGCTCTGGAGGCTTCAGGTTTGCACTGAAGGGCATAAATCCTTTGCTTCGCACCAGCAAAGGGTGTTCTCCTCCAGGTGGAGGGAAAATCACACCATTTGAGCCATTTTCTTGTGTTAGTGCCGAGGAAGTCAGAAAGTCCTTGGATCCACAAGCCCAGGGAGTGCCACTTCTTTATTGATTTGGCATTTCAGCCCCTCTTCCCTGCCTGGCATGGAGCCCTCCCCTCCTATTTTATCAGCAGGGCTTGGATCTGCCATGAAAGGCACCGTGTGGGACCTCACGGGAGCAGCAGCACCGGCCCAAAGAGGGGAAAGGAAAAACCAAACACACATTTCACCAGGGCTGGTTCTCAGGGGGGAGGAAAAGCCAAGCCAGGGCTGTGCCAGCTTCGTGCTGAGAGTGGCATTTCCCCCACTTGCTATTTTTTGGGTGTTTTTGCAAGTTAAAATAAACCTGATGATGCAGAGCCCAGTGATTTATGGGGAGCTCTGCTCCAACAAGGGCTTTGCACTTGGCCAGACTGGGGGGTGTGGAGGAGAAGGGGCTTGGGGGGTTTGGGGGGAGGAGAACAGGCTGGCAGGGGATTGATGGTGCTCACAGCAAGGGCTGCAAAATGCCTTCAGTGCAGGCCCCAAAGGGTTTGGTGTCCCCACCCCGAGGTGCAGCCACCTCCCCCAGCCCCATTCCCAGTGTCCCTGAGCCCCCTGGCCCCTGGGATGGCAGGATGGGTCCAGCTGGATCAAGTGATGCTCAGCACTTTGTAGGTCATTGGGGTCCAAAATGGCACAGCTTCATTTTGAATCCTCTGCCTCATCTTCCCAGAAAAGCCTTTTGGGTGGATTTGGCAAAACAAAACCACTTGCAAAGGCTGCTCAGGGGGAGTAAATTCCCTGAGCTGGTGGGACAGAACATCCCACTGAGCTTCTCAAGGTCCCTGATCCCTCCAGGCCCCTGAGGGGAGTCCCAACCCCAGGTTTTGTTCCCAAAACCTCTCTCAGTGTCCCCCATCCCACTTTGCTGGGAGACACTTGGAGCAGAGGAGGGAAAAGCTGCAGCAATGTGGGCTCGGGTTTGTTCTGCAGTGCTGGGTTTATCCTGGCTCAGGATACAGGGAACTGGGAAAGGGATTCTGTGGAACAACACAGTGGTGGTGGGGCTGGCAGGAGCAGCCATCCCATCCCCTCCCAGCCAGGGATCCCAATGTTTGGGTGGTCTTCTTGAGCCAAGCAGGGAAGGTTTGGGAAGGTCTGGGAAGGTTTGGAAGGTTTGTACTCGGGGCAACTGAGGCAAATAGGGGGAAAGAGGCCAAATTTCCAACCAGCTCCTGCTGTCCCAGCTCCTGCCTCCCAAACCTCCCCCATGGGATCCTGCCAGTCCCCCCTGCCCCTTCAGACTGGCAGCAGAGACTGTTCCTGAGGCCAAAACCCTCTGCCTGTTTTTTTAGGCTCAAAGGGTTCACCTCCTTGAGCCCCCAGCACAAGGCCAGTGATTCCAGGACTGGGATTTCTGCAGGAGAAGCCAGGATGGGGAAGAGGAGAAACATAAAAACCCCAAAGAAAAGCCCCAGATGTGAGGATTTTTAGTTTTAGTTTTCCTTGGAGCACTCAGAGCCCGAGGGGGTGATCCTCCCCTCCAAACCAAACCCCTTCCTCTGCCAGGGTTTGCTCTTCCCTCCAGCCCTCCCAGTCCACACCCAGCTCCCTGGGAGCCCTTGGATCTGGGCCTGGACTCCTGGTGGTCTGTGGTGGGCACGTTGGTGGTCTGCACAGAGCCAGGGGGTTGCCTGGCTCTGGCTCCACCTCAGCCTTTCCAGCTGGGAAATGCCATTAATGGAAGCTGAGCATACACTGGCACCATTCCTGGGATGCCTTTTCCACTGAGCCAGAGCTGGAGCAGGAGATGGGATGGAGGGACCAGGGATGACCCTGGGCAGGAGAGGGAGGAGGACATGGAGGGTTTGGGTGGCAGGAGGGGATGGGAGGGACAGGAGGTGCAGTTAAGGATGAGCCTTTTCCACTGAGCCAGAGCTGGAGCAGGAGATGGGATGGAGGGACCAGGGATGACCCTGGGCAGGAGAGGGAGGAGGACATGGAGGGTTTGGGTGGCAGGAGGGAATGGGGGGGACAGGGGGTGCAGTTAAGGACGAGCACAGAGCTGGGCTGGGGCACAGGGGGAGGCAGAGGGTCCCTGTGCCAGGTCCTTCCAAGGCAATCCAAGCCTGGGAGGTGGGAAATGAGAACATCCCAGTTTTACCCCAAGGAAAGACAATGCTGCCTGAAGGAAGAGACAAGCCCAGGCCAGGAATGTCTTGGTCCCTCCCCAGAAGGATGCTGGAGGCAGGAGAGGGATGCAGGGAGCATCCCTATCCCAGGAATGCAGCATCTTGGGGAGCATCCTCACCCCAGGGATGCAAAATTTTGGGGAAAATCCCCACCTGAGGGATGCAGAATTTGGAGAGCATCCCCACCCTAAGGATGCAGCACCTCAGTGACCATCCTCACCCAAGGGATGCAGAATTTTGGGGAGCATCCTCAACAAGGAATGCATCTCCTTGTGGAATACCCTTACTCCAAGGATGCAGCATCTCGAGGAGCATCTTTTCTCCAGGGATGCAGCATCTTAAGGAGCATTCTCACCCCAGGGATGAAGAATTTTGAGGGTATTCTCATCCCAAGGATGCAGAATTTTAGGAAACATTCTTCTTTGATGGATGCAGAGTTTTGGGGAGCATCCTCACCCAGGAATGCACCACCTTGGGAAACATCTTCACCCCAGGGATGCAGCACCTTGGGGAGCATCTCCTCTCCAGGGATGCAGGATTTCAGGGAGCATGTTCTGGGATTCTGAGCTCAGCTCCTGCTTGGAGCTCTGAGTCTCCAGGACTAGGATGGAGCAGGGTGGGCACTCACTGTCCCCAGGGTTGTCCCTGCTTTGGGGTCTCTCCCAGCCTCTCCATTCCTACCAGGGATCAGCTGAATGTCCAGAAATCAGGGGTCCCCCACCATTCTCCACACACCCATCCAGGACCATCCCATGGGGACCATTCTCCACACACCCATCCAGGACCAATCCATGGGGACCATTCTCCACAGCCATCCAGGACCAATCCATGGGGACCATTCTCCACACCCATCCAGGACCATCCCCATGGGGATCATTCTCCACACCCATCCAGGACCATCCCATGGGGACCATTCTCCACACACCCATCCAGGACCATCCCATGGGGACCATTCTCCACACCCATCCAGGACCACCCCATGGGGACCATTCTCCACACCCATCCAGGACCACCCCATGGGGACCATTCTCCACACAGCCATCCAGGACCATTCCATGGGGACCATTCTCCACACAGCCATCCAGGACCACCCCATGGGGACCATTCTCCACACACCCATCCAGGACCATCCCATGGGGACCATTCTCCACACCCATCCAGGACCATCCCATGGGGACCATTCTTCCCACAGCCATCCAGGACCATCCCATGAGGACCATTCTTCCCACAGCCATCCAGGACCATCCCATGGGGTCCATTCTCCACACACCCATCCAGGACCATCCCATGGGGACCATTCTCCACACAGCCATCCAGGACCATCCCATGGGGATCATTCTCCACACCCATCCAGGATCAAACCATGGGGACCATTTCCCACACAGCCATCCAGGACCATCTCCATGTGGATCATTCTCCACACCCATCCAGGACCACCCCCTGGCTGCCATGGGGACCATTCTCCCCTCCCACCCCTCAGTGTCTGGGACATCTTGTTTCCTGCAGGGCTGCACGTTGAGTCACCATAAATGGAGCTATTTTAAATATTCCTCACCCTGGACTCATCCCTTGCATCCTCCTTGCCCTGATGACTTGTCCACCC
This sequence comes from Pithys albifrons albifrons, assembly GCF_047495875.1. NCBI lineage: Eukaryota > Metazoa > Chordata > Aves > Passeriformes > Thamnophilidae > Pithys > Pithys albifrons. The sequence continues at coordinate 6,547,243 of NC_092480.1, read as the reverse complement.
TCCTTGGTGTCCAACAAATCCCAGGGTCACATTCCTGGACGCTGTGTCTGATCCACTCCAGGCTGATTCAAGCAAACCACCATCAGTGATCTTCTCCTCTGGGAATTTCCCATCACTCAAACTCTCCAGCCCTTTGGAGCAGTGTCAGCTCCTGGACCATGAACCTCTCAGAGATGCTCCAGAAATCAGCACTTCCAGACCTACTAATGAGCTCCAATTAATGCCCATCCAATCAGGCACAGCCCTGATCTCCTCCTGGCTTGATGAGGATGAGGAGACACCAGAGCCAGCACAAAACTCCCTGGAAAAAGCATCAGAATTCCTGTGCAGGGCCAGGAGTTGGACTTGATGAGTCCTCCCAGCTGAGGATATTCCATAATGTACCCAACACATGTCATTTGTCCAAGTTTTTAAGAACAATGGTCTGATTTGAGGTGGATTTCTCCTCCTGATGGACCAGAGCCCACGGACTCCAAGAGGAAAGCAGAATTCCAGCAGCACCTTCCACACAAGGACACTGGGCTTGGCTATTTCCTAAGATCCTGCTGAGGAAAACACTACTCTGGGGTGGAAAAACACAGATATCCCAAACTCCCAGGGAGGATTTGGGATGAAAGACCATTTGGAAAGCCTGGAATTCTCCCAGTCCCCCAAAAAGAGGGAATCACAGAATCACAGAATGGATTGGGTTGGAAAAGACCTCCGAGATCATCAAGTCCAACCCTTGGTCCAACTCCAGTCCCTTTACCAGATCATGGCACTCAGTGCCACGGCCAAGCTCAGCTGAAAAACCTCCAGGGATGGGGAATCCACCCCCTCTCTGGGCAGCCCATTCCAATCCCTGAGCACTCTCTCTGCAAAGAATTTCTTTCTGCTCTCCAACTTCAATTTCCCCTGGCAGAGCTTGAGCCCATCGTGCCCCCTTGTCCTATTGCTGAGTGCCTGGGAGAAGAGACCAACCCCCAGCTGGCCACAACTTCCCTTCAGGCAGTTCCAGACAGTGCTGAGGTCACCTCTGAGCCTCCTCTTCTCCAGGCTGAACACCCCCAGCTCCCTCAGCCTCTCCCCACAGCACTTGTGCTCCAGTCTCTTCTCCAGCCTCGTTGCTCTTCTCACTTGGGTTGGAAGAGACCTCAGATTATCAAACCCAACCCTTGATCCAACCCCACTGGGATCACTCTGGCACTCAGTGCCCTGGGCTGGTAATCACAGTGGGGTTGGATCAAGACATGGTGGATTCTCCATCCCTGGAGGTGTTTCAGAGGACACTCAGTGCCACATCCAGTCCCTTCTCCAGCCTCGTTGCTCTTCTCTGGCCCCGCTCCAGCCCCTCAATCTCTTGCCTCAACTGAGGGGCCCAGAACTGAACACAACACTCAAGGTGTGGCCTCCCCAGTGCTGAGTCCAGGGGAAGGGTCACTGCCCTGGGCCTGCTGGCCACGCTATTCCTGATCCAGGCCAGGATCCCATTGGCCTTCTTGGCCACCTGGGCACACCTGGGCACACCTGGGCACACCTGGGCACACCTGGGCACACTCTGCTCATGTTCAGCCTCCTGTCAATCCAACCCCCAGGTCCCTTTTCCCCTGTCCCTCTCCAGCCACTCTGTGCCCACCCTGAGCTGCTGCAGGGGGTTGTTGTGGCCAAAGGGCAGGACCTGCACTTGGCCTTGTTGAGCTTCATCCCATTGGAATCAGCCCATCCCTCCAGCTGATGTGAAGCTCCCCCTGCAACATCAGCCAGCCCTTTCCTTCCTATAACCACCCAGTAATGGGAAAACTCCACAAATTGTTGGGATTTCTACATTTTGACATTGGGTTTTTCTACTTTCTGCCCCCTAATTCCAAAGGGGAAAGGCAAGAAATCACCACAGCAGCACAGAGGGGGGGTAGGAATGATTCTTCTTTTAATTTCACATGGTTTAAAATACGATATGAAATAAGGCTACAGTATATAAAAACTCTCCAGCAAAATGATGTGCCAGCATCAGCAATTAAAACAAAACCAGTGCCCTCCTTCTTCAACACCTCAGTGAGGAGGGATTTTTGTTTGTTTTTTTTTTCTGTATCCTTTAAAAAACAGAACAAACCAGAACACAACACACAGACACACACACACGTCGCTACATCTCTAAGCTACCTCAGCTCAGGGTTTTGTTTTTTTTTTTAAAAAAGCACCTGCTTTTTTCCTTTTTTTTTTTTTTTCCTTAAATCTCACTTTTAAACTTTTTTTTTTCCCCCCTCCCCCAGTTTTTAAAAAATATAAATTATATGAAAATACAAGTTGGAAAATAGTCGAACAGCACAATATAACAATCTCTTTTTTTTTTCTTCTTCTTCTTCTTCTTCTTCTTCTTCTGTGTTCATCAGCTTAAAAAAATGTGTAAAAAAAAAAAGTAAACCAAAAGAAAGACTTTTTTTTTCCTTTTTTTTTCTTTTTTTTTTTTTTTTTTTTTTTTACTGAGGCAGTTAATTCCTGGAGATATTCATTATAACATAAATGTATACATAGATTTATCATTTATTTAAACCTCTTTGGAATGTAGACAAACAGCTCCTGGGTGTTACACAGACCCTACCAGAGAGCAGAGCATGCCAAGGCACCCCAATTTCCCAATGGAATAAACAGTCAGGTCCAAAAACCTGGAAGGAAACCCCTCCAAAAAAAAGCAAGAAGCAGAAAATGGAGACATTTCCTGGTTTGGGGAGGGGCTTTCTGGGACCCTTTTGGTTTGGAAAGACGTGAGAAGGTTAAATCTTATTTTACCTTTTATTTTTGGTTGGTTATTTCATGGCTGGGTGAGGATGGGGCAGTGTGGGAATAACCTGGATTTGCACCTGGATACACAGGAGTGTCCCAGGATTATGGACACTGAGATGGAGAGGGATGGGCAGCAGGAAAGTGCTTGTGTTTTTAATCATTATTGGTTTTTTTTTTTCCTTCTTTTGAGGTCCCAAATATCAACTGTGGAGGCCCCCAAAGAGCTGTTTGCAAAGTAGGGCTCAGGCTCTGCCAGAGGGGCCAAGGGACACCAACCACATGGAGAACAACAGAACACGAGCAGGACACAGCAAATATTCCCAAAAAACACCAAAAGCACCTGAGACATTCCAGAACAAGCCAAACCCACCCAACTTCCAACAGCCACGAGGGTGAAATTCCCCCCAAACCAGCCCAGGAGCAAATCCCATCCCTGGCAGATCTCCAGCATCCCTCTCCAGTCCATCCTTCTGGTCCAGCACAGGTGGGATCACCACATTTCCATGGACCTGAGGAGCAGGAGCTCCGAGGGATTGGGCTGGATTGGTCCAGCCCAGCCCTCAGCAAAGGCCAGCAGGGAATTCAGGAGGAGAAGGGAAAAAAGGAACAAAATCAAAAGAAACAAAAGACAAATCTGCACATTTTTTTCCAGTGTATAAACAGCAAAGATCTCTGGGATGGTCTCTAGATGGGAATAAAAAGGGAAGGAAAATAGGAAATGATGGACCTGATGGCCCTGGGACTGTCCACAGGCTGAGAGCTGGGAGAAACTCCAGCCAGGGGCTACTTCCAAACCCAGGGCTGCTTCACCCACCCTGTGCAACCTCTAAACCACCTTCCCCAAATCCCTGGGACACAGTTTGGAAACCTGGAGTGGGGAGTGGGAGAGGGATTTGGCCTGGCAGCACCACGGGGTGGTACCTGAACCTGCAGTCCTTCTGCTGGAGGGGAATCTTATTCCAGATCTTTCCTTAAAAAAGGCACTTGAGCTGCAGTGGAGCGTCTGAGCAAAGCAGGAGGGGTGAGCTGGGACATGGCACGGTGCCAGGGCAGGAGCTGGAGTGCCTGGCACCTTCCTGAGGGTCTAAGGGGGTTTAAGTGGCCCATGATGGGTGAGCTCAGGGCACTCTGCAGCAAAACAGCCACCAAAAACAACCCAAAAACCCCTTCCAGCTGCTGGAAATGCAACCCCCAGGTGTGTCCTGCTGGGATGCCCTTTCCCTGCTCCTGCCCTGTGCCCTCTGTGCCCTCACATCTTCCCTTGCCCAGAGGATGCAGTGGAGCCCTGCCCTGCATGGAGGGCCCTCAGCCATGAGATCCCAATTTCCTTTCCTCTCTCCAGGCTTGGCCAAGCTGCTTTCCCTGTGTGCCCAAGGAGAAGTGCCAAGGTTTAACTCCCCAGTGGGCAGCACCCCCTTCCTCTCTGGTCCATGTTCCCTTCACCTTCCAACCATCCTCCCTTCCCTGCTTTCCATCCATCCCACCTTTCCTTCCCATGGGTTCAGTGGGACAACTCACAGCCCCTGAGCCAACAGTGTCACCCCCTCCCTGTCCCAACCCAGCTCTGCTGCCCTCTTGGCACACTCATTTCCCCTCCACCACCAGTTTTTTTAAGCAATTTTGGGGCTGACTTGCCCTAAAATGGCCAATTTAAGGATACAGAGGTGCTGGGTCCCCCCAGCTCTGGAGGAGGAGGAGGAGGAGGAGAGCCCAGGACCCCTGGGCATCCCCTTGGCATCGGGCTCCCCACCCAGCTCTGCCCCTCTCCAGGGGGTTTAATGCCTGAATATTTTGGCTCTGCACACTCAGTGCCCTGCCCTGCCAACCTTTGGGATCAGGCAGGCACTGCCCACCCCCATCTCTGCCATCCCACAGCACCTCTGGAATGCCCTCCATGCCCTCCCACAGCCCCCTGGCACACAAACACCACAAAAAGAAGGGATTTGGGGTTCAAACATGTACCACTGCCTTGAAATGCCAAGGCTCAGGGATGTGGGCAGGCAGATCCACGTGGATCCAGACCCTCTACCCCACCCCCTCAGCCTGCCCAGAGCAGCCCAGGAAGGGCTTGGCACAGCTTTGGGAGCAGCTTGGCCTGGCACTGACCCCACAGCCACCCCCAGGCACAGGAGCTCTGTTTGCCCCGTTGGCTTCATGCCCCTCTCACCCTGCCAGGCTTGGGGGGTGATAAAGGTCCCACTTGCAGGGATAATTTCCCTTCTCCTGTGCCCAGAGTGGTCAACACACACAGCAGTAAAGACAGAGCTGGTCAGAACAGGAAGCAAAAATCATTTCCCTTTGAGTTTTGAATTTTACCCTGATTTTTCCCCTTCAATCCACTCGTGTGGTTTTCATTTGTTGCCTTGAAAACAAGGGAATTTCTCCCTGATGTAAAAAAAAAAAAAAAAACAACAAACCACCCCAATCTTAATTTCCTGTAAGCACCAAAGTGATCCTTGAGCAAAGAAAATGCCAAAAAAAAAACATTTTCCATGGAAATCTTGGGGAGGTTTTGTGCAGCCAGACAAAAAAAAATAAAGGAGAAATATCAACCAGCTCTATCAGCACAGGGTGTGGGGCTGGAAATGAGGGTGGCACAACCTGAGAGCATCACCAGGAGCCACTTTGGAGTTAATTTGCCAAGTTGCAACATTCCAATTCTCCAGTGGGGTCTACATAAAGTAAATTCTCTTTTTTTTCTCCTTTTCCTCACTGTGATAAAACTCTGCTGGCATAAGAGAAACAAACACACACAATATTGCAATACTGAGACCATCTTAGAGCTTAAGACTATTTAAAAAAAAAAAAAAAAACAAATACTGGCACAAAATTTAATAAAATAGAACTTTAACAAATTTAAAAATTCAAAATAAAAAAAAAAGAGTCTTGATCCCTCCTAGGAAAAATCCTGTCTCTTGTAGAAAAGAAGATGATGGACAGAAAGGTGATGGAACAAGAACAGCAGTTCTTGTGTTCTTCCTATATTGCCCCTCCCCAAATATTCACCCATTTGGTTTTGTCCCTTTCCCACCCCCCCAAAAAAAAGCTGAAAATCCCAAAATCCTCAGGAATTTCTTGAACTGTCAGTTTGTGTGAACAACCAAAGGGATCCACTTGATCCTGTTTTTCTCTAAACAGCAAAGACTGGGGAGGGGGTTGTTGGTTTTTTGAAATGAGCTACATTTTTCTGGCTTTCTTAAACTCAGAATTTCACCTCAAAAAAGCCTGTCCTGGAGCTTGTGGGAAATAACCACAAAGTCCAACCTTCTCTGAGCCAAACTTTGGCCAAAATTTGCCTCTTCCTCCAAATCCTCAAAGCATCAAATCCTCAAAGCATCAAATCTGAGTCGCTCTTGAAAGAAAACATCATGAACAGAGAGAATTTCACCCCCCAAAAACTCTGTCTTGGGGCTTTCAGGAAACAACCCCAAAGCCCATCCCTCTCTGAGCCAAACTTTGGCCAAAATTTGCCTCTTCCTCCAAACCCTCAAAGCATCAAATCCTCAAAGCATCAAATCCTCAAAGCATCAAATCTGAGTTGCTCTTGAAAGAAAACATCATGAACAGAGAGAATTTCACCCCCCAAAAACTCTGTCTTGGGGCTTTCAGGGAAAAGACCCAAAGCCCATCCCTCTCTGAGCCAAACTTTGGCCAAAATTTGCCTCTTCCTCCAAACCCTCAAAGCATCAAACCCTCAAAGCATCAAATCTGAGTCGCTCTCGAAAAACAAAACAACGAACGGCAAAAAAAATCAGCAAAAACGAGAAGAAAAAAGAAGGAACCAACAAAGTCCCATCGACTCTCCAAGGGGCCAGGGGGTGGCCCTGGGTCCTCCTCACTCATCAGCGTCGGGTTTGACGTCCAGCATGGCGTGCAGCTCCTCGGGGCTGTAGCCCAGCAGGCTCTGCAGGTCGCACACGAAGCGGTACACGTAGCGTTTCCCGGCCGTCTTGTGGATGATGTTCTTGTCGTAGTAGTAGCGCAGCCCCCGGCTCAGCTTCTCGTAGTTCATCTTGGGCTTGTTTTTCCTCTTGCCCCACCTCCTGGCCACCTGGGAGAGGGGGGATAAGGGGGTGTTAGGGGTTTAGCCAAGTGTCCTGCACTTTGGCCACAACAACCCCCTGCAGCGCTCCAGGCTGGGCACAGAGTGGCTGGAGAGGGACAGGGGGAAAGGGACCTGGGGGGACTGAGGGACAGGAAGCTCAACATGAGCCAACAGTGTGCCCAGGTGTGCCCAGCTGTGCCCAGGTGGCCAAGAAGGCCAATGGGATCCTGGCCTGGATCAAAACTAGCGTGGCCAGCAGGCCCAGGGCAGTGACCCTTCCCCTGGACTCAGCACTGGGGAGGCCACACCTTGAGTGTTGTGTTCAGTTCTGGGCCCCTCAGTTGAGGCAAGAGATTGAGGGGCTGGAGCGGGGCCAGAGAAGAGCAACGAGGCTGGAGAAGGGACTGGATGTGGCACTGAGCGTCCTCTGAAACACCTCCAGAGATGGAGAATCCACCATGTCTTGATCCAACCCCACTGTGATTACCAGCCCTGAGTGCCCTGGGCTGGTGATCACAGTGGGGTTGGATCAAGGGTTGGGTTTGATAATCTGAGGTCTCTTCCAACCCAAGTGAGAAGAGCAACGAGGCTGGAGAAGGGACTGGAGCACAAGTGCTGTGGGGAGAGGCTGAGGGAGCTGGGGGTGTTCAGCCTGGAGAAGAGGAGGTTCAGAGGTGACCTCAGCACTGTCTGGAACTGCCTGAAGGGAAGTTGTGGCCAGGTGGGGGTTGGTCTCTTCTCCCAGGCACTCAGCAATAGGACAAGGGGGCACGATGGGCTCAAGCTCTGCCAGGGGAAATTGAAGTTGGAGAGCAGAAAGAAATTCTTTGCAGAGAGAGTGCTCAGGGATTGGAATGGGCTGCCCAGAGAGGGGGTGGATTCCCCATCCCTGGAGGTTTTTCAGCTGAGCTTGGCCGTGGCACTGAGTGCCATGATCTGGTAAAGGGACTGGAGTTGGACCAAGGGTTGGACTTGATGATCTCAGAGGGCTTTTCCAACCCAATCCATTCTAGGATTCTGTGATTCTATAAGTGTAAGCCTAAATCTAGGCTTTAGATTTCAGAGTAGGACTATCAGCTGACTTGAGCTGGGCTGGGCCAGCTGACAACTGGCCAATGGTATTCCAGACCACATTCCAATATCGCCTCAAAATATTGTCCCAGTTGAGCAGGTGTGCCCAGTTTGTCCCTGTGTGGGTGTGCCCAAAGCTGGGCATTCCAAACCCTCTGGGCCATTGCCCAGCAACTGTTCCCAATGGCCCACTGGCAGCAGCTGCCCAGGGCACAGCTGAGCCCTCAGGCTGGGAGCTGGCTGGGAAAGAAGCCTGGCAGAGGAGCTGGGAGAACTGCCCTGCAGGGACTCCTTGGCACCTCCACACCCACCTGAGGGCTCAGCTCTGCCCATGGGCCAGCAACCATTCCAAAATCCCCCCTGACTGCCAGAGTCAGATCCCCCAGGGTGGAACTCCCTGCCCTGGGGGAGGCACTGGGGGCTCCCACCCAAACCTGGGGGGACACAATCTTGGGCTTTGGGACCTCTGGGACCACTCCTTGGATGCAGAGGAGGATCAGAACCTGGCCAGGAGGAGCCACCACTCTGGCCCAGACTGTGCCATCATCTGCACCAACAGCTTTGTCCCTTGCCTTTGGACTCGAGGGAACCACGTGGGGCTCAGGGGCTGCACAGCCCTTTCTGTGAAGTTTTCCCAATATCCAACCTAAACGTCCTCCAGCCCAACTTGACACCTTTTCCTCCTCTCCTGTCACTTGTACTTGGGAGAAGAGACCAATCCTGATGTGACCCCTCCGTCAGGGAAGGGAAAAAACAGTCCCTCCTCTCATCTCTGCAGAGCCTGTTTGAGGAGCTTTGCCACTTCTCCTCTCCCTGTGGTGTTCCAGCTACTTCCCACCAACTCTGGGCACAAATTGTTGCTCCCAGTTTTTAACCAGTTTTCAGCTGGACTCTAATTCATGGGTTTCCCAAGGCCACAAGGGTATGATTGTCCAAATCCCAGCCCCAAAGACAGGAGGTGAGGGTTATCCACACCAATACTTCTCAAGGAATTTGGGTTGTGCACTTCATTCCAGGACACTCTACCTCGTCTGGGTCGGAGAGTTTGAATTCCCAGCCATCACCCGTCCAGCTGATGAAGGACTGACAGGACTTGTCAGTGAGCAGTTCCAGCAGGAACTGCCACAGTTGGATGGGTCCACTGCCTGGAAAGACAAAGGAAACACAGAACATTAATGTCAGGAAAAGCACAGCTCCTTCTATCCTGGAAGGGGGAAAGGGGGAGAAGATCACGTGCAAAAAAACCCAAAACCTTTTGCTGTCAAAAACAGCATCAGCAGCCACAGGGCAAGACTTGGGCTGAGCTGAGAGCTGGGAGTTAAACCCTGCAGGTGACAGAGCTTCCTATCTGCAGGAAGAGCTGAATATTCATGCCCTGGAATGCTTCACTTCGAGTTACATAAATAGGATTATTTTTCTGGCAGGAGAAGGGTGAGGAGTCACTGTCTTGGCACGGGAGCAGCCCCGTGCCCTCCATGCCAAAGAGCTGCTGGCCATGGCATGAACTCCAGCACACTCCTGCTTCCCAACCTTCCCTCTGCTCCGTGGCTCTGCCCAGGTAAGAGGGGACCCAGGTATGACAATTATTTGGCCTCTTTCCAGGGCGTGTTGCTGCAGGAACGGGCAATGGCAGCTCTGCACAGGGAAGGCACAGACAGCTCAGCACGGGTGGATCATCTGAGCAGATCCACAGGAAACCTCCCTGTGGCTGCTGGTTCCCCTAATCCAGCTGGAGAGGCAGGTGATGTGCAGATCCCATGCCATGGATATTCCACCTCTCCTGACAATGCCATGCTTCAAATGATGGCCAAGTTTGGCCAACGGGAATTTGCCCCAGTGCTCCACAGCCTGGGGGGGTTCATGGTGCACCTGGAGGGGTTTCACAACACTGATCTCCTCCTCCTTGGGCTTGTGGGTAGATCACCTCATGGCAAATCTGAGCAGATCCCTAAGAAACCCCCCTGTGGCTGCTGGTTCCCCTAATCCAGGTGGGTGATGTGCAGATCCCATGCCATGGACATTCCACCTCTCCTGACAACGTTGTGCTCTCCATGCTCCCCAAATGATGGCTAATTTTGGCCTATTCCCTGAGGAATTTGCCTCGGGGTCCCAGTGCCCCCCAGTGCTCCACTGGTTGGGTTCATGGTGTGTGTGGAGAAGTTTCACAACATTTATCTCTTCTCTGGACTCCTGTCCCAGTCAAAGGTAGAGGAGAAGCCCTGGAGGCAAAATCTCTTTGATGAGCAACTTCCAAATGGGGCCCCACCCAAAATATTGCACTTAGCTCTGGGCAGTGTGTTTTGGGAGAGATCTTGCCATGTCTGAAACCCAGTCTAGAATATATCCCTATTAGTGACAATAATAATAATAATAATAATGGAGCCAGGGGATGGAGGAAATGATTTATCCCAAAAGGAATTGCACAGGCTGGATGAGGCTGGGATGAACCCAGTGCTGACAACACTGAGCATGAGCATCAAACAGGGAAAAAATGAGCTCTGGACTCAGAGAAAAGACTGCAGCAAAGGCTGTTCCCAGGAATGACAATGGGAACTGTCAGGGCTGGGGCTGCTCCCCCTTTTCCACACAGCCCAAGTGACTCAAGGGCAGACAAACTGCTGGGAGGAGGAAATGAGAGAGCTGCCCCTGGGTCAGCAGAATCCGAGCCCATCCAGCCCTTCCCAGATTGGGTCCCTCCCGTTATCCCTATGGAACCACTCCAGGGTTCTGCAGGCACCAGACCCTGGGGGTTATCAGAGCCATGGGCAGGACAAGGCAGGGAGCTCCAAAGCAAGGAACTCCCAGGACAGGACAGGGAGCTGCCAGGACAGGGCAGGGAGCTCCAGGACAAGGCAGGGAGCTCCAGGTCAAGGCAGGGAGCTCCCAGGACAGGGCAGGGAGCTGCCAGGACAGGGCAGGGAGCTCCAGGACAGGGCAGGGAGCTCCAAAGCAAGGAACTCCCAGGACAGGGCAGGGAGGTGTCAGGACAGGGCAGGGAGCTGCCAGGACAGGGCAGGGAGCTGCCAGGACAGGGCAGGGAGCTCCAGGACAATGCAGGGAGCTCCAGGACAGGGCAGGGAGCTCCAGGACAAGGCAGGGAGCTGCCAGGACAGGGCAGGGAGCTCCAGGACAGGGCAGGGAGCTCTTGGGACAAGGCAGGGAGCTGCCAGGGCAAGGCAGGGAGCTCTTGGGACAAGGCAGGGAGCTCTTGGGACAAGGCAGGGAGCTGCCAGGACAAGGCAGGGAGCTGCCAGGACAGGGCAGGGAGCTGCCAGGACAGGGCAGGGAACTCCAAAGCAGGGAGCTGCCAGGACAAGGCAGGAAGCTGCCAGGACAAGGCAGGGAGCTCCAGGACAAGGCAGGGAGCTGCCAGGACAAGGCAGGGAGCTCTTGGGACAAGGCAGGGAGCTGCCAGGACAGGGCAGGGAGCTGCCAGGACAGGGCAGGGAACTCCAAAGCAGGGAGCTGCCAGGACAAGGCAGGGAGCTGCCAGGACAAGGCAGGGAGCTCCAGGACAAGGCAGGGAGCTGCCAGGACAGGGCAGGGAGCTGCCAGGACAGGGCAGGGAGCTCCCAGGGCAAGGCAGGGAGCTCTTGGGACAAGGCAGGGAGCTGCCAGGACAAGGCAGGGAGCTGCCAGGACAGGGCAGGGAGCTGCCAGGACAGGGCAGGGAGCTGCCAGCATCGTCCTGCCTGGAAATGGGCAGAGCCTCATCGGGAAGGGCTCCAGCCCCTCGCTCTGGGCAGGAGCTTGCCAAGACACTGACTCCACAACCACACTCTCCAGGAGGGATGGAGGTGGGTTATCCAAGCCAAAACGAGGGAGGAAATTCAGATGACGCCTTCACTTCTCATCCCAAAGGGAAGTGCCAAAGCCCTGGCCTGAAATGCCACCATCTCTCACAGCTTGGACCTATTTATAGCACTGAGCTTAAATACAGAGGAACTGCTGGGAAAAGGTTTCTTCAGCCACCTCAGGTTTTCCACTGGGTCTCACAGGTGAGTTCCCAAGGGGATGGTGTGTCTTGGCCCTTATGAATTTATACCAAAGCTTTGGCCCATCTGCCTTGACACCAACTCACTGCACACAGCCAGAGAGCATCTGCCACCCAAATCAGGGCAACAGAGACACAGCCCAAGGAGACAAGACTGAGGCAAAAACAGGTCCATCCCCTCCCACCCATTTCTCTCCTGTCCAACCGAAGGACAAGGATTTTTTGTTGATTCCTTCCCCAAAATAAGATGGATGGAAGCCCATCACACAAGCACCAGGTTCCTGGGTAAGGAATTGCCCTCAAAATAGCCCTGGGCCATCCTGGCTCTGCAGGAGCCTTTTGAGATCCAAGTGTCACTAACCCTGAGCCAAGTGGCCAGTGCAATGCCTGCCTGGTTGCCAGCTGGCAGGGAGAGGTTTCCCTGAGGAAACCCAGGAATTCTTGCCTTCTCTCCAGCAAGCAAGGTAGGGCTCCTGCCATGCCACCCTGTGCCAGGTATTTTGGGATTTCCAAAGGAAGCAGTGTCATCCCTGGAACAGGGATTCCCAAGGTCTGTTCTGAGCTGCCTGTGGGGACACGCGTAAAACCCCAAATTCCTCTGTGTTGGACAAGCAATTATGTGAAGAATGTGTTTACTGCAGGGCTCCAGGCATGTCCCAGCTCCTGTAAACACACCCCCTCCCTGCCCCAGGGGAAGGCAGAGGGGCCCTGCAGATGTGCCAGCTGGGGCACCTCCGAAATGTCAGCGAGGCAGGAGGTGGCAGGAGCCAAAGCCTGGCACATGCCCGAGCCTGTGTGCCCAAAACCAGCAGGGCAGAAGGGTGAATGGAGCAGGGAAGGGGTGCTGGAGGTCCAGGCCCCATCTGGTGCAGTGCTGGGAGGGCTGTGTGCAGAAATGAGCTCCCTTCACCCACCCTGCAGACCAGCAAGGAGCAGGGAGATATTTTCCCACAGGATTTCGAGGTGACCCTTGGCTCAGGCAGCAATGGCACATCCCCCAAGATGTCACATCCCCAGGCTTGTCTCTGCATTCCAGGAGCTGGGAGCAGTGCCCAATTTCCTTCTCCTCCTCTCATCCCTGGCTGGGGCAGGAAATCCCCCCTGGCATGCCTGGTTGGGGTCACTTCATGGTAAAAGCACCCACAGCCACCCCAGCTCTGTCCCAAGGCTGGGGCAGCTCAGTGGGTGCCTTGGTTATCTCCACAACCACCCAAAACCAGCCCAGTGGGTGATCCTGCAGCCTGGATTTGGATGCAGCTCCAAGCATGGAGTGGAGGGGCACAAGGCAACTTTTATGCCCCTGGTCCTGCCATGCACATCCAGGGGCTTCCCAGAGCAATCCCAGCCCAGACTGGGGAACGGGGGCAGCCCCCGCTCCACAAAGGACAAGGGAGGATCAGAGGGTGGTGGGGTGACCTCCAGCACCCCTGGGGCTGCCCAGAATAGCACCCGCCAGAGGGGCCACAATGGGGGCCCTGTGTGGCCTCGGTGGCACTGAACAGGGTCCTTCAGCAGGGAGTGTCACACCACAGGAATTCTCCGGCGTCAGGGGGAAAATATGCCTGTTGAGCTGGAGAACAGCAGCTGTGCAGTGGGAACCACTGCCTGGGCAGGGCTCCCTGGGCACCAGCGCCCTGCTAGCACCAGGGGGTGCCCCCAGGACACAGACTTTGGTGCCACGCCACCCCTTGGTCCCGTCTGGAGGTCCCTCAGCACCTTCCCAAGGTGCAGGATGGGCAGCTGCACTGGTGCAGTGATGGTGGCACCACCTGGCACAGCCAAAACGAGTCATCCTCACTCTCTCTGACGGTTTCACACATCCACCCCTCCCAACGGCCTCTGTTTTGTTTCCCTTCTATCAAACAAGAAAAGAAGAAGAAAAAAACCCACCTAAAAACCCCCAGCGATGCACCTCTGTTGGGGCTCTGCGGTTTGTGGTTCCAACCCAACAAAACAAGTGGCCATGGCAACGTCTCCAAAACAGCCCCGGCTCTGCTCACGTGCCCACCCTGCCCCAGCCCCTTCCACGGTGCCATGGTCTCCAATTCCCCCCCAGAGTGCTGGGACACAGCAAAGCTGGTCCCCATCCCTTGTCAGATCAAAGCCAAACACCTCCCCTGCAGCTCCTGCCCAGGCTGGGGCAGGAGCTCCACCCTGTGATGTTCTGGGAAGGCACTGGTGGAGCTCAGGTGGAGACACCTCCAAAAAGCAGGTGTGAAAGAAGCAGAGAAGGACCCAGAAAGCACCTCCCTTGGGGGGCAACATGATTAGAGTCAGAAGAGGAGTCAGAAGGGCCACTCTGAGCCAGAGCTGCTTTCCCAAGGCACCTCCTCTGCTCTAAGGAAGATGTTGGGACAACTGGACTCAGAAGCATCTAAGTTGGAATGGATCATGGATTCCAACCCCTGACCCTGCACAGGACACCCCCAAGAATCCCACCACGTGCCTGAGAGTGTTGTCCAAACTTTCCTTGATGTCTCTCAAGGATCACCAAGTCCAACCCCTGGCCCTGCACAGGACAACCCCTACAATCCCACCACGTGCCTGAAAGCAATGTCCAAACCTTCCCTGAACTCCAGACAGAGGCACCTGGCAAAGCTCAAGGGGTCTCGGGAGCTTCACATCCCCCACAAAGGTGGTCCTGCAGGCCATGAGCTGCTGTGCAACCCCAAACAGAGCAGAGGCAGAGCCAGAGCTGCAGCAGCTCCGGGGGGTTTCAGCCCAGCACGGTTGGGCAGCGGCGCGTGGGGCTCGTTCCGCTGCCGCCTGCACGTCTGGCAGGTGGAGCAGGAGCCACTGAACCACCCCAGGGTCCCACCCTTGAGCTCCACACCCTGGGGAGGTGAGGAGGGTGCTGAGCCCCTGTGGAGGCAGAAAGCAGAAGGTGCTGCTGGTCACCCCTGAAGTCTGTATGACCCAGAAGGAGAAGGTGACACCATTCCCTGCACTGCACGGGGTCACAGGTGCTGCTGTGCTGCAGCCCAAGTCCTGTGAGGAGCACCTGAGGGAGCTGGGGCTGTGCAGCCTGGAGAGGGGGAGGCTCAGGGGGGACCTTCTCACTCTCCACAACTCCCTGACAGGAGGGTGTAGCCAGGGGTGGGTCAGGTTCTTCTCCCGGGGAACCAGAAGTAGGACAGGAGGACAGTCTTGAGCTGCACCACGGGAGGTTTAGGTTGGACATTGGGAAGAAGATCTTTACAGAGTGACTGGGCATAGGAATGGGCTGCCCAGGGAAGTGGTGGTGCCACCATCCCTGGAAGTTTTTAAGGTGAGACTGGATGTGGCACTCAGTGCCATGGTCTGGTGGTGTTTGGTCAAGGGTTGGACTTGATCATCTCAGAGGTCTCTTCCAACCCAGCTGCTTCTGTAATTCTGTGATTGTGACTGGTGGGGTGGGTTCCTGCACCCCCAAATCCCCCTGACCCAAGAGACACGTGGCTGCAGGTGCCCACTCAGGGACACTGCTCCAGCAGTGCAGGAAGGATGAGGAAGTTTCTGGGAAGGCTACAGCACAGGCTCTGGATGTCCAGGACAGAGGGATCACTGGACCATGGTGGGAGAGGGGCTGCTGGTGGAATTTTGGATGCTGACAACCACAGCACGTGGGGGAATGTGCTGGGGGAGCTTCAGAGCAGCAGCACAGCAACAAGAAGAGAAGCAACACACGAGGGTGTCCTGAAAGAGACCCACTTTCTTTGGCACCCACTCGACTTTCTTGCAAAACAGCAGCTGTGTGTGCTTTCACTTCTGGGTCACTGATAAGCATCTCTCTGAAACAGAGGCTGCAGCCTCTGCACCACAGGCAAACATGGGCTTGGAAGGCAAATTTGGGCCTCATCAACACAGCCCTGGGACTGCTGATAGCAAGGACCAGGGTCACAACTGGCCTGGGCAAAAAGGTTTGGTGGAGAGAAGCCTCTGGGTGTTCAGGGGAGACAACATCTCTGAGAGGGGGCTGCTCCCTGCACTGCCTGCTGGGTTCTTTCAGGGCAGGACGGTAACAGGATAACACCAATCTGAGAGACACACTCGAGGGGCATTAACTCTTTAGGTGCTGAGATCTTTGGAGGCATCAGCAGCTTCCCAACAGGGCAAGGACAGCACCAGCAGTGCACAAGCAGCCTTGCAGATGTGGGATCAAGGTCTGGTTTGCACCCACTTCACCTTTCCCATCCCTCTTTTGTCCCTTTCTCTCCTGGACACAAGGACAGGGCCCTGCAGAGCCTGTTCAGTGATGTGGAGCAGAGCTGAGCACACTGAGCTCTGGGGCTGCAGCAGCACAGACACAGCAGGGCTGGTGGAAAGTCCCAGCCCTATTCCCAGCCCCTGCCCCAGGCCCATTACCATTCCCGTTCCCAGCTCCAGTCCCATTGCAAGCCTCAGCCCCATTCCCTGCTCCAGCTCCAGCCCCAGCCCCAGCCACTGCCCCATTCCCAGTCCCAGCCCCAGCCCCTGCCCCAGCCCCAGCTCCATTCCCAGCCCCAGCCCCATTCCCAGCCCCAGCCCCAGCCCCATTCCCAGTCCCTGCCCCAGCCCCATTCCCATTCCCAGCCCCAGCCCCATTCCCAGCTCCAGCCCCAACCCCTGCCCCTGCCCCATTTCCAGCCCCAGCCCCTGCCCCAACCCCAGCCCCATTCCCAGCCCCAGCCCCATTCCCAGCTCCAGCCCCAACCCCAGCCCCAACCCCAGCCCCATTCCCAGCCCCAGCCCCAACCCCAGCCCCATTCCCAGCCCCAGCCCCATTCCCAGCTCCAGCCCCAGCCCCATTCCCAGCTCCAGCCCCAAACCCAGCCCCATTCCCAGCTCCAGCCCCAACCCCAGCCCCATTCTCAGCCCCAGCCCCAAACCCAATCCCAGCCCCTGCCCCTGCCCCATTTCCAGCCCCAGCCCCTGCCCCAGCCCCAGCCCCATTCCAGGCCCATTCCCAGCCCCATTCCCAGCCCCAGCCCCTGCCCCAGTCCCAGCCCCATTCCCATTCCCAGCCCCAGCCCCTGTCCCAGGGCACAGGGCACACGGAGCACACGGAGCCCACACCTCAGCTCCAACCCACACAACTGCTCCAGGGCACCAGAACCAGCTCTGTGCCCAGTGGCCATGGCAAAGCAGCCACAGCAAGGCCTGAACCTCCTCTGGACCTGCAGCACCAGCACAGCAGGAGCAGCTGGTCAGGGCAGTGCAAAGGTGAGTGCAGGGCTGCAGGTCAGAGCCCAGCATGGTCAGTGTCCCCAGCACGGGCTGCCCACTCTGCTGCCCACTCAGCTGCCCACTCTGCTGCCCACTCTGCTGCCCACTCTGCTGCCCACTCAGCTGCCCACTCTGCTGCCCACTCTGCTGCCCACTCAGCTGCCCACTATGCTGCACACCAGCCGTGTTTGTCCACGTGGCACCAGGTCTCACAGAGGGTGCTGGTGGCCATGGGAGTGCAGGATCCAGCTATGGCACAGCCCCACAGCTGAGCTCAGCTTAGCCCAGCTGGGCACAGGGACAGAGGGGTCTGTGCCATGTTCCAGCAGGAACTGAGCCCGAGCCACCCTCCCACACCAACCACTGCCCTGCTGCTCAGTGAGGGAGCTCAGGCTGAGCTCAGCTGAGCCAAGGTGAGGTTCAGCAGCCAACACACATCCTGCCCCCCAGCCTGCCTGAATTTAATAGATGCATTCTGTGTCCTGGCAAAAAACCCCCAGACCTGGCTTAATGTAGAATCAGAGAATCTCCTGAGGTGGAAAGGACCCACAAGGATCATCCAATCCAACTCCTGGCCCTGCAGAGACACCCCAACAATCCCACCCTGTCCCTGTCCCACTGTCCAAACCCTCCTGCAGCTCTGGCAGCCTTGGGGCTGTGCCCACTGCCCTGGGGAGCCTGGTCAGTGCCCACCACCCTCTGGGGGAAGAGCCTTTCCCTGAGATCCAACCTGACCCTGCCCTGGCACAGCTCCAGCCATTCCCTGAGTGCTGTCCCTGCCCTGACACAGCTCCAGCCATTCCCTGGGTGCTGTCCCTGCCCTGGCACAGCTCCAGCCATTCCCTGGGTGCTGTCCCTGCCCTGGCACAGCTCCGGCCATTCCCTGGGTGCTGTCCCTGCCCTGGCACAGCTCCGGCCATTCCCTGGGTGCTGTCCCTGCCCTGGCACAGCTCCGGCCATTCCCTGGGTGCTGTCCCTGCCCTGGCACAGCTCCAGCCATTCCCTGGGTGCTGTCCCTGCCCTGGCACAGCTCCGGCCATTCCGTGGGTGCTGTCCCTGCCCTGGCACAGCTCCAGCCATTCCCTGGGTGCTGTCCCTGCCCTGGCACAGCTCCAGCCATTCCGTGGGTGCTGTCCCTGCCCTGGCACAGCTCCAGCCATTCCCTGGGTGCTGTCCCTGCCCTGGCACAGCTCCAGCCATTCCCTGGGTGCTGTCCCTGCCCTGGCACAGCTCCAGCCATTCCCTGGGTGCTGTCCCTGCCCTGGCACAGCTCCGGCCATTCCCTGGGTGCTGTCCCTCCCCTGGCACAGCTCCAGCCATTCCCTGGGTGCTGTCCCTGCCCTGGCACAGCTCCGGCCATTCCCTGGGTGCTGTCCCTGCCCTGACACAGCTCCAGCCATTCCCTCAGGTGAGAGTCAAGCAGACCAAGCTTTGGCTCCAACCCAGGTGTCCCGAGCTGGCCCTCTCTCCAGCTCTAGAAACTGAAGTTCACCAACTCCTGAGCAATTACATTTCTCCTTCCAAAAAAAGATAAGAAAATTGCATCAACCTCTATCTGAGCAACCATGGCAACTTGTTAAATTAGGTCAAGATGTGGGGGCAGATAAGGAGGCTTTGAAAAGCTCTCGGAGCTGGTGTAGAACACATCAAACACCAACGGAGCTTCCGCCAAAATGCACCTTCTCAGCCCAGGCTGCGCCTGGCGGGGCAGATACCATCAGAGACGTGCTGTGACAGGGCACAGGGCCACCTCCCCGGGCCACCACAAAAACAGGCCCCTGGTAACCCAACCTGAAAAATATTGTCAAGTTCTCAACCACCAGAAAGCCCTGGAGATGAAGACGTGATGCCCCAGCTGCACCCTCCCAGAGGGAGGTGCCCACCATGGGGTGCTGGAGATGCCCTCAAGGAACCACCTGAGGGAGGAATGGAATGTGGGGTCTTGGTGTTGTTGGACCCTGGGGCTGTCTGTGCCCTGCCCAGCTCATTTGGAGGCTCCACCTCCTTAGCAGAGCCCCACAGAGAGCCCAGACTCCGAGTTCCTCTGCTGGAGCTGCCAGACAGCACTTCCTCCCCCAAGGAAAGGAAAGGTGGTGGAGAGCAAAGCAAAAAAAGCCCCAAGAGCTCTGCCTGAGTCCCCACTCCTTGCTCAGCTGGCCCAAGACAGACCTCCAGCAGTTCTGGCCAGCCTGAATGGGGCTTTTTTGCACAACTACATCAACAAGGAGTTCAGGAGTGCCCCATTCTCCTCCAGTTTGTAACACAACATGTTCTCACTGACTCTCACTGAGTCCCCTCACCCAGCTCTGCTCTGCACCCACACTGGGCCCCCTTGGCACAGAAAACAAGGAGCTGACAGGCCAAAGGGCTTTAAAAAGGGTCAGAGGACACCTCTGGAGTCATCTGCCTGCAAAGATCATTCCCACTGGCAAAGCAGGGCTGAATATGGCCCTTGGAGTGAGCAAGCAGAGCTCCAGCCCAAAGATTTCTGAGTGATCCTGGATTTCCTCTCCAAATTTCAACCCTCTCAAGCGAAGCAACCTAAAAATAAACTTATTGATTACACCAAAGTGCCTGGGCCAAGGATGTTCCTCCCAGCTCAAAAGGGGGTTTAAAATGAGGGGAGGGAAAATATTACACAGCACCAAGTGTTTGGAATTGTGCTCTGGCATTGCAGCAGCCCAAGTTTCCCCTTCCTGGTGACACCAGTCCAAGGACAGCCTTTGGGGTGCTGATATTCCTTGGAACAACACGGGGTCCAGCTCCTTGTCTCTCCACGGGGTGGTTCTTCTCCACTCTTTGCCAGGAGCTGCAGTGAATGTGGAGGGAAATATCCAGCTTGGAAAACAAAGCTCCCAGCTGGTCCAATGCACCCAGTGCTCCTGGCCAGGCACTGGGTACCCAACCCATGGGCTGAGGGAAAGGCATTACTGGGGGAAAATAGGAATAGAAATGGCAAGTTGTGCTCACTGGTCTGGTCTGTTCTCTCAGGAACAGCCATTTCCATGGCACAGCAGAGCATGAGGACCCTGGGCATGGTCCCTCCTCCCCCTCCTGCCTCTTCCCCCACATCCCCCAGCCAAAAACCTTTGAGGAACAGGAGAGCACATTTGTATTTTATACAGACTTGGTATAGTCTCACTGAGCAGGCAGGGCTGAGCTTTCTTTCTAACTAAAGCTATAGCAACAAACCACTTCCTTTTTTACACTCCTAAAATTATCTCCCCACCTCTCCCTCCTTCTGCCCCTCTCCCCACCCTCCCCAAGAGCTCGAGATCAGCCCCGAGATGAGCCCTGTGTGCGTGGGAGGAGATTTCAGGGCCACTCACACCTCAGGAGCTGCTCTGAACCTGCTGCTGCTGATCTTTATCTGCACAAACTCTTTCCCCAGCTGCTCCCAGCAGGGCAGGAGAGATCAGAGTGTGCAGGGCGAGGGCACTGCCAGGGGGCTGCCCGGGAACAGCCATGCCATGGCAGGGCTGGAAGGGATCACCTCAGGTTTAGCTGGAAGCCCCATCTCCTTGTGTGGAGATGCCACATCATTGCAGGGCTGGCACACAAGAAGAGCTTCCCTGGCCTGTCACCTTCTCATCAATCCCACCACAGGGAATGGAAGATGTTTGGGACTGCTCTGGCAGCACCCACCCCTGCCCCACACCACGGTGCAGAGCAAGAGCAGGGGACAACTTGTGCCACCAGGGGAGATCAGTCCCATCTCACAGCAGAGCTGAGAGGCTCCTACTCCAAGGTGGGAGATCAGTCCCACCCCACACAGCAGAGCTGGAGAAGCTCCTGCTTCAGGGAGGGAGATCAGTCCCATCCCACAGCAGAGCTGGAGAGGCTCCTGCCCCAGGAAAGGAGATCAGTCCCATCCCACAGCAGAGGTGGAGAGGTTCCTGCCCCAGGAAAGGAGATCAGTCCCATCCCACAGCAGAGCTGGAGAGGTTCCTGCCCCAGGAAAGGAGATCAGTCCCATCCCACAGCAGAGCTGGAGAGGTTCCTGCCCCAGGAAAGGAGATCAGTCCCATCCCACACAGCAGAGCTGGAGAGGTTCCTGCCCCAGGAAAGGAGATCAGTCCCATCCCACAGCAGAGCTGGAGAGGCTCCTGCCCCAGGAAAGGAGATCAGTCCCATCCCACAGCAGAGCTGGAGAGGTTCCTGCCCCAGGAAAGGAGATCAGTCCCATCCCACAGCAGAGCTGGAGAGGCTCCTGCCCCAGGAAAGGAGATCAGTCCCATCCCACAGCAGAGCTGGAGAGGTTCCTGCCCCAGGAAAGGAGATCAGTCCCATCCCACAGCAGAGCTGGAGAGGCTCCTGCCCCAGGAAAGGAGATCAGTCCCATCCCACAGCAGAGCTGGAGAGGTTCCTGCCCCAGGAAAGGAGATCAGTCCCATCCCACACAGCAGAGCTGGAGAGGTTCCTGCCCCAGGAAAGGAGATCAGTCCCACCCCACACAGCAGAGCTGGAGAGGCTCCTGCCCCAAGGTGGGAGAAGATCAGATCCACCCCACACAGCAGAGCTGGAGAGGCTCCTGCCCCAGAGGAGAAACCAGGAGCAGTGTCCACCACAGTGCCAGAGGGGCAATGTGGGCTCTCCACCACCCTGTGTGCCCAGCAATCCAGGCAGACTGCAGCTCCTTCCAGGCCCAGCCAGGTGTGAATGAAACAAGCCCCTCACTCAGCCAGGTGCCACGTCCTGCAGGAGGGGTGGAGTGCCCACGCTCCAGGGAGATGCAGCCCGGGGGGGTGGGTGGTCCCAGGTGTGCCCACATCCATGTGGGTGACCCCAGGGACCCCCACAACCCCTCACTCACAGGGCAATGAACCAACAGACTTTGGGCACACCAGAGATGCCCAAAAACCCTCAGAGATCCCCCAAACCACCTCATCCACAGGACACTGACCCAACAGACCTTGGGCACACCAGAGACCCCCCAAAGCCCTCAGAGATCCCCCAAAACCTCTCATTGACAGGACAGTGACCCAACAGACCTTGGGCACACCAGAGACCCCCCAAAGCCCTCAGAGATCCCCCAAAACCTTTCATTGACAGGACACTGACCCAACACACCTTGGGCATCCCAGAGACCCCCCCAAAGCCCTCAGAGACCCCCCAAAACCTCTCATTGACAGGACACTGACCCAACAGACCTTGGGCACCCCACAGATCCCAAAATCCCTGAGAGACCTCCAAAACCCCTCAGAGCACCAGCAAAACCTCCCACTCATGGGACAATGACCCAACAGACTTTGGGCACTCCAGAGATCCCAAACCCTCTCACTCACAGGACACTGACCCAACAGACCTGGGGCACCCCAGAGATCCACCAAACCCTCTCACTCACAGGACACTGACCCAACAGACCTTGGGCACCCCAGAGATCCCAAACCCTCTCACTCACAGGACACTGACCCAACAGACCTTGGGCACCTCAGAGATCCCAAACCCTCTCACTCACAGGACACTGACCCAACAGACCTTGGGCACCTCAGAGATCCACCAAAACCCCCCACTCACGGGACACTGACCCAACAGACCTTGGGCACTCCAGAGATCCCAAACCTTCTCACTCACAGGACACTGACCCAACAGACCTTGGGCACCCCACAGATCCCAAAATCCCTCAGAGACCTCCAAAACCCCTCAGAGAACCAGCAAAACCCCCCACTCACGGGACACTGACCCAACAGATTTTGGGCACCCCAGAGATCCACCAAAACCTCTCACTCACAGGACACTGACCCAGTAGACCTTGGGCACCCCAGAGATCCCCCAAACCCTCTCACTCACAGGACACTGACCCAATAGGCCTTGGGCTGACCCCAAAATACCTCAGAGATCCCCCAAAACCTCTCACTCACAGGACACTGACCCAACAGACCTGGGGCACCCCACAGATCCCAAAATCCCTCAGAGACCTCCAAAACCCCTCAGAGAACCAGCAAAACCCCCCACTCACGGGACAATGACCCAGCAGACTTTGGGCACCCCAGAGATCCCCCAAACCCTCTCACTCACAGGACACTGACCCAATAGACCTTGGGCTGACCCCAAAATACCTCAGAGATCCCCCAAACCCTCTCACTCACAGGACACTGACCCAACAGACCTTGGGCACCCCAGAGATCCACCAAAACCTCTCACTCACAGGACACTGACCCAACAGACTTTGGGCACCCCAGAGATCCCAAACCTTCTCACTCACAGGACACTGACCCAACAGACCTCGGGCACCCCACAGATCCCAAAATCCCTCAGAGACCTCCAAAACCCCTCAGAGAACCAGCAAAACCCCCCACTCACGGGACACTGACCCAACAGACCTTGGGCACCCCAGAGATCCACCAAACCCTCTCACTCACAGGACACTGACCCAATAGACCTTGGGCTGACCCCAAAATCCCTCAGAGATCCCCCAAACCCTCTCACTCACAGGACACTGACCCAACAGACCTGGGGCACCCCAGAGATCCACCAAACCCTCTCACTCACAGGACACTGACCCAACAGACCTTGGGCACCCCAGAGATCCACCAAAACCTCTCACTCACAGGACACTGACCCAACACACCTTGGGCACCCCGGGGGCTCTGCCCTCCGGTGCCAGGGTGGTTCCAGCCCCCGTGCCCCACGGGGAGCAGCGTTCCCAAGGGGAGGTGCCCTACCTGTGTACCCAGCCAGGGCAGCAGCAGGAATGACAGGCTTGTCCTTGTTCATGTCTGCCCGGTCCCGAACATAGTCCTTGAAGGTGCCCTTGGGCTTGTGGCTGGGCAGGGCCGGCGGGTAGTCCTCGGAGTCGAAGCTGTCGTAGGAGGGCACGCGCTGCAGGCTCTGGAAGGACGACTGGCTGCCCCAGGACTGGGCCAGGCGCTCGCAGCTGTCGTAGCTCTCGATGCTCTCGAAGGAGTCCTGGCCCCCCAGTTTCCCTGGAGAGGAGGGAGAGCAGCTCAGAAGGGCCTGGCAACCACAGGAGGTTTCCCTGCCACTGGTGCTGTGCCCCCATGCCCAGGTCATAGGATCATAGAATGGATTGGGTTGGAAAAGACCTCTGAGATCATCAAGTCCAACCCTTGGTCCAACTCCAGTCCCTTTACCAGATCATGGCACTCAGTGCCACGGCCAAGCTCAGCTGAAAAACCTCCAGGGATGGGGAATCCACCCCCTCTCTGGGCAGCCCATTCCAATCCCTGAGCACTCTCTCTGCAAAGAATTTCTTTCTGCTCTCCAACTTCAATTTCCCCTGGCAGAGCTTGAGCCCATCGTGCCCCCTTGTCCTATTGCTGAGAGCCTGGGAGAAGAGACCAACCCCCAGCTGGCCACAACTTCCCTTCAGGCAGTTCCAGACAGTGCTGAGGTCACCTCTGAGCC
Organism: Pithys albifrons albifrons; assembly: GCF_047495875.1. Taxonomy (NCBI): domain Eukaryota; kingdom Metazoa; phylum Chordata; class Aves; order Passeriformes; family Thamnophilidae; genus Pithys; species Pithys albifrons. The sequence continues at coordinate 6,522,821 of NC_092480.1, read as the reverse complement.
TCCTCTTCTCCAGGCTGAACACCCCCAGCTCCCTCAGCCTCTCCCCACAGCACTTGTGCTCCAGTCCCTTCTCCAGCCTCGTTGCTCTTCTCACTTGGGTTGGAAGAGACCTCAGATTATCAAACCCAACCCTTGATCCAACCCCACTGAGTGCCCTGGGCTGGTAATCACAGTGGGGTTGGATCAAGACATGGTGGATTCTCCATCCCTGGAGGTGTTTCAGAGGACACTCAGTGCCACATCCAGTCCCTTCTCCAGCCTCGTTGCTCTTCTCTGGCCCCGCTCCAGCCCCTCAATCTCTTTCCTCAACTGAGGGGCCCAGAACTGAACACAACACTCAAGGTGTGGCCTCCTCAGTGCTGAGTCCAGGGGAAGGGTCACTGCCCTGGGCCTGCTGGCCACACTATTCCTGATCCAGGCCAGGATTCCATTGGCCTTCTTTGCCACCTGGGCACACCTGGGCACACCTGGGCACACTGTTGGCTCCTGTTGAGCTTCCTGTCAATTAGCCCAAAGGAAGGGCAGACTGGACCTGTGACACTTCTATCTGTCATCTATCTATCTATCTGAGCCAAACTTCAGGGAGAGACAGGAAAAAACCCAAATTCTGCCTCTGTCTCCCCAAGTTTGGTGCCTGGGTCTTGCTAGAAATGGTCCTCTTGTTTCAAAAAGGCAAGGTCAGAAAAATAAATCACTTCAGATGTTCAGGTGTCTAAACATGGTCAAGACCTCTTTACTGAGAGGGTGGGCAGGCCCTGGCACAGGGTGCCCAGAACAGCTGTGGTTGCCACATCCCTGGAAGTGTCCAAGGGCAAGTTGGAGCAACCTGGGCTGGTGGGAGGTGCCCCTGTCCATGGCAGGGGGTAGGAACAAGCTTTAATGTCCTTTCCAACCCAAACTATTCTGTTACTTTATTATTTCTAATGCTCTCTTGGTGCTGAAGGATATGGGGGTCCCCAATAAACCCCCTGTTCCCTCTGCCAGCCCCATGTAAACACTGCCCAGGCACATCCTCGGGCACTGCCCCAGCTCCTCTGCTTTTGATGTTCCCTCCAAACTCCACAGCAGCCTTTTCCTGCCATATGTTCCAAGCAGCTTCCACCCCCAAATCCCCCAAGAGCAGCAGATTTGATGGAGGAGGAGAGCAAAGGGCTGAGAGCTCAAACAGCTCTTGTTCCAGTTCTGGTAAGGTGAGCACAGCTGGGTTGTATCAAAGCTGCTCTCTGGGGTATTTTTAGTAAAAACCAGACCATGAGAGGCCAGATCCTCAGCAGGGCTGATTTACACCCACTGGAGACAGCAAGGAGACCCTCTGTACTTAAAACAGAGCTAAAAAAGGAGCCAAAGAACAGAGTGAAGCTGCTGCTCTGATCTCCCCTACGCTGCTGATTGCTCAACATCTTTACTGACAAACGACGAGCGTAAGAGGATCATTCAAGTTCACTAATTTCCCAAACCAGGCTAAAAACAGCTGCTGGGATTGTGCAAGAACTCCTGGAGAAATTTCCATTGGCAGAGCTACCCACAGCTTGGGCCTGGATAGTAAATCCCAGGGGAAGGGGAACGTGGAAAGGCTCTGGCAACTCCCCCAAAGGGCTGTTGTGGTGTAGTTTGGAGAGCACTTGCTGTCAAAAGACTCCACTAATGCAGACTCTGCCCTGATTGCTGGCCTGGAATCCTTGAAGTTGGATTCTGTTGGTATATCCAGGTCTCAAACTCACTTTATTTTTATTCCTTTTATTTGTTTGAGACTTCCAGGGAATACATTTCAATCCTTTGCTGCTAAAGGAGAACAACAGTGCTGTGTGTGTGCACATTCACTGGCACAACCAACTCCCTGAGCAGCACAGGCTCCTTTCAAAAAATTAATTAAAAACCTGACAGAGATGTGGTTTGTGTCAACCCATTGAAAATTCACCTAAATTTGGCCTAACTGGAAAACTCAAGCCTTGCACTGACCCAGGAGAAGCTTCCAAGAGTTTGGCACTTTGCAGCCAGGAGCCCTCGCTGGTGAGGGAGTGAAACAACTCCCAGGGAACCACAGAATTCACCCCTAAACCCACCACAAAAGACAATTGCCTGGAAGATCCTCCCCCTGAGGTGATGCTGAAGGGCCTGACTTTGTGACAGATGCAACTTCTAAGACAGTGGAAGACAAAGATGTGCAGAAATACAAACCAACTGGGCTCTGCTTTACCCTAAAGCTTCTTTCCACCCCTCTGGCTCAGGATTTCTGCCACCCAAAGGTCCTTTCTGGGGCTGAAATGTGGTTTTAGTGTGGAATCAGCACATTAAAGTCTTTGCCAAACAGCATTCAGGGCTCTTTCTTCCCTCCCCTGAAACAATTCTGGGTTGCCACTGAGCACAGGCTCAAGGTACAGTTGCAAAAGGCCTTCCTGAACTGTTGCATTTCTTTGAGAATTATGAAATCACCTGTGCCACAGCAAAGCTCAAGAAAAGGGAAAGACACTGATGAAATTCAGGCAGAAAAACAACAGCAGAAAGAGAAGTTTCCCCAGAACTGCAACCCTGCTGCCCTTCTGGCTCATCCCATGTCACCCCTGTCAGAAGGAGAGGTAATAATACAGATAATAACTTGCCTGTCATTGGCTCTTCCAGCTTGGAAAAAGAATGGGAAGCTTCCAAAGAGCTTGGAATGTGCAATGCAGAGCTGCCAAGGGCTCTGGCTTTCCCTGGAAGCAGCACATCCTCAGCTCCCAGGGCTGGATAAATGGATTTCCCTGCCCAGCATCACACCTGGCCCCCAGCAACACATCCCCAGGAGGAATTCCAGGCCTGGGGACACCTGGGGTGTGTCCAGGGGGTGATGGCAGGTCAGATCCCTTCCCTGTGCCCCAGGTTTGCCCACCTGGAATCAGGAGATAATGATGCCCCTTTGGCAGTGACTTTGAGCTCTGTGGATTCAACTTTGCTTGGAACAGAGACTGGGAGTCAGATCCTCAGCCCTGCACCAAGTGATGTGGCTACAAAGCCCTTGGGCATGTGAGCCCCACGTGTTCTGAGTTTAATAATATTAATTGGGAAGGGATTTGGGCTCAGATCCTCCAAAGGTGTTTAGATCCCATCACCTCCAACAGCAATCATGGACCTCTAACCCTCTGGAGATGTCAGGCTGCAGCAGGAGGATTCAGGGGGTCCTTCAGCTGACTCAGCCCCTGATATTTGCACCTCCTGACAAAGTTCAGGGCTTGGATCCAGCAGAATATCCACGGAGATAATGGATAAAGGCTTTGGATCATCGAGTCTAAAACTCTTCAGAGCCATGGGCAGTAATTCCTGATGCAAACTTGTGAAGAATTTGTGGGCTTTTGCCTGGTCTCCTAAAAAATGGGATTTATACAACCACACAGCAGTTTGTCCTCCCTAATAACTGACATCTCCCTCGAGTCTGACAGCAGAGCCAGCACCAGACACGCTGCATTTCTGCAGATGTTGTAAAAACAGGCAGTGAAGGAGAGAAAAGAAAGACCTCCTTCAAGTTCTCCCTGGAGAGAAAGGCAGGGAGGAGGTCCCAGTTCAGCAGGTGGGACCAGTTTATCCCTGTGTGTGATCAAAGCTGTGGATTCTACCCCCTCTATTCACTTCCCAAGAACAATGGCCCATTGGCAGCAGCTGCCCAGGGCACAGCTGAGCCCTCAGGCTGGGAGCTGGCTGGGAAAGAAGCCTGGCAGAGGAGCTGGGAGAACTGCCCTGCAGGGACTCCTTGGCACCTCCACACCCACCTGAGGGCTCAGCTCTGCCCATGGGCCAGCAACCATTCCAAAATCCCCCCTGACTGCCAGAGTCAGATCCCCCAGGGTGGAACTCCCTGCCCTGGGGGAGGCACTGGGGGCTCCCACCCAAACCTCAGGGGACACAATCTGGGGCTTTGGGCACTTCTGGGACCACTCCTTGGATGCAGAGGAGGAGCAGCCCCTGGCCAGGAGGAGCCACCACTCTGGCCCAGACTGTGCCATCATCTGCACCAACAGCTTTGTCCCTTCCTTTGCCTTTGGCCTCGAGGGAACCACGTGGGGCTCAGCACAGGGGCCACCAAACCCCCCTGTGTTTGTGCCCCAGGGGGCTGGGTTAGACTGCTGGGCTTTGGGGGTTAAACCCAATTTCTCTTTGTGCCATTGCATTGATTGGAATATTGTTATTAAATTGTAACTCTGACTTATAATCTCTTTTGTGTTGGGTTTGTTTCACCTTTAAACCAGCGCAGAGGAATCAAACCCAGCCCCAGAAGACACACAGGCTGGGAAAGGACTCTGGTGGCACCTCCCACAGCTGGGAAGCAGCAGCACCACTGTTGGCACAGCAGAACTCAGCAAACCCTGGCGGTAAGCCCAGCTTTACCTCGGCTGGCACGGCCCATGCACATGTTGTCGGGGGTCACCACCTCCTGCTTGATGCTGAAGTAGTCTGTGTGCAGGGGGTCGCTGGGCACGGGGTCCCGCAGCAGCCCCGCCGGGTACTCGCTCTCGTACTTGAGGGACAGCAGCTCCTCGGAGCTGATGGGGTGCAGCGTCTGGTAGGACTCGGTGATGAAGCTGGGCTCGGAGAACTCCGAGGGTGGCACACACTGGGCATGCTCTATGCCATAACCTGGGGGGAGACAGGACCATCACACACCATGCCAAACAGCTCCCTCTCCAGCCTGCCCACCCCCAGGGAGATCATAGTCTGGCCACAAACACCTGGCACACACTGGGCATGCTCAATGCCATAACCTGGGGGGAGGCAGAACCATCACACACCATCCCAGACAGCTCCCTCTCCAGCCTGCCCACCCCCAGGGAGATGGGAATCTTTGGATATAAAACACCTGGCACACACTGGGCATGCTCAGTGCCATAACCTGGGGGGAGACAGAACCATCACACACCATCCCAGCCAGCTCCCACTCCAGCCTGCCCACACCCAGGGAGATGGGAGTCCTTGGATCTACAACACCTGGCACACACTGGGCATGCTCAGTGCCATAACCTGGCAGGAGACAGGACCATCACACACCATCCCAGGCAGCTCCCACTCCAGCCTGCCCACCCCCAGGGAGATGGGAGTCCTTGGATATAAAACACCTGGCACACACTGGGCATGCTCAGTGCCATAACCTGGGGGGACACAGGACCATCATACACCATCCCAAACAGCTCCCACTCCAGCCTGCCCACCCCCAGGGGCAGAGTCTTTGGCCACAAAACACCTGGCACACACTGGGCATGCTCAGTGCCATAACCTGGCAGGAGACAGGACCATCACACACCATCCCAAGCAGCTCCCACTCCAGCCTGCCCACCCCCACGGAGATGGGAGTCCTTGGATCTACAACACCTGGCACACACTGGGCATGCTCAATGCCATAACCTGAGGGGAGACAGAACCATCATACACCATCCCAAACAGCTCCCACTCCAGTGTGCCCACCCCCAGGGGCAGAGTCTTTGGCCACAAAACACCTGGCACACACTGGGCATGCTCAGTGCCATAACCTGGGGGGACACAGGACCATCATACACCATCCCAGGCAGCTCCCACTCCAGCCTGCCCACTGTGGGAATTGATTTACAGTATCTGGAATGGAAAAAATCCTGCCAGAAATGGACTTGTGAAGAAAAAGAAGAAGCCACCTCTAATGCCTGATGGTTTTAATGTTGTTTAAATTCTTGTTTAAATGTCTTTTTGCAAAGTCACTGCTTCTCCTTCCCAGGATACCTTGAGACAGCTGCTGTCTCAGGGGTCTGGAGGGAAGTTGCAACATGGATGTTGCCAATGCCTTGTTATTGAATGTAAATCCCCCGATTCCCATTGGCCCAAAGCCAAACCCCCTCTTGTTTCCTACTGGTGGGGTTTGGATCCCTCCAAGGTCCACACAAACCCTGACCTGCAGCAATAATCTCTCTCCTCCCTCTCCTGTAGTCTCTGTGTGGTCCTTGGGCTCTCTGGGACCACGTGGTCAGGGGCAGTGGGGTAGGACATTTCTCCCAGGTAATGGACTGGGCAGGACCTGGAGAACCCACCCAACCACTGCAGGTGGTGCCCCACTTCAGCCCACCCCCAGGGAGATCAGAGTCTTTGCATATAAAACCCCTGGCACAGCTGGGCATGGGTTTGGGGTAGGGTTTCTAAAGGGTACAGAGATGGTGTCCTAGAAAACGAGATTCTCAACCATCAGAAAACAGCTGATGGGAAGTTTGGCTATAAAACCCCTGGCACAGCTGGGCATGGGTTTGGGTGAGGTTTCTAAAGGGTACAGAGATGGTGCCCTAGAAAACGAGATTCTCAACCATCAGAAAAGAGCTGATGGGAAGTCTGGCTATAAAACCCCTGGCACAGCTGGGCATGGGTTTGGGGTAGGGTTTCTAAAGGGTACAGAGATGGTGTCTTAGGACATTCTCAACCATCAGCATGGATATGAAACCCCTGGCACAGCTGGGCATGGGTTTGGGTAAGGTTTCTAAAGGGTACAGAGATGGTGTCTTAGGACATTCTCAACCATCAGCAAAGAGCTGCTCTGAGTCTTTGGCTAACACCTGGCACAGCTGGGCATGGGTTTGGGTGAGGTGTCTAAAGGCTACAGAGATGGTGTCCTAGAAAATATGAGATTCTCAACCATCAGCATGGATATGAAACCCCTGGCACAGCTGGGCATGGGTTTGGGGTAAGGTTTCTAAAGGGTACAGAGATGGTGTCTTAGAAAACGAGATCCTCAACCATCAGAAAAGAGATGATGGGAAGTCTGGCTATAAAACCCCTGGCACAGCTGGGCATGGGTTTGGGTGAGGTTTCTAAAGGGTACAGAGATGGTGTCTTAGGACATTCTCAACCATCAGCAAAGAGCTGCTCTGAGTCTTTGGCTAACCCCTGGCACAGCTGGGCATGGGTTTGGGTGAGGTTTCTAAAGGCTACAGAGATGGTGTCTTAGGACATTCTCAACCATCAGCATGGATATGAAACCCCTGGCACAGCTGGGCATGGGTTTGGGTGAGGTTTCTAAAGGGTACAGAGATGGTGTCTTAGCAAACATGAGATTCTCAACCATCAGCATGGATATGAAACCCCTGGCACAGCTGGGCATGGGTTTGGGGGAGGTTTCCAAAGGCTACAGAGATGGTGTCCTAGAAAATATGAGACTCTCAACCATCAGAAAAGAGATGATGGGAAGTCTGGCTATTAAACCCCTGGCACAGCTGGGCATGGGTTTGGGGTAGGGTTTCTAAAGGGTACAGAGATGGTGTCTTAGGACATTCTCAACCATCAGCAAAGAGCTGCTCTGAGTCTTTGGCTAACCCCTGGCACAGCTGGGCATGGGTTTGGGTGAGGTGTCTAAAGGCTACAGAGATGGTGTCTTAGGACATTCTCAACCATCAGCATGGATATGAAACATCTGGCACAGCTGGGCATGGGTTTGGGTGAGGTTTCTAAAGGGTACAGAGATGGTGTCTTAGCAAACATGAGATTCTCAACCATCAGCATGGATATAAAACCCCTGGCACAGCTGGGCACAAGTTTTGGGTGAGGTTTCCAAAGGCTACAGAGATGGTGTCTTAGGACATTCTCAACCATCAGCATGGATATGAAACATCTGGCACAGCTGGGCATGGGTTTGGGAGAGGTTTCCAAAGGCTACAGAGATGGTGTCCTAGAAAATATGAGATTCTCAACCATCAGAAAAGAGATGATGGGAAGTCTGGCTATAAAACCCCTGGCACAGCTGGGCATGGGTTTGGGGTAGGGTTTCTAAAGGCTACAGAGATGGTGTCTTAGGACATTCTCAACCATCAGCAAAGAGCTGCTCTGAGTCTTTGGCTAACCCCTGGCACAGCTGGGCATGGGTTTGGGTGAGGTGTCTAAAGGGTACAGAGATGGTGTCCTAGAAAATATGAGATTCTCAACCATCAGAAAACAGCATGGCACCAAACTCCTCTCAGGAGAGATGCTGGAGGGAAAGAGCTGGGAAATCAGGAAGAATGGACTCTCACAGTGGAGATAGAGGGCAAAAATGGTTCACTGATGACTGGAATAGGTGAGTCATTCCCATAGTCACCCCTCCTCATTGGCCAGAGCCTGGAATCCCAATTCATGGAATCATGGAATCCCAGAGTGGTTTGGGTGGGAAGGGAATGGGCAGGGACACCTCCCACCAGCCCAGGTTGCTCCAAGCCCTGTCCAACCTGGCCTCGGACACTTCCAGGGATGGGGCAGCCACAGCTTCTCTGGGAAACCTGTGCCAGGGCCTGCCCACCCTCTGAGTAAGGAATTTCTCCCTAACACCTCATCTAAATCTCTCCTCTTCAGGTCACTTGGGTTTTTTTGGCTGGTTCATGAAACACCTTCCAGATATCAAAAGTGCTTAAAGAACATCTCCAAACAATGGCAATAGGAAGTGCAGGACTGAGGACTCATCCCTTTCCTTGCTAAGTTCCTTCCCAGCAGCCCAGAATTAAGCCTTGTTCCCCCATTCCCTCCCCCTCTTGGTCAGTGTTTTAACATCCCTAATTCTCAGGAGTGCTGAAGTTGCTTCCAGGCTCTGCTGAGCTCCAGCTTCAGCCAAACACCACCTGCAAAATCAGATCATGGCACTCAAAGCAACCCCCAAAACCACAGATGGCTTCGAAATAAACCCCAACCCAGCCTGACTTTGCAGAGTCCTCTCCCAGGAGGCACTTCCATGCCTGGAAGCACCGGAATGACACTGAGGATTAATTGAGACTTACTAACGAAGTAGTCGGAGGTGTAGCGAGACTCGGGGTACGTCGCACTCCCTCCGTTTGCTGGGAATGGTTTGACCTCTTCTGCCAAGAGGAAAGGAAGGAAATGTCACACACTGTGCTTTGCAAGACTTGCTGTAACACAAGAGAGGTCTGAACTTCCTAAAATGCTCCTCTCTGGGTTAAACCGGGACGTTCAAAGCAAGAAAATTTAATCAAGAGTTGAAATCCCACAAAACTTGAGGAATCCTTGCTCAAGGTGTGGCCAAATTTAAACCAACCCAACCCAACCCAACCAGCAATGACTCTCAGAGGCTCCAGGTGGGTCTGAAACACCAGTTGCATCATTTCCTTGCTTGCCTTGAGCTTCGTTGTCTCCCACCCTCCCGAGGGTTCTGATCACACTTCCATGTGTGAGCTCCCGAAAACACTCCCCATACAAGGACAGTTGTTCTCCTGAAACCCCCTATTTTTAGACCAGCAGTAGGTGTGTGTGAGGGGGTGGGTCACACACACCCAACCCAGCTCCTCTAACCCCTAATTAATGCTAATTCCCAACCTGGGGCAGGGAGCACATTTCATGTCCAAAAAAAAACGCTTCTTCCCACTGTCCATGTCCCCACTCCTGGCCCAGACCCCACCATGTATATATGGGCAGAGTGCCAACTTTGAGCCTCTCCATAGGCAGAATTCCCTGGGAAAGAGAACATCAAAGCAAACATTCTCTGCTCCCTGTTGCTTTTTCCAAGCTCTTTGGTGCTCCCGGGCTTGGCGCTGGATTTGCTTTCCCACACAAAAGCTGCTCCTTCCCTGACCACTTTTTCCATTAACACCTTTCTCTTTCCAACATGGCATTGCTGGGCACGGATCCTGGCATGAGAGGGCAACCAAAACAAACCCCCCCAGCCAGCTCTGGGTTGGGTTTCTTTCTGCTGAGTCTCCAGAGGAGCCAAGTGAAGATAATGCACATTTGCTTGTGAGGAGCCTAATTTTGGTCCTCTCTCCTGGGGATTGCAGGGTGGAAAATATTCCCCAACAAAAGGAGGGTTTGTGCAAACAGAACTAATGAGAAGAGCTCTTTTCCTCTCCCCAAGGGGCAGGGTGGGTGACCACAGGGCAGGAGAGCAAGCTGGCAGTCAAGCAGAGAGCACTGCTGACTGCTGGTAACTGGGGGGGTTATTTTAGGAAGAAATTTGGGAAAAGAGGCCCGAAAATACCCAAATCCATGCAGGGAAAAGTCACCCATCTGCTGCCTTTTTATAACCCTGAGCAGCCTGTGGGCCATGAGTCACTAGAGCTCTCAGGGGAGGGAGGTCAGCCCAGGGGACAGCGAGGTCACAGCCTGGCCCAGCACGACCCTGGGGCTGGCACAGGTGAGACCAAACATTTTGGGGTTACCCACCAGTCCCAGCACCAACACCCCAAGGGATGATGGTGGGTGGCTGGGGAGGATGGAGAGACAAGTTGGACTCATGGCTGAGCCCAGAGACACCCTGATGTCTCCACACATCCCATCCCCAGGTGCAAAGGGGAGACACATCCCCATCTCCTCATGGCAGGGACAACTTGGCATGTTCTATCTGTCCAGCCCCAGCACAACCAGCTCCTGCCAGGGGTGGAGATGAACTGCCACTGACAGGACCCCCATGACCTACAGGGAACAGAAACCAGTCTGGCTTCTGGCTGAGCCTGGTTATTTCATAGAATCACAGAATGGATTGGGTTGGGTTGGAAAAGACCTCTGAGATCATCAAGTCCAACCCTTGGTCCAACTCCAGTCCCTTTACCAGATCATGGCACTCAGTGCCACGGCCAAGCTCAGCTGAAAAACCTCCAGGGATGGGGAATCCACCCCCTCTCTGGGCAGCCCATTCCAATCCCTGAGCACTCTCTCTGCAAAGAATTTCTTTCTGCTCTCCAACTTCAATTTCCCCTGGCAGAGCTTGAGCCCATCGTGCCCCCTTGTCCTATTGCTGAGTGCCTGGGAGAAGAGACCAACCCCCACCTGGCCACAACTTCCCTTCACTCAGGGGGTGGCCAAGCAAGGCCTGTCACATGCAGAGTTCTGGAGACATCCACACCCTCCTTTGCACCTCAGCACTGCAGAGGAGCCCAGGTAGTGCCCTCTGAAGGTGCTTCAGTGGCCTGTGTGTCCAACAGCCAGGGAAAACAGGACAGAAAGCTGTGCTGAAGGGATCACAGAATCCCAGAATCAGCTGGGTTGGAAGAGACCTCTGAGATCATCAATCCAACCCTACTGTGATCATCAGCCCAGGGCACAGAGTGCCACAGTGATCACAGTGGGGTTGGATCAAGATGTGGTTGGATCAAGACGTGGTGGATTCTCACTCAGTGCCATGTCCAGCCTCACCATCACCTCTCTGGGCAGCCTATTCCAATCCCTGAGCACTCTCTCTGCAAAGAATCTTTTTCTGCTCTCCAATTTCCCCTGGCAGAGCTTGAGCCCATCGTGCCCCCTTGTCCTATTGCTGAGTGCCTGGGAGAAGAGACCAACCCCCAGCTGGCCAGAACTTCCCTTCAGGGAGTTCCAGACAGTGCTGAGGTCACCTCTAAGAAGTTCTCAGTTACCCCCCAAAGACTTCACAGATCTTGCCCTGCTGGGAAATGTGTTCAGGAGCCACCAGAGGAGCTTCTCAGCTTGTGCAAGAGTGACAAAGTCACCAGCAAAGCCAAACACACAAGGGAGATTTTCTTGGTTCCCAGCAGTGGGGACACACAGGAATTCAGCTTTATCCTTTTCCATCCCTTTGGAGGAGGAGTTGCAACAGGCACAGAGACCTCTGTCTGTCCCAGACCTTTTGCACCCTCAACACTGCAGTGTCTGAACACCTCTGTGTGTGTCAGTGCTGTGTGGAAACAAGATTCCCTCTTCCCTGTGCAATTACAGCATGAAGTTCATCTCCACGTGCGGGGAATCTGCAGGAAGGAGCTGCACATCCAGCTCTGGTACCTCAGCTGGTTCCTGCAGCACATCCCACCCCTCTCCTGTGAGGCAGAGCCCAAAACATTCACAGAACTGCAGAATCACTGAATGGTTTGGGTTGGGAAGGAGCTTAAAGCCCCTCCAGTTCCATCCCTCTGCCACAGCCAGGGACAGCAGTGAGGGAGGGCTGTGGGAAGGCACAAGGGATGGCTCATAGCAAGGAGAAACGGGGCTGACCACAACATTTTGCTCTCTTTGGGTCAAGTGGCTGCTGTTGATACAAGCACTCAATAATAAAAAACATGCAAAAACGAGAGGCACAGCCCAGATGGAGGAGCAGAACAGCCTGTCCCACCCAGAGCCTGGGAAGAGCCCTGTTTACCTTCCGCAAACCACAGGTAGCAGTAAAATTAGTAATTGGCAATTAACATCCATTTGCCAATGGTTTCCTGGAAGGAATAATTGTGCTCCCCCCTCCCCCCCTTCCTGCCACCGGGGTCAGTGGGACAGCACAAGGGACATTCCAGGAAAGCAAAAGGTCTGCACAGAAGGAGCTGGAAAGGGAGCCCAGGTGTGTTGCTGCTCCTGGAAGGGTGGTCAGCTCTTCTCCTGCTCCTCAGAAACAATCCCAGGGTTTCCTGGGCATCCAGACATGGAAAATCAACACCCCAAATCAATCCCCCCCGTCAGTGACAATTAATGCCCTTGGATGATGTCATGCAAGGAGTGGCAGAGATGGCTCCTCCTCCCTAAAATGCCATTTTGGGGATGTGAAACACCTTTTCTGGGACATGAACCAAAGCAAAGCAGCTTCCAATAATCATCACTGGGAAAGGAGGGGGGACTGTGGTGGTGTTGCTGTGCCCAGTTCTCCTGGAGGAAGCACTGAAGTTCACAACAGGAGCTGAGCAAGCTGAGGAAGAATGTTCTGGAAAATCCCACTGTGGATTCCAGGCAGGCAGAGTGTCCCTGCCCAGGGTGGGTTCCTGCCCATGGTGGGTTCCTGCCCAGGGTGGGTTCCTGTCCATGGTGGGTTCCTGCCCAGGGTGGGTTCCTGTCCATGGTGGGTCCCTGCCCATGGTGGGTCCCTGCCCAGGGTGGGTTCCTGCCCACGGTGGGTTCCTGCCCAGGGTGGGTTCCTGTCCATGGTGGGTTCCTGTCCATGGTGGGTCCCTGCCCAGGGTGGGTTCCTGCCCAAGGTGGGTTCCTGTCCAGGGTGGGTTCCTGCCCAGGGTGGGTTCCTGCCCAAGGTGGGTTCCTGTCCATGGTGGGTCCCTGCCCAGGGTGGGTTCCTGCCCAAGGTGGGTTCCTGTCCAGGGTGGGTTCCTGTCCATGGTGGGTTCCTGTCCATGGTGGGTCCCTGCCCAGGGTGGGTTCCTGCCCAAGGTGGGTTCCTGCCCAGGGTGGGTTCCTGTCCATGGTGGGTTCCTGCCCAGGGTGGGTTCCTGTTCATGGTGGGTCCCTGCCCAGGGTGGGTTCCTGCCCATGGTGGGTTCCTGCCCAGGGTGGGTTCCTGTCCATGGTGGGTTCCTGCCCATGGTGGGTTCCTGCCCAGGGTGGGTTCCTGTCCATGGTGGGTTCCTGTCCATGGTGGGTTCCTGCCCAGGGTGAGTTCCTGCCCAGGGTGGGTTCCTGTCCATGGTGGGTTCCTGTCCATGGTGGGTTCCTGCCCAGGGTGGGTTCCTGTCCATGGTGGGTTCCTGCCCAGGGTGGGTTCCTGCCCAGGGTGGGTTCCTGCCCAGGGTGGGTTCCTGTTCATGGTGGGTTCCTGCCCAGGGTGGGTTCCTGCCCAGGGTGGGTTCCTACCCATGGTGGGTTCCTGTCCATGGTGGGTTCCTGCCCAGGGTGGGTTCCTGCCCAGCATCCGGCACAAACACTCTGCCCCTTTCACCCAGTGCCAGGACTTGCACTGCCCATCACTGACTGGGACACCCATTGGAATCCTGCTGGAAAACTGGGCTTTGCAAGATGTTTTTCCTGGGATTCAAGCCCAAGGTGAACACCTTTGGAAAGCCCCAAAATCAGGTGGCCAGGACTGAACCATCCCCCCTGGAGACTCCAGGACTCACCTTTCTGCAAGATCTCCAGATGTTCCCACAGGATATCTCCCACAAAGTCAGGTGCCAGCTCCAGGAAGCACTCCTTGCCCAGGGCACAGAGGGCAGCTCCATTCATGCAGAACTTCTGGAAGTCCACCTCCTTCAGGCTGAACTCGTTCACTGCCCACATCACCCAGTCCCGCACGTGCGTCTCCGTCCACTGCTGGGGATCTGTGCCAGGAGGAGCCATGGGAGAGCCATCCCGGGCAGCATTCCCAGGGAAACAGGGCCCAGAGGGGCTGCAGGTGCCCTGCACCAGCACAGCCTCACCCCCACAGACTGGCAGCCCCCTGGCACCGGGGTGGGGAGGGCACACCATGCCCAGTCTGCACCAGCCCCACTGCAGACACATTTCAGACAAGGACTGAGCTTGGCATTTGTTTGGGAGTTCCACCAATCCCAGCAGTTCTCTGCCTCCCTTCTCCACCCCATTCCTCCATTTTTCTTGGTTCCTGCCCCCCTTCTCCAACCCATTCCTCCCTTTCTCTTGGTTCCTGTCTCCCTTTTCCAACCCATCTCTCCATTTTTCTTGGTTCCTGCCTCCCTTCTTCACCCATTTCTCCATATTTTTGGTTCCTGCCTCCCTTTTCCAATCCATCTCTCCCTTTCTCTTGATTCCTGCCCCCTTTTTCCAATTCTTTCCTCCCTTTCTCTTGGTTCCTGTCCCCCTTTTCCAACCCATTCCTCCCTATCTCTTGGTTCCTGCCTCTCTTCTCCAACCCATCTCTCCATTTTTTTGGTTCCTGCCTCCCTTTTCCAACATATTCCTCCCTATCTCTTGGTTCCTGCCTCTCTTCTCCAACCCATCTCTCCATTTTTTTGGTTCCTGCCTCCCTTTTCCAACATATTCCTCCCTTTCTCTTGGTTCCTGCCTCCCTTTTCCAACTCATTTCTCCATTTTTTTGGTTCCTGCCTCCATTCTTCACCCATTTCTCCATTTTTCTTGGTTCCTGCCTCCCTTTTCCAACCCATTCCTCCCTATCTCTTGGTTCCTGCCTCTCTTCTCCAACCCATCTCTCCATTTCTCTTGGTTCCTGCCTCCCTTTTCCAACCTATCTCTCCCTTTCTCCTGGTTCCTGCCCCCCTTTTCCAACCCATTCCTCCCTTTCGCTTGGTTCCTGCCTCTCTTCTCCAACCCATTTCTCCATTTTTCTTGGTTCCTGTCCCCTTTTCCAACTCATTCCTCCCTTTCTCTTGGTTCCTGCCCCCCCTTTTCAACCCATCTCTTAATTTTTCTTGGTTTCTCCCTCCCTTCTTCACCCATTTCTCCATTTTTCTTGGTTCCTGCCCCCCTTTTCCAACCCATTCCTCCCTTTCTCTTGCTCCCTGCCCCCCTTTTCCAACCCATTCCTCCCTTTCTCTTGGTTCCTCCCTGTCCCCACCCTCTGGTTTCACTCCCTGCTGCTTCTCCCTGTAACACAGAGGACTTGTCCACATTTTCCCAGCTGAAGCTGCCCAGAAACAAACCAATACCAGCTGAGGAGAACCAGCAAAGATGTGGAGAACTCCGGGCAGCCTGGCAGGAGGGCACAGTGCCAGGAGGGCACAGTGCCAGGGCTGCCCTCTGGGAACAGCCTGGCTTACCTTTGGGAATGCCCAGTCGCTGCTGCTCCTTGGCAAAGCCGCTGAACGTGGCCTTCAGTGCCTGAGACATCATCTCCTTGCTGCTGGGGGTCAGCAAAGGCACATCTGCACACTCCATATCTGGGGGAAGCAGGAGAGAAACGTGGCCATGAGGACACAGGGCTGGGGAGGGTGGCAGGAGTCGTGCTGGGTGGGTGAGATGGGGCACATGGTGTGCCCACCCTGCTGAACTGGACAATGATATCAAAGAACTTTCCAGATATCGACCTGATGGGCTTCATCCCATGTGGGTCTGGAGGTCTGGAGTCTGGGAGATGACAGCAAGGAAGGGAAAGAATCCCACAGCAAGGTGAGCAAGGAAATAGAGAGAGAAGCATCCCTGAAATTACCACTCCATCAATGCAGTCCAGAGAAAACCAAGGAAAAAATCACAGAATCATAGAATGGATTGGGGTGGAAAAGACCTTAGAGATCAGCAAGTCCAACCCTTGATCCAACCCCACTGTGATCACCAGCCCAGGGCACAGAGTGCCACAGTGATCACAGTGGGGTTGGATCAAGATGTGGTTGGATCAAGACATGGTGGATTCTCACTCAGTGCCACATCCAGTCTCAGGTTAAAAACCTCCAGGGATGGGGAATCCACCCCCTCTCTGGGCAGCCCATTCCAATCCCTGAGCACTCTCTGTGGAAAGAATTTCTTTCTGCTCTCCAACTTCAATTTCCCCTGGCAGAGCTTGAGCCCATCGTGCCCCCTTGTCCTATTGCTGAGTGCCTGGGAGAAGAATGTTAGAAAAATGTTTATCCCAGGAAATTCTCCCCTGGGAGGGTGGGCAGGCCCTGGCACAGGTGCCCAGAGAAGCTGTGGCCGCCCCATCCCTGGGAGTGTCCATGGTTGGATGGGGCTTGGAGCAACGTGGGATGGTGGAAGGTGTCCCTGCCCTTGGCAGAGGGGTTGGAGTCAGACGGGCTTTAAGGTCCTTTCCAACTCAACCCATGCTGGGATTCCATGAAAAAGGAGCTGAGGCAGGATGGAGAACTGGCAGAAAAACCATGTGAGGAGGGAGGGAAGCCAAAGAGCTGGAAAATCCCCCATGAAGTTGGAGTTACATCACGGCAGGAGCGACGGACACGGCTGAGTCACGACAGACGTGCAGCCCCCCCATGGGAGAGCAGGGCCCAGCCAAGAGCCAGCCTGGAGTGAGTCCTCACAACAACCTTTCCCTTTTTTTATGCCTTTTCCTCCTTTATTTGGAAGGAGATGGATATTTGTAGCCAAAGAGTTTCATTGGCAAAAGCAACCACGTGAGAAAAAAATCCAAATAAAAGTTTGGCTCTTTTTCCTACATTTTTAGTGTTCCTGAACAACTCCTTTGGTGGAAAAGGAAAGCCTGAAACAACCACTACCCCAAAAACTCAACTTTATCAGCCTCATATGGAAATGTTCCACCTGAGGCTGGTTTAGCAGTGCAGCCTGGTGGAAACTTTTCCATGAAAACTCAGTGGAAAAACGACAACATGGGCAAACTCTTTGGTGTTTTCATGAATATCTGGACGCAGACATGAAAAATCAAAGAATTCTCTGTTTTGTGGCAATGCCACTGCAGATTTCCACAGCTCTAAGTTCATTTAAGCCCTGATTTAATAAGTAAAGTGTTGGTGAGTGCTTGTTTCAGGCAGTGAGTGAATCCCTGATAAAACATGGACTCAGGGATGGAAAGCAGCAGCCCCTGGGCATGGGCAGCCCAGTCTGAGCCAGTCTGGAGATCCTGCTCCATCCATGTCCTCCCAACCAAACTCATGGGCATCAATGAAAGGCCAAACAACACAATGTTGGGGTTTTATCCGAGTGGGAATCTCAGGGTTGGGTCAATGGATTTGCCAGGGCAGTGGTGGAACCACCACCCCTGGAAGTGCTCAAAAAACGTGTGGTGTGGCACTTGGGGCTGTGGGTGAGTGGGGGGATGGCAGTGCTGGGGGAATGCTTGGACTGGATGACCCTGGAGGGCTTTTCCAACCCAAGGACTTGGTGATTCCATGGATAAGCCCCCACATGGCACAGGGTGAGGGTGACCATGATGCAAAGCACTCCCAAACCATCCTGTGGATGCACCAAGTGCAATTCCACTGCCAAGCCACACAGAGCAGCTTCTCTGCCTCCACTTCTGCCCCTTCCACCTCTCAGCCCCAATTAAAACCACCCCCCTTCCCTTCCACCTCCTCCCACATCAGTCCCCAGGAATGATTTGCAGCCTCTTTGCTCAGGCAGGACCAGCAAAATTCCCGAGCCTGAGTCTCTGGGGAGCCAATTCCTCCCCACATAAATCCAGGACTGCTGCCCCAGTGGCAGCACCAGGACCTCGAAAGCAAATACCACAATCAGGGCTATTTGGCAAATTACACTTCATTATTTACTGGCTTTGGCTGAGGAGGGCAGGGAAAATGAGCAGCCACCCTGGTTATCTCTGTTCCCCATCTGCTGCCTCCAGATAACACTGGGAGAAAGTGGTTCAGTGCCCCTTTGCCTTCATCCTCATGTTACATTTTAATGCTTTGCTTTCTGTGGTTTCAGGGACCACCCAGGAATCCCTCCCCCCCCTCCCCGTGCCTGGTTAAACGGCAGCTCCTGCCATGGGAAGATGAGTCACAATCAGGCTGAGAAAACGTGTCTAACCCCAGTTTTTACACTCGTGGAAACCTGTGTGGAGGTGACCTCCTTAGGCAGGACACCAAGAGCAGGCTGGAAAATTGTGGGTTCATCATTGCAATAGCAAATATCTCCCTGCTCCTCCTGGTTTCCTCCTGCAGGGTCTGTGGGGTTGGGTTTGCCCATCCCCAGCAGATCAATTTTTCAGTAGCAG
Organism: Pithys albifrons albifrons; assembly: GCF_047495875.1. Lineage (NCBI taxonomy): Eukaryota > Metazoa > Chordata > Aves > Passeriformes > Thamnophilidae > Pithys > Pithys albifrons. The sequence continues at coordinate 6,504,619 of NC_092480.1, read as the reverse complement.
GGGGATAAGGGGCTGCTTTGGGGAAGGTGAACACTGAGCTCTGCACAAACAACATGTCAAAACAGGGGAGACTTAAAAGTCATTCCCAGGGAGAGGTCATGGAGAAGCAAACAGTGTGTTTTCTAATCAAAACCCCCCACACCAGAGGAGGGTTTCTATTTAAACATCAAAATCAACCCAATGTGCATTTCAAGGCTTCTCCTTCAAAACATGTTGGACTCAGCAGATTCAGGACTGGAACATCATCAATTCTTTAACTCTCAGATCGCAGCTACTCGGTGAAACTTCTTCAGAGGACAGAGCAGCCCCAGAGCCCTGAGCCTGCAAACACTCACAGGAGCCTTGGCTTGGCCACAGGGTCCCTGGAAAGGGAAAACTAAACTGAGTGTAAAGCTCTGCAGATGTTCTGTGGACAAGGCTTGGCTTTGGGACCTGAGAAAGACACTGGTAAGGACAGTTTTTAATCTAAATTCTGTCTCTGCTGGTTTTGTGATGCTGAATTTATTTAAATATCATTTTCTTTGTCAGTCCCTGAGGGTCTGAGGAGCACGATGGGCTTCACCCAGCTCTGCCTGATGCAACGTGGCATGTCCTGTGCAGGACCAGCATTGGACTGGATGAGCCCTGTGGGTCCCTTCCAGCTCAGTTACAACCCTGTGACTCTCTGAGCCCTGCTGGGTGCAGGGGAGCCCCTGCCCATGGAACTCCAGCCCTGGTGGTGTCCCCTCCAGCCCTGGTGGTGTCCCCTCCTGCCCTGGTGATGTCCTCCAGCCCTGGTGGTGTCCCCTCCAGCCCTGGTGATGTCCTCCAGCCCTGGTGGTGTCCTCCTGCCCTGGTGGTGTCCCCTCCAGCTCTGGTGGTGTCCTCCAGCCCTGGTGGTGTCCCCTCCTGCCCTGGTGGTGTCCCCTCCAGCCCTGGTGGTGTCCCCTCCTGCCCTGGTGGTGTCCCCTCCTGCCCTGGTGGTGTCCCCTCCTGCCCTGGTGATGTCCTCCAGCCCTGGTGGTGTCCTCCAGCCCTGGTGGTGTCCCCTCCTGCCCTGGTGGTGTCCCCTCCAGCCCTGGTGGTGTCCTCCAGCCCTGGTGGTGTCCTCCAGCCCTGGTGGTGTCCCCTCCTGCCCTGGTGGTGTCCCCTCCAGCCCTGGTGGTGTCCCCTCCTGCCCTGGTGGTGTCCCCTCCAGCCCTGGTGGTGTCCCCTCCTGCCCTGGTGGTGTCCTCCAGCCCTGGTGGTGTCCTCCAGCCCTGGTGGTGTCCCCTCCAGCTCTGGTGGTGTCCCCTCCAGCCCTGGTGGTGTCCCCTCCTGCCCTGGTGGTGTCCTCCAGCCCTGGTGGTGTCCCCTCCAGCCCTGGTGGTGTCCTCCAGCCCTGGTGGTGTCCCCTCCTGCCCTGGTGATGTCCTCCTGCCCTGGTGGTGTCCTCCAGCCCTGGTGGTGTCCCCTCCAGCCCTGGTGGTGTCCCCTCCTGCCCTGGTGGCGTCCCCTCCAGCCCTGGTGGTGTCCTCCAGCCCTTCACCTCCACGCTGGGACACCTAAAGGTCAGAGCTGAGCAGAATTTCAGCAACAAAAGCAACAATCCATGCTCAGCTCTCTGGGTTTCAGCTTTCACTGCCATCTGAAACCCCTTTCCAAGACTTTAATCAAATCTTGCACAAATAAAACATCTCCCTTTGTGCCCCTCCTGCTGCCCACACAGCACAGGATGGGACAGAGTCCCAGCCCAGCAGTTCCACCTAAGCTCAGTTCAGAGATTTCAGGGGTTTAATCCCCAAAGCAAGCAGAGCAGCAGGGCCCAGACAACCCTGGTCTGCTGTCTTTGCCCATCAAAGCTCAGTTCAGAGATTTCAGGGGTTTAATCCCCAAAGCAAGCAGAGCAGCAGGGCCCAGACAACCCTGGTCTGCTGCCTTTGCCCATCAAAGCCTCCCTGCCACGTGCCCCTGGCTCTGGATGCCACGTCCTCCTCCCGCGCCGCTGCCCCACCAGGGACCCACGTTGGATTTTCCTCCTGGGAGACCAGGCAGGGAGTTATGGTTGGATTTTTAAGCACTGCCAGGAGTTGCAATCACCCTGGAACATCATGTCACAGCAGCTCCAGCATCTGTGGAGCAGAGAGAAGTATTTGCCTCGCACGAGGGAGGCAGAGAGGGACAACCATTCATGGGCTGCACTTTCCAAGGCAAGGAGGGATGTGGGGGCTCGGTGGCTTCACCAAACCAACCCCTCCAGCTCCCTGACACCCCTGGGGGTGGGATTTTGGAAAGACAAGAGGATAATGACAACCCTGACATCACCTGGATGGGTTCAGTGCCCAAGGGGGACCTGCCCTAACCCCCACCCCACGACTGACACAGAGAGAAAACCCACAGGCCAAGCGGTGGCCGAGCTCACCAAGGTCATCCCCAGCCAAATTCCCACCCTATTCCCATCAGGCTGCTCATGGAGAAACTATTTCCACACATCTGATCTTTAGAAAGGCCTGGGATTTACAAACTTTGGGGATTTTGACCTTAAAACGCCAGAAGCTCCTCTGCACGCCAAGGCACTCACATGGGATTGCACAAGGGAACAAATGCCAGGGAAGGGAAAAAAAGATGCTCCAAGCAGGGATGGGAATGAAGGAATTCTGCCCCCGAGTTCCCACTTAGGTCAGTGACTCCTCAAAGCTCCCCTCGGCCACTCACTCTTTTTTCCATCCAAGCCCCAGCGTGTCCTTGTGTGGTGCCCTGTGTGTCCATGGGGGTACAGAGGGGCAGAGTGGAGCCCCCTGGCCCTGCAGCACCTCCTGCCCTTGCTCTGAGGGATGGGCACCAGGGGCAGGAACCCAACGTGCCCAGTGCCCTCGTCCTCCCTTCCCAGGCCTGGAGCATGATGAGAACATGGGGATTTCAGGCCTCTCAGGGGCCTGACAGAGGCACAGGGACAAAGGGGAATAATGGCTTTAAAATGAAAGAGATTACATTTTAGGAAGGAATTCTTGGTTACGAGGGTGGGCAGACCCTGGCACACGTTGCCCAGAGCAGCTGTGGCTGCCCCATCCCTGGAAGTGTTCAAGGTTGGACAGGGCTTGGAGCACCCTGGGCTGGTGGACGGTGACCCTGCCCATGGCAGGGAGTGAAATGAGATGAGCTTTAAGGTCCTTTCCAACCCAAATCCCTCTATGGTTCCATGATTATGTTCAAGAGAAGATGTATGTTGGTTTCAGAAGAGATCACTTGACAACAGAGTCAAGAAAAATCACCCCTTGGGACTGTGCAACCAAGACCTCCAGGAATTCATCCTCATCTCCCTCAAAACACCTCAGTCCTTGGGCCCTGGGCCAGCTGAGATCCTCCCCAGGCCCACCTGGAGCTGCCAACAGTCCAGGATGTCCTGCCACCACTGGATGCCCACAATGGAGCAGGAGGAGCTTCCCAGAAGCTCTACAAGGACCAACATGTGTTTGCTCTCCCACTCTCTTCCCACTTCCCACGAGGCCCCACTGACCCCATGACTACCAAACCCCTGGATGGCCCCACCTCCAGCCCACCCCAAGCCTGACATTGCCCATGGTGAGCCCTCTCCATCCCATGCCATGCTATCCCATGCCATCCCACCCCATCCCATGCCATGCCATGCCATCCCACCCCATGCCATGCCATCTGACCCCATGCCATGCCATGCCATGCCATGCCATCCCACCCCATGCCATGCCGTGCCACCCCATCCCATGCCATCCCAAGCATCCAAACCAGGGCAGAGTCAGAGCTGGGGGAAGCTGCAGCACAGACATCCCCACGTTCCCCAGCTGGGAGGGTTCAGCAGCTGAGAAACCTCTCTCAGGATCAGAGGGGGCTGTGGGAGCAGGGTGGGAGCACAGACCCAGATTAGAGGGGGCTGTGAAAGCAGGGCAGGAGCCCAGACCCAGATCAGAGGGGGCTGTGAGAGCGGGGTGGGAGCCCAGACCCAGATAGAGGGGGCTGTGAGAGCAGGGTGGGAGCACAGACCCAGATCAGAGGGGGCTGTGAGAGCAGGGTGGGAGCCCAGACCCACATAGAGGGGGCTGTGAGAGGGGGCAGGAGCCCAGACCCAGCTAGAGGGGGCTGTGGGAGCGGGGTGGGAGCCCAGACCCAGATAGAGGGGGCTGTGAGAGCAGGGTGGGAGCCCAGACCTGGATCAGAGGGGGCTGTGAGAGGGGGCAGGAGCCCAGATCCAGGTAGAGGGGGCTGTGAGAGGGGGCAGGAGCCCAGACCTGGATCAGAGGGGGCTGTGAGAGCGGGGTGGGAGCCCAGACCTGGATCAGAGGGGGCTGTGAGAGAGGGGGCAGGAGCCCAGACCCTTCCCACGCTCCCCAACAGGACACCCGGGCACAGCGGGGGCACCGTGGGGGCACCACGACCCCAGCTCGGGTTCCCACCCCCTCCAGCCTCCCAAGGGCAGCTCTGCCTTTCCCAGATGCCCCCCCCCCGCCCCGGGGCAGGGACACTTGGGCAAATAACCCCGGCTGAGCCCCCTGTTATTTAGGCAGGATTAGGCAAAAATTTGCGTGCACTTTTGAACTGTTTTCACAAGCTCTGCCTCTCACTCCCACGCAGGAAGCAGGAGAGGAGCAGGGCCTGTTCCAATTAGGGCTCCAGACCCAAAGGGCAGCAGAATTCCACGGGGGGGAAAGGGAAAGTGGGGCAGAGAGCTGGGAAAAAAGGGCCATGTGGGAAGCAGGGCTGGATGGGGAGCAGGGGGGAGCACAGGCAGAGGTGTTTGCTGGGGGTGTGGGGATGGGATGGGAGGAGAAGGGGGGATTTGGTTCCCTTTTCCTGCAGCAACTCACCAGAGACCAGCCCTGCTTCCCTCTGCATAAAAGGCGCAGACATTTGCTATTTTAATTTAAAATAAATATATTTCTTTTCAAAAAAAAAAAAGAAAAATAAGTCTTTTTTTTTTCTCCTTCAAGCAGTGAAAAATAAATACTCTGAGATGAAAGCTAAGCTTCAAGAGAAAAACAAGAGAGGAAACCGAAAGCCCACAGTGCTTAGAGCTGCAGAAAGCCCAACAAAGCAGCTTTTTTCCGGCCTTCAGCAGCTTTCTTATGGAGATGTGGCGTGTCATGGGGGCCAGCTCTTCCCCAACACTGAAAAGTGCAGATCCCTGAAGGCAGATAAAAGCGTTTCTTCCCAAGTTTGGACTCTCAGAGGTTGGAGGGAGCGAGGGGAAGGTTCAGCTGAGGTGTTGGGACGCTCTGCTCAGCCTCAGGCTTTGGGTGCAAGAGTAAATGGAAACACCTGGCTTGGGTGCAAGGTGGGTGCTTGGGGGAGAAATGGCCATGAGGAAACCTCACACAGCAACCCAAAGGTGAGGGAGGGCTGTTTGAGGCTCGGGGTGTCTTGCAGCTGGGGAGGAACCAGGCAGCAGCACCAGCACATGGAGGATGCTGCAGCCACCAGCCCAACGCTCACAGTCACTCAGGCTCCTTCTCCTCCCTCTCTCTCTCTGTCCCAGCTTTCCAACGTGGGTGTTGAACAGCAATCCTGGGAAAGCAGCATCCCTGAGGGTCCCAGGAGCTCTCAGGGAACAGCCTGGTGGTCACCTCGCTCCATCCTCCCCAGCTTTTGTGGGAGACACGAGGGAACCAAGTGCTAAAACAGCCCAGAGCAAAACCACAGCACTTGAGACAACGCTGGCTGCATTAGAGGCAAGTTCCCCAGCCCAGCAGCAGGGACAGGACCCACAGCTCACCCTCCTGCAGCAGCCCAAGGCAGGGCTTCCCTTCCTTTACAGCCCCTGGGAGGAGCACAGATGGAGAAAAGCAAGGACCAGGGAGCTGTGGCCACCTCTGAGCTTGGGGAGCACGGCCATGGCTTGACAGGGCTCGTCAGAACCATGGGAAGCTTTCAGCAAAAAGATCTTTCATCAAGAGAAATTTCAGCAGTGTTGGCCAGAGCAGCTGTGGCTGCCCCATCCCTGGAAGTGTCCAAGGCCAGGCTGGATGGGGTTTGAAGCAACCCTGGGCTGGTGGGAGGTGTCCCTGCCCAAGGAATGAGATGAGCTTTAAGGTCCCTCCCAACCCAAAGCACTCTAGGAGTGCAGGACTCAAAAATAAGGTGCTACAAGGTGGTTTAGGCCCAGCACAACTGTTAGCTCAGCTCAAGACTCCCACACTGGTGTTGAATCAGCTCCAAAAAGCTTCTGAAGTCACTTTAGATTTAACAGCATCACAACTGAAACCTTCCACAAGCCTTTCCCAAACCCTCCAGCCTGATGGCAAAGGCCAGGCTTAACTAAACCCCTGCAGAGGTTGAACTCTGCAGCCAGACCAGGAGGCTGCAGCCAGAACTCCACATGCCCACACCCCTCCTGCTCCAGAGTCAGAGACTCTTCTGCACCTCCTGCTCTCCCAGTGGAACATCCCAGGCTTAGCATCTCCCTCTCAGGCTGGGATGATTCCTCAGCAGGGCCAGCAGGACACTCCCAGCCCAGAGCAAACCTGTGGGATGTGCTTCTTCCCCTGGGATAACTCCCCTAATCCCTGCTAAAGAGCTCTAATCCCCGGGCACAGGCACACACGAGCTCGGGGTGGGCTCAGCAAAGCCTGAAATGGACACCCAGCCCCACTGAAAGGAGGTCAAGTGTGAACAGCCAGCCCAGGTCATGCCCCTGGCAGCTGCTCCACCTCGGGGAGATGCTCCTCTGAGAACCACCCAGCTCCTCACACCCCACAAAGCTCAAATTGCTCAGCAGCAATGAAGGAAAAAAGCAAAGTAAAACCCTCCAAACCCAGCGATGCCACTGAAAACAAGCAGATATTCACTGTCTTGGCAGGGTGCCCGAGGCATTCCCAGGGCTCACTCCTGCCACCAGAAGCCTCTCAAAATTCCTCTCTCCTCGGGCTGGGCTGGGAGCCCACAAGGCTTCAGCACCTTGGAGGCTTCCACAGCCACAGGAGCACAGCCTGAGCCCTCCCAAAGCAATGCCAGGCTGGGCTCCAGCCCACGCAGGTCCAGGGCATCCACTCCCACCTGCAGGAGCTCACAGTTCCTCCCAGGGAGGTCAAAACCAGGAATGCTGCTCTTCTCACCTCAAACCTCTGGCTGATGATGCCATTTCTGGCATCTTCAGTGAAGAAGGGATGGGACTGGAGGACTTATCCAAAGAGCAGGATGCATCCCAGTCCCCTGACACAGCTCCTGCCTGGGCTGCAGAAGCACTTGGGAAGCTACAGGGAACCACTGCAATCACACCAAGCACTTCAGATGGAGCAGTTCTCCATCCAAATACACCCTCACTCTCTCCTCCAGATTTCAATCTCCCTCTTCATCATCCAGGGACATGGGCAAACACTGAGGGGGTTCAGCTCCAACACCTCCAGCTGCTGCTTGCCCCAGGCTGGGGCTGCCAACAGGCTCCCAGCAAGGGAGAGCAGGTTGGGGACAGTTGGCAGAACATGGAGCAGGAGAGCAGGCACTCTGCAAGGTTGGGGACAGCTGGCAGAACATGGAGCAGGAGAGCAGGCACTCTGTAAGGTTGGGGACAGTTGGCAGGACATGGAGCAGGAGAGCAGGCACTCTGCAAGGTTGGGGACAGTTGGCAGAACGTGGAGCAGGAGAGCAGGCACTCTGCAAGGTTGGGGACAGCTGGCAGAACATGGAGCAGGAGAGCAGACACTCTGCAAGGTTGGGGACAGTTGGCAGAACGTGGAGCAGGAGAGCAGGCACTCTGCAAGGTTGGGGACAGCTGGCAGAACATGGAGCAGGAGAGCAGGCACTCTGCAAGGTTGGGGACAGTTGGCAGAACGTGGTGCAGGAGAGCAGACACTCTGCAAGGTTGGGGACAGCTGGCAGAACATGGAGAAGGAGAGCAGGCACTCTGCAAGGTTGGGGACAGTTGGCAGAACGTGGAGCAGGAAGATGCTGTCAGGATGGGAAGTGTGCAAAGGGAAGGAAGGCTGAGATCTCTTGGCAGGGCTGTCCCCTCACAGCAGGGCCAAGGAACCTTCACTCATGCTGAGCTCTTTCATCATCCCACAAAGAGATCCCAACCTCTCCAAGGCAGCTCAACCACACCTGAGGAACACACTGTGCCAACACATGTTGGAAAGAGCTCCACGTGACCTCCCAGCTCGGGATGGTTCTGTCCCACACTGACCCACATGAAATGACTCCAAGCCTCGGGTATTTGTGGTGCCCAAGACCATGACACACTTCTGATGTAGATGGACTCCTCTGATGTCCCGCTGCTGAGAACACACTGGTCCTAAGAAGGAGTCTCAATTATCCTTTTCTTGGGAAGGGATTAGGAAAGGAGATCCTCAGCCAAACACCTCCAATCTGTCTGTCCCAAGGAATTCCCCAACCTTCACTTGGTTTTCCTGCCTAGACTGATCTGTGTCCTGACCTCAGCCCTTGCCCGCAGGCTGAGACAATGCCACGTCATGCCAGACAGGAGGTGCCCACATGGCAGGACAGTCTGAGGTGCCCTGCAGCTGGGATGATATTCAACCCCTGGAATATCTCCATCCACATCAAAGCCACTCTCCTCCCTTCCCCAGCTCTCCCATTCACACCCCAGGAATGTTTGCTACAGCTGGAAGGGCTGGACCTGCTGGTGTCCATCACCCAAGTGCCTGCTGGTCACAAGAGGAAGGGACATTCCATCAGCATCCCCCAAGCCCTGGATGTCTCCCTATGACTCTGGAGCACAAATCCAGGGAGAGGCTGAGGGAGCTGGGGGTGTTCAGCCTGGAGAAGAGGAGGCTCAGAGGTGACCTCAGCACTGTCTGGAACTACCTGAAGGGAAGTTCTGGCCAGGTGGGGGTTGGTCTCTTCTCCCAGGCACTCAGCAATAGGACAAGGGGGCACGATGGGCTCAAGCTCTGCCAGGGGAAATTGAAGTTGGAGAGCAGAAAGAAATTCTTTGCAGAGAGAGTGCTCAGGGATTGGAATGGGCTGCCCAGAGAGGGGGTGGATCCCCCATCCCTGGAGGTTTTTCAGCTGAGCTTGGCCGTGGCACTGAGTGCCATGATCTGGTAAAGGGACTGGAGTTGGACCAAGGGTTGGACTTGATGATCTCGGAGGTCTTTTCCAACTCAACCCATTCTAAGATTCTGTGATTCTGTGACGCAGAGCACGAAGGCAGCGATGCCAGGGATGGGGGATGGCGATGCCAGGGATGGGGGATGGCGATGCCAGGGATGGGGGATGGCAAGGGAGGAGGCTGGGCAGTCCTGGGGCACCTCGCAGCACACGCTGCCCCGGGGCTCTGGGCAAACCCCCTGCACAGCTGCGGATTCCTGCCCATGCCACCCCTTCCCCCCAGGGCAATGCCAGCAGACACAGCCCAGCCGAGCCAGCAACAAAGCCAACAAAACCCAAGATTGCTCAATGCGAGCTGCAAGTTGGAGCCCATCCCACCCACGTGCGGGGCAGAGGGAGTGCTGTGCCCTGCCTGGGGAAAGCCCTGTGTCCAATCTCAGCCTCTGCTGGCATCTCCTGTTGGGTGTATCAGGGAGGGGTTTGGCTCTGCCCAGGAAGCACAGGCAGCACTCCCTGAGTATGTCAGCAATAGGACAAGGGGGCACGATGGGCTCAAGCTCTGCCAGGGGAAATTGAAGTTGGAGAGCAGAAAGAAATTCTTTGCAGAGAGAGTGCTCAGGGATTGGAATGGGCTGCCCAGAGAGGGGGTGGATTCCCCATCCCTGGAGGTTTTTCAGCTGAGCTTGGCCGTGGCACTGAGTGCCATGATCTGGTAAAGGGACTGGAGCTGGCCCAAGGGTTGGACTTGATGATCTTGGAGGTCTTTTCCAACCCAATCCATTCTGTGATTCTGTGTGCAGAGAAGGAGGAGGAGCCCAAGAGCTTCACCCTTGCCCTCACCTGGTGACCAGCAGGTCCCATTTCTGCCCAGGGTCCTGCCACCACACACAAGGACTCCAGGTCCCCCCTCCCTTATCCCCCTGAGCTGTCCCGCTGCAGTTTCCAAAGGAGAGGAGATTTTAGGCTTATTTAGCTTTGAAATCAAACAAATAATTGCACAGGCCTTTTGCAAACAGATCAGGGTTGGGAGGTCAGAGAGCAGCTGGTAAATCTCAGCACTGTTTGCTCTGCCTAAATAATATTAGACCAAGGCTAATCAATCATTTAATCAACAAAATTATTTGGAACTCTTTAGAGCAAACAGTCACCTCTGCCAGCAGCTGCCAAGAGACGGCAGGTAATGATCCACATACCTCCAGTTCCCCTGCACTAGGTATGGATTGACTTCTCTGCATCACTGGATTTACTTCCCTGAGGACTTGGAAGTGCCTTGACCCTTTGGGGGTGTCCCTCTCCCCTGCCCAGGGCTCACAAAGACACCCAACAGCCCCTCTGCAGCCCAAATCAAACCTGGTGTCCCTCTCTCTCCCCTGCCCTACCCAACAGCCCCTCTGCAGCCCAAATCAAACCTGGTGTCCCTCTCTCTACCCTGCCCAGGGCTCACAAAGGCCCCTCTGCAGCCCAAATCAAACCTGGTGTCCCTCTCTCTCCCCTGCTCACAAAGGCCCCTCTGCAGCCCAATCAGACCTAACTCAGCTCACAACAGTCACTGCACACTCCAAGCACCTTCCCCCCACAAGCTGCCCCCAGTACAGCATCATCTCTCCCCAGAGGGAGAGAGAACAGCTGAACAGGAGAGGGAGAAGATGCTCAAAGGCAGGGAGGGACCTGCTCCCTCTGCTTTGCTGCCTGAGCCAGCCCTGTGTCCTCAGTCCCCTGGACAGCCCTCGGGGCTGGGACTCCACTGATGCCACCAAATGCCACCTCCATGGGCACCAACTCTGTCCCACTGACGTCCCTCACATTCCCACCTGCAGCCCCCAGCCAGGCTCTGCACAGCAGCAGATGATCCCAGGAGCCAGCACAGGAGGCTTTTCCTGGCTGGGCTGGAAGCTGTGCAAGCCAAGGGATCACTGTGGAGAGAAGGACCAGGGTCAGCTTCACACCTGGGACCAGGAGGGGACAGGGACAAGGACATCCCTGCCAGCCCAACACCACTGCACTCCCTGTGCCCTGTCCAAGCTGCTCAGCTCCCCCAGTGATGGAGGCCAAGAAAGGGCCTGGGAGAGACCTGGGAAGCAAAGCTCTCCAGCCCAAGAATGCCTCAGGAAGAACAGTGCCAAACCAGCCTCATTTCACAACCTCCCAGGAACAACCCTCCTGGGATTACTATTTGATGAGCACACAATGAAAAGAAGGCAAAGAACAAGTGGGGTTTCCCAGGAATATCAGGACAGCCTCAAAATTAATCCTCTCCATCCCAGGGCAGGCAGAGAGCTCCTGGCTTTGCCCAGATGTGTTACACCACACCACATCCAGGTTACCAGGATCCTCCTGCACAAGAACATTCAGGCACTCAGCAATAGGACAAGGGGGCACAATGGGCTCAAGCTCTGCCAGGGGAAATTGAAGTTGGAGAGCAGAAAAAACTTCTTTGCAGAGAGAGTGCTCAGGGATTGGAATGGGCTGCCCAGAGAGGGGGTGGATTCCCCATCCCTGGAGGTTTTTAACCTGAGATTGGACATGGCACTGAGTGAGAATCCACCATGTCTTGATCCAACCACGTCTTAATCCAACCCCACTGTGGCCCACTCTGTGCCATGGGCTGGTGATCACAGTAGGGTTGGATCAAGGGTTGGATTGATGATCTCAGAGGTCTCTTCCAACCCAACTGATTCTGTGATCTCTGGCTGTTGGACACACAGGCCACTGAAGCACCTTCAGAGGGCACTACCTGGGCTCCTCTGCAGTGCTGAGGTGCAAATGAGGGTGTGGATGTCTCCAGAACTCTGCATGTGACAGGCCTTGCTTGGCCACCCCCTGAGTGAAGGGAAGTTGTGGCCAGGTGGGGGTTGGTCTCTTCTCCCAGGCACTCAGCAATAGGACAAGGGGGCACGATGGGCTCAAGCTCTGCCAGGGGAAATTGAAGTTGGAGAGCAGAAAGAAATTCTTTGCAGAGAGAGTGCTCAGGGATTGGAATGGGCTGCCCAGAGAGGGGGTGGATTCCCCATCCCTGGAGGTTTTTCAGCTGAGCTTGGCCGTGGCACTGAGTGCCATGATCTGGTAAAGGGACTGGAGTTGGCCCAAGGGTTGGACTTGATGATCTCGAAGGTCTTTTCCAACCCAATCCATTCTGTGATTCTGTGGATGTGGCACTGAGGGAGAATCCACCATGTCTTGATCCAACCCCACTGTGATCACCAGCCCAGGGCACTCCGTGGGGTTGGATCAAGGGTTGGACTTGATGATCTTGGAGGTCTTTTCCAACCCAATCCATTCTATGATTCTATGATTTTCCTAATCGATCCCAGGAAGGTCTTTGTTTCCAGCTCCTACTTCTAGGAAACTTCCCACCAGGGCAGGGACCAGCGCAGAGATTGGGCCAAAGCCCTGGGAGGATGAAGGTGGGAGTGAGCAGGGGAAGGCAGCCAAGGACGGAGTGGGCTGCCCCATCAGCTGCATCATCCCCACCCCAGAGCCAAGGGCTGGCCACCACGGGCATTATGTCACCTCCTGGCCTCAGCTGCAGAGCCAGGACAGGCAGGGATAAAGCAGAGGTGCTGGGACCTGCCCAGGGGAAGGCTGAGCTTGGCAAGCTCAGCGAGGCTGGGGGGAGAGGCTGTGCTGCATCCCCCCGGCAGCCGCCGGAAGCTGCTCGGGAATTACAGGCGTGCTGGCCCCGAGCCGGCCCCGGCAGAAGTGCTGGGAGCAGATGCTGAAAGGGCTGATTGAATTCGGCTGCTCGGGCCAAGAGGCTGTTTAGGAGGAGATGAAATGGAGGAGGGGGTGGAGGGGGTGTCAGTGGGCGATCCAGGAGCTGGGAGCCCTTGCCAGGATCTCCAGGAATCCTCCACCAACCCTAAGGAGCTCGGAGGAGCTCCAGCAGTGTGTGGTTTGGGGGTGTGGGAAGTGCTGATGCCCTCGGGAGCTCCTGCTGCTCATGGGGGGAATCCCTCTGGGAGCCAAGATTCCTCTCCCCAGGCATCTCCCTCTCCAAAGGCAGCCTGGCTGCTGTGCTGGACCAGCACCGTGCCAGGGAGGCAGGATGGGCACAGAGCCCGTGTCCCTGTGGGCACAGCCCCAGGAGCTGTGTGATCCCAAGGGTTGTGATCCCAGTGTGATCCCGAGGGTTGTGATCCCAGCTGGGAAGGAGGAAGCCCAGGAGCTGTCAGGTCAGCAGCCCTGCCTTCCTCCCAGGGAAATGCAGGTTTCCAAAGATCCTTCATTCCCAGCTTGGTCTGATCCCACCCCATCCCCAGTGCCCGTGGGAAAACACTGGGCATGGCACCAGACCTCCCAAAGAGCCTCCAGAAAGGGATGGGACTCCAGAGACTCTGGATGGGGAAAAAAGACCAGAGAAAAGAGCCAACAGGCAAAAAAAAAAGAAAAAAAAGGCTAAATATGCTTCGAAAGTCATGCAGGGTGCCAGCCCTGCTGGAGGTAATGCCAGTGCCTGGGAAAAAACAGCAATGGAGGAACCAAAACTGCCCAGGGGTGAAGGAAGGGTTTAAACCCTCCCAGGAAAGTGGAGGAAATAAAACACAACCCCAAGGAAATAAAACACAACCCCAAGCTCTGGGTTCCCTGCCCTGGCAAACCAGCTCCAGCTCCCCATGCCCTGTGCCCCAGGGGGAACAGGCACAAACTCCAAGGCCACCACACTCCGAATCGAGCCCTTTTTCCAGGGAGGCAAGGTCCAGTGTGTGCCCCAGGATGCCAGGTCCAGTGGGTGCCCTGGAATGCCTGACTGACTGCCCTGGGATGCCAGTTCCAGTGGGTCCCCTGGGATGCCAGATCCAGTGGGTGCCCTGGGATGCCAATCCAGTGGGTCCCCTGGATGCCTGGCTGACTGCCCTGGAATGCCAGGACCAGTGGGTCCCTGGGATGCCTAGTCCGGTGGGTGCCTCAGGATGCCTGGCTGACTGCCCCAGGATGCCAGGTCAAGTCCCCCAGGATGCCAGGTCCAGTGGGTGCCCCAGGATGCCTGGTCCGGTGGGTGCCCCAGGATGCCAGGACCAGCGGGTGCCCCAGGATGCCAGGTCCAGTGGGACCCCTGGGATGCCCAGTCTAGTGGGTCTCCCAGGATGCCAGGTCCAGTGGGTGCCCCGGGATACCAGGTCCAATGGGACCCCTGAGATGCCTAGTCCGGTGGGTGCCCTGGGATGCCAGGTCCAGTGGGATCCCTGGGATGCCCAGTCCAGTGGGTCTCCCAGGATGCCAGGTCCAGTGGGACCCCTGGGATACCAGGACCAGTGGGTGCCCCGGGATGCCAGGACCAGTGGGTGCCCCAGGATGCGAGGTCCAGTAGGACCCCTGGGATGCCCAGTCCAGTGGGTGCCCCGGGATGCCAGGTCCAGTGGGACCCCTGGGATGCCCAGTCCGGTGGGTGCCCCGGGATACCAGGTCCAGTGGGACCCCTGGGATGCCCAGTCCAGTGGGTGCCCTGGGATACCAGGTCCAGTGGGACCTCTGGGATGCCCAGTCCAGTGGGTGCCCCAGGATGCCAGGTCCAGTGGGACCCCTGGGATGCCCAGTCCGGTGGGTGCCCCTGGGATGCCCAGTCCGGCGGGTGCCCCGGGCTGCCCGGCTGACTGCCCCGGGCTGCCTGGCAGCCTGCCCTGGCTCCCCGGGGTTGGGCAATCGGGAGCCTCGTCAGCAGGGGCCGGCACGGAGCGCTCCGTGACCGTAAGGGGATCTTTTCGGAGCAATCTTTTCCGAGACAAGTCATGAGATTATTTCTTGCCTGGAATTTGCTCCCGCAGCTCCCATCGGCCCCGGACTGCTGAGTCAAGAGACCGCCGGGGCTGTGCCCTGCAGATGAGTAAATAAATTGCCACGGGGAGCGGGGGGCGGGTTTGGGGGGGGTTGGCGCCCGGGCGGGTGCGGGAGGAGGGGAGGGAGAGGACCCGATGACTCCCAGAGCCTTGGGCTGGGGATGGATCCAGGCTTGGCAGCCGCTGCACAACGCACGGAGTTAGTCACACATTAGTGAGGCAGAACCCACGCTGTTAAAGGCACACCATCCTCCCAGCCCTTCCCTTCCCTTCCCTTCCCTTCTTTTTCTCCAGGCTTTTATCCCCCTTCTTCTTTTAGTTTTTAAATTTCTTTAAGCCTAACTTTGGCTTTCAATGAGCACCTTCCTTATGTTAGTTTTTTCTTTAAGCCCAGCTTTGGCTTTCAGTGAGCACCTTCCTTATTTTTTTAAATCTCTTTAAGCCCAGCTTTGGCTTTCAATGAACACCCTCCTTATGTTAGTTTTTTACATTTCTTCAAGCCCAGCTTTGGCTTTCAGAGAGCACCTTCCTTATCATAGTATTTTACCTTTCTTTAAGCCCAGCTTTGGCTTTCAATGAGTGCCTTCCTTATTTCAGTTTTTAAATTTCTTTAAGCCCAGCTTTGGCTTTCAATGAGCACCTTCCTTAATTTTTTATATTTCTTTAAGCCCAGCTTTGGCTTTCAATGAGCACCTTCCTTATTTTTTTATACTTCTTTAAGCCCAGCTTTGGCTTTCAGTGAGTGCCTTCCTTATTTTTTTACAATTCTTTAAGCCCAGCTTTGGCTTTCAATGAGCACCTTCCTTATGCCAGTTTTTTGCAATTCTTTAAGCCCAGCTTTGGCTTTCAGTGAGCACCTTCCTTATTTTTTTGCAATTCTTTAAGCCCAGCTTTGGCTTTCAGTGAGCACCTTCCTTATGCTATTTTTTCACAACTCTTTAAGCCCAGCTTTGACTTTCAATGAGCACCTTTCTTATTTTTTTATATTTCTTTAAGCCCAGCTTTGGCTTTCAGTGAGCACCTTCCTTATGCCAGTTTTTCACAATTCTTTAAGCCCAGCTTTGGCTTTCAGTGAGCACCTTCCTTATGCCAGTTTTTCACAATTCTTTAAGCCCAGCTTTGGCTTTCAGTGAGTGTCTGGGACTGGCAGCCAGAAGCCAAGGAAAGAGCAGCCCCTGAAGATGCCAAAGGGCGAGAGGTGCAGCTGGGGGTCCCACAGCCCCTCCTCACCCTGCTGTGCTGCTCCAGGTCACTCTATAGGATCCATATGGCCCCGGCTGCTCCAGGCTGGGCTGTTTGAAGGCAGAGTCATCCAGCTCGAAGGCAAAGAGGCCTTTCATGTTGCAGCCTTTGGAGCCAAATTCAAATCTGGAGCCGCTTAAGGGATGGAAAGAGCCGCAGTGAGTAACAAGGGCCTCGCTACCGGGACAGCTCCGACAGCCACTGCTGATGGGGCTGGAAAGACAAACTTTCCCAGCGCCACCGCGGCGGCTCCGGCGCCCCCAGAGCCTGGCACGGCCCTCGGACACACTGCCCGAATTCCTGGGCACTCTTTCAAAAGGCTGGCGCTGGGAAATGCCACGGGGTCGGGGCACCACGGGGCCGCCCCAACCTGCTGGGCTCCGCTGCTGCCCGGGGTTGATGCCAGGGGTTGAGCAAACGCAGCTTTTCCCCATTTCCAGCTGCAAAGCAGGAGGAATTGTGCTCGCTGACCTCATGGAGCAGTTGGGTAACGTGCCTCGAGCACTTGAAAAGAGAAAGCACTTGGCATTGCATTTTCAAACCGCTTCTAACAATAATGTGTAAAAAAAGAAGGGAGGGGAAAAAAAAAGAGACCCAAATTTCACGTGTTCCACTCCCATCTTTTTTTAATTTTCCAGTGGAAAAAGCCAGGACTACTCAGCTTTTGCAAGTTGTTTCTTCAGAGGGTTCAGGTTTCAGTAAACAATTTCTCAAAACTAAAAGGTAAGGAAAAAAAAAATCCCCTTTGCTGCTTCCAGAGCACTGACCAAAATTCGGTGGCTTTGCACAAACACACAGAGGCACCTACGAAAAGAA
This sequence comes from Pithys albifrons albifrons, assembly GCF_047495875.1. Taxonomy (NCBI): domain Eukaryota; kingdom Metazoa; phylum Chordata; class Aves; order Passeriformes; family Thamnophilidae; genus Pithys; species Pithys albifrons. The sequence goes on along the minus strand of NC_092480.1, from coordinate 6,487,793 downwards.
ACTTTCATGTGGGTCAAAAAGCCACAGTTTGATTGTTGTGATAAATGGTGCTGACAAGGGGGGAAACAAGAGAAAAGAGCCCCCAAAGCACTGCCCAGAGTCCAGCTCCAGAGTTTTGGGGTTGTCTGCAGCAACCAGGGGCAGCTTTGCCTTAGTCAGCAGTTTTATCCAGAGGATATCCCAGGAGAGGCAGCAACCCATGGAAATCCCAGCCCTTGGGAGAGCTCCCAACCCTCATCCTGCTGGGTGAGACACTCGGCTCCTGGAGGGCTGTGGGACTGAGCCATCAGCCTCCCCCAGTGCAGCTCCCAGCCCAAAGCAGTCACCCAGGACACCTCAGCTGGGAATTCCAAGAGGTGGATGGGTCCAGACCTGCCTGAAGGAGCCAGGGAAGGGCAGCCCAGCTGAACACAGACCAGGAGAACCAAAACACTGCAAGTAGAGGGAGACCTGGGGCACTCTGGGGATGCTCCACCTCCCTGCAGCAGCATAATGGGAACCCTCTGCCTCAGTGTCCCCTAAAACCAGGAATCCTCAAGCTCAACATCTCCTGGGGTCAGAGCCCCCAAAGCATTCAAGAAAGCCCAGACCCACTGGCTGGCTCCTCCTGTGCTCCCCACCAGCCATCTGAAGAATGCCTTGGAATCACATCAAATATTCGGGATGGGATGGGGTGGGATGGGGTGGGAGGGGGTGGGATGGGGTGGGATGGGATGGGATGGAGTGGGATGGGGTGGGAGGGGTTGGGATGGGGTGGGATGGGATGGGATGGAGTGGGATGGGGTGGGATGGGGTGGGATGGGGTAGGGTGGGGTGGGGTGGGGTGGGGTGGGGTGGGGTGGGATGGGGTGGGATGGGGTGGGATGGGATGGGATGGAGTGGGATGGAGTGGGATGGGGTGGGATGGGGTAGGGTGGGGTGGGGTGGGGTGGGGTGGGATGGGATGGGATGGGGTGGGATGGGATGGGAGGGTTTGGGATGGGGTGGGAGGGGATGGGATGGGGTGGGGTGGGATGGGATGGGGTGGGGTGGGATGGGATGGGATGGGGTGGGGTGGGGTGGGATGGGATGGGATGGGATGGGATGGGATGGGATGGGATGGGGGAGGAGGGGGCACGGGGAGGGGAGCTGGGGGAGCAGCTCAGCTTTGACTCAGTGTCTGGCTTCTTTCATCAGCCTCACATTCCTGCTCCTGCCATGGCCCTCCGGGAAAGGGCGACAACGTACACGAGCCATGTGGAGCCAATTTAAAATCCTCTCCGTGTAAGAAAATGCATTTTGTTCATTAACGAGCTCAGAGCACTCAGCTGGGGAGAGGAGGCAGCTCCACAGCCATCCCAGCAATGTGGGAGCCAGCAGGAAGACACTCTGCACACATCCCACAGGAGGACAAACCCTCCCAGGACACCTGAATGCCCAATAACGCCGGGGTTCCACCTGGGCTGGGAGGCTCTGCCTCTTCTGGCTTGATAGGAAAGGTTTAAACGGGAGAAAAAAGCTGGGAAAAAAGGTGATTGCTGGAGCAGGGATTGCTGTTGTGCCCAACACCAGCTGGGAGATGATGGGGGTGGGAATTCCAGCCCCAGAGCCCGACCAGCTCAGAGTCAGACAGAGCCTGTGACTCTGCATATCCCAATCCACAACCGAGGCTGTGACTTCAATTGTCATTCCCGAGCCACAGAAACGAGGGGATTTTCCTCTCTGGGAGAGCAAGCTGCTGTTTCTTGGTGCATTTGTAATACTTTTCTGGCAGGTTATATTTATCCACAGGCTGTGTGGCTACAGGAACCAGATGTGGGAGCGAAGGGCTGTGCTGCACCAGCCTCCTGCTGCTTCCCTGCAAAGAGCAGCTCCACCTGCCCAGTGCCCCGTGCCCAGGACACCGGGTGGAGGGTGCCAGGCACCGACAGCCAGGAAACTGGGCAGGGACAGCCAAACCAGGGCAGGGGACAGGGAAAAAGGCCCCACCTGCCTGGTCCTGTATGTACAGATACTGCCCCCATGGATGCTGTTCATGGGACAGAACTGGGTCTCAGATTATTGTCAGTTTAGTGGGAAAAAATACAAAAATGTGCAGTTTGATCTCTCAGCTCAGAAAGAGGTGAGAGCATTGGGTTTGCCCCATCCAGGGCTGAATAAGTCACTCTGAGCTCCCACCACAGCAGAGAAGGAGCAATCACCTTCACTCTGAGCTCCCACCACAGCAGAGAAGGAGCAAACACCTTCACTCTGAGCTCCCACCACAGCAGAGAAGGAGCAAACACCTTCACTCTGAGCTCCCACCACAGCAGAGAAGGAGCAAACACCTTCACTCTGAGCTCCCACCACACCAGAGAAGGAGCAAACACCCTGGAGCAGAGCAGGACACAAGCACCAAGGGCTCTGCCCTCAGCCCAGCACTCACATCTGTGCAGGAGCTCAGGCTTTGCAAGACATTTGTTGCCTGGGAATGGGGTTTTCTGCAACCCAGGGCTGAGCCTTTCCCCCAAACCACAACTGAAACCAGCCTGCAAGTGTCCAAGGTCAGTCTGGATGGGGCTCTGGGCAACCTGGGATAGCAGAAGGTGTCCCTGCCCATGGCAGGGGGTGGAACATGATGGGCTTTAAGGTCCTTTCCAACCCAAACCATTCTGGGATTCTCTGATTTAATTCTTTTTTTGCCATCTCTCTGGACCTGGCATCAAACTCTGCATCCACCCCAGACTGTCCCTCCTCTGTTCAAGGGGATATTCAGGCACTTAAAGCAACTGCAGATTTCCACATTTTCCCATAATTACCACCTGAGCCTGCAGGCAACAAATCCTCAGACCTGGGAAAGCTGGGCTGGAGAATGAGAGCAGATCTCCAGGCTGGATGTGCAGGACTGATCCCAGCTTTCCAAAGGCCACCTTTGCATCAGAAAATCTGTCTCTAGAGAGTCATTATCTTTGGAGCCATCTCCCAGTATTGCCATGGGCAGGACTCAAGTGCTCCCGCCCTCAAATTCCACTGCACCTGGGAAAAATGTAGGAGCTCGTAGAAGAATCAATAAATATTTATTGTTTAACCAGCAGTATTTTGACTGGAGATGTAAGCATGGCCCCGTGCCAGGGAAACCAGAGCCTTCTTGGCCAGCGCTGCAAACAACTTTTTTTCTGTATCTAACTGGAAGATTATAAACTACACAATGAGGGGGGAAAAAAGAAACCCAGGCAGCGAGCAGCTTAGTCACGGAAGAGGAACAAAGAGCTGAGATGGATAACTGTGTCGTGGGTTTAAAAAGAAAAGGGCATGCAGGCCCAAGTTTTGGCTGTGAGACAGATGGACAGTTTGTATCAGCTACAGATTTGTCCCAGTGGCTTCTGCAGGGCTCAGGCTTCACACTGGATCAGGGCACAGAGCCCCAGGGGCAGGGGAGACACACTGATGGAAAGCTGGAAACTGGCCCACAGCTCAAAAGCACTTTAGAGTCAGGGCTTGACCTGTGGACACACCACCTTGCACCACCCCTGAGAAGAGCTCAGTTCCCAGGGGCATCCCCCAAGCTCACACACAGTGGGATGAACAGTCACTCCCTGTGCCTCCTTCTGCACCCAGTCAGGCCCCTGGCACCCTCCCACCCAGCACGGGTGTTCCACCAAGCCACTCTGTAAGCCTGGAGGATGCCAGAAGCTCCACCCTTTCGATCAGGGACTTGTTGTTCTTCTAAATCGTGGCATTTGCTCACCTTGTGTCGTGGGTTTAAAAAGAAAAGGGGATGCAGGCCCAAGTTTTGGCTGTGAGACAGATGGACAGTTTGTATCGGCTACAGATTTGTCCCAGTGGCTTCTGCAGGGCTCAGACTTCACACTGGCACAGAGCCCCAGGGGCAGGGGAGACACACTGATGGAAAGCTGGAAACTGCCCCACAGCTCAAAAGCACTTTAGAGTCAGGGCTTGACCTGTGGACACACCACCTTGCACCACCCCTGAGAAGAGCTCAGTTCCCAGGGGCATCCCCCAAGCTCACACACAGTGGGATGAACAGTCACTCCCTGGCTCCAGAGGCATTGCTGTGCCTCCTCCTGCACCCAGTCAGGCCCCTGGCACCCTCCCACCCAGCACGGGTGTTCCACAAAGCCACTCTGTAAGCCTGGAGGATGCCAGAAGCTCCACCCTTTCGATCAGGGACTTGTTGTTCTTCTAAATCGTGGCATTTGCTCACCTTGTGTCCATGCAAGGAGCAGCTGACAGTGCAAAAGGGAAAAGATGCTCTTGTCTTGGCTGGGACAGGCACACCCGAACTTGTGCTTTTTTCCCCCAAATCTCAGCTGATCCTGGTGCCTCAACTGACAACAGCCATGTGGGGTGACACATCTGCAAGTTTACACCCCTGAAGTGTGTTCAAAGTCTGGTCTTACTCACACCCACCTGCTCCACAAGTGCCTGAGATGGATCTGCTCTCACCAACACAGCAAGTGGAAAAGGACATCAACCCACCTCTCCTTTCACCTCCAGCACCAACTCCAGGCTCTAACCATGGCTCCCTAAACCTGATCCAGCTGCCCCCCAGCCCATCCCACAGCAGGATCCCTTCTAGAGGGCTCTTGGACATCAGGACATCCAAACCTGGCTCCCAGAAAAGCTGTGGCTGCGCCATCCCTGGAAGTGCTCAAGGCCAGGTAGGACTTGGGTCTAGTGGAAGGTGTCCCTGCCCATGGCAGGGGGTGGAATCACAGAGTCAGTTGGGTTGGAAGAGACTTCTGAGATGATCATCAAGTCCAACCCTTGATCCAACCCCAGTGTGATCACCAGATCATGGCACTCAGTGCCACGTCCAGTCTCACCTTAAAAACCTCCAGGGATGGGGAATCCACCCCCTCTCTGGGCAGCCCATTCCAATGGCTGAGCACTCTCTCTGCAAAGAATTTCTTCCTGATATCCAACCTAAACTTTCCCTGGCAGAGCTTAAGCTGTGCCCTCTTGTCCTATTATTGGTTGCCTGAGAGAAGAGACCAATCCCCACCTGGGTACAACATCCCTTCAGGGAGTTGTAGAGAGTGATGAGGTCTCCCTTGAGCCTCCTCTTCTCCAGGCTGAACAATGAGATGGGCTTTAAGGTCCCTTCCAACCCAAACCACTCTGGGAGAGACCAATCCCCACCTGGGTACAACATCCCTTCAGGGAGTTGTAGAGAGTGATGAGGTCTCCCTTGAGCCTCCTCTTCTCCAGGCTTTAACAATGAGATGGGCTTTAAGGTCCCTTCCAACCCAAACCCCTCTGGGATTCTGTGATAATCCCCTGGTAAAACCCAACGTGCCACAATCCTGGAGTTCCAGCCCCTCGCTGCCTCCCTGCCAGCAATTTCCCATGGATCTGGGAGATGGGATGCTCTGTGTCGTGCTCCTCAGCTGGCTCTGGAGAGCTGAGAGCAGCATTCCAGCATGGGATCGTGGCAACCCTTCATTCCATAAGGCCTATCAAAGCATGGCACGCTGTAATTACACGGCAAATTAGGGGCCACTTCATAGAACAACTCTGTAATTACACAGTCCCTACGTGCTTTGGGGAGTTTGGGATGGAAAAGGGATGGGAAAGGGGTTTGCTCCTCTTTCCTGGGAATCTCCCTCCCTGCACCCAGGTTAAAAACCAGGGATGCGCTTCAGTGGGTGTGACAGTTTGATCCAGGCTTCTTCCACTGGTCACAGGGGGTGTATCTCCGAAGGACAGGGCCATGGAATTGGCCTCTTTCCACCTCTTTGAACACCTTTGGTATGAAGCTGACACTAAAAAGGCCGAGCTGGTGGCACCAGGTGACACAGTGCCCCTCCCCCGGGACACTCATCCCCCACCCTGCCTGGATACCACAGTAATGGGCATTTGGGGAGTGCATGGAAAGGTAATTGCTCTTCTCCAGTCCAATTCTCACCTCCTCCACAGGCAATCAGCACCGAAACTGTGAGAGGAGCCCAAAGCCCTCGATTTATTGGAGTCTGATGATTCCAGCCCACATGGAGCATCCACAACCGAGCCCGGCTGTGAAAGAGCATTCCCAAAGATGCTGGGTGCGATTCTCTGCGTCCCTGAAACCCCCTCTCGGTGCTCCTGTTTCCCAGTGCTCAGAGATTCCTCTCCCCAGGTGAGGGCAGGTAAAGGCTCTCCCAGGGGAGGGAAGGGACATCCCAAAGCAGAGGGAGATGCTCGTGTTCTCCTGGAAAGCAAACGCGACATTGAGGAGCCACCTCTCAACAGCAGCAGGGAAAGAGAATCCCGAGTGCTGGGCCAGGATAAGGCGAGATCAAACCCTCCTTTGGGATGAGAAGGATGTTCCAAGACCCTGTGCACTGTTATCCCAAGCGGCTCAATAAATTAACCCCTTGGATCTTATTCCATGCACACCTGGAGGCAGGGATGGCTGGAAATCTGCCCTCCCCAGACCAGGCAGAGGGAAGGATGAAGATCGCACTTTAAACCATAAAGACACACTGAGAGTTGCAGTTCCCTGCAGTGGAGGAGGGTTTGCATTTGCCAGACTTGCTTTAAATGCAAACTGCCTCATTTGCCTGCAATGAAAGTGAAAGCAAAGGAGAAAAGCAAAGCCTGGCTTGGCTGTGGGAAGGGGAAGCAGCACCATTAGGCAGGTCCTACACCCCAAAATGCACCGCACGGAGCTGTGTAGGAGCTTCCCTGTACCCTCCACCACCCCAGCAGGACAACCAGGGAATGGTTTGGGCTGCAAGGGAAAATCTTGCTTCAGCCCGGACTGACGTGGTCCCGAACCCCAAACAGAGGGAAAGGCTCTTGCCAGATAAAAATACACCCCTGGGATGCCACCCACGCACAGGCTGATGGAAACAACGTGTCCATGTCCCAGCTGGCCTCAGGGTACGTATGGGGGGGAAAAACAACTGGAAAGCTGGAAAGTCAGGACTTCTACACTGCATGTGCACAGACTGGATCCTTTCTGCACTCCAGGCAGGAACAAATCCAAACCACACCTCCAGGGAGAGGAAGGAAAAGGGTGGGATGCTGAGCATTCCTGCCTCACCTGGGATGGCCAACACCAGCACCTGGGATGTCCAGCACCAGCACCACCACCACCACCTAGGGTGTCCAGCACCACCACCTGGGATGCCCAGCACCACCACCTGGGATGTCCAGCACGCCCACCTGGGATGTCCAGCACCAGCACCAGCACCACCACCTGGGATGCCCAGCACCACCACCTGGGATGTCCAGCACGCCCACCTGGGATGGCCAGCACCACCACCTGGGATGCCCAGCACGCCCACCTGGGATGTCCAGCACCAGCACCTGGGATGTCCAGCACCACCACCTAAGATGTCCAACACCACCACCTGGGATGCCCAGCACCACCACCTGGGATGCCCAGCACCACCACCTGGGGTGTCCAGCATGCCCACCTGGGATGTCCAGCACGCCCACCTGGGATGTCCAGCACCAGCACCAGCACCACCACCTGAGATGTCCAGCACCACCATCTGGGATGTCCAGCACCACCACCTAAGATGTCCAGCACCAGCACCACCACCACCACCTCGGATGTCCAGCACCACCACCTAAGATGTCCAGCACCACCACCACCACCACCACCTGGGGTGTCCAGCACCACCATCTGGGATGTCAAGCACCACCACCTAAGATGTCCAGCACCAGCACCACCACCACCACCTCGGATGTCCAGCACCACCATCTGGGATGTCCAGCACCACCGCCTAAGATGTCCAGCACCACCACCACCACCTGGGGTGTCCAGCACCACCACCTGGGATGTCCAGCACCACCGCCTAAGATGTCCAGCACCACCACCTGGGATGTCCAGCACCACCACCTGGGATGTCCAGCACCACCACCACCTAAGATGTCCAGCACCACCACCTGGGGTGTCCAGCACCACCACCTGAGATGCCCAGCAGCAGCAGCACCACCACCACCACCTGGGGTGTCCAGCACCACCACCTGGGATGCCCAGCACCACCACCTGGGATGTCCAGCACCACCACCACCACCACCACCTGGGGTGTCCAGCACCACCACCACCACCACCTGGGATGCCCAGCACCACCACCTGGGATGTCCAGCACCACCACCTAAGATGTCCAGCACCACCACCTGGGATGTCCAGCATCACCACCTGGGATGCCCAGCACCACCACCTGGGATGTCCAGCACCACCACCTGGGATGCCCAGCACCATCACCTGGGATGTCCACCACCACCACCACCACCACCACCACCTGGGATGCCCAGCACCACCACCTGGGATGTCCAGCACCACCACCTAAGATGTCCAGCACCACCACCTGGGATATCCAGCACCACCACCTGGGATGCCCAGCACCAGCACCTGGGATGTCCAGCATCACCACCTGGGGTGTCCAGCACCACCACCACCACCACCTGGGATGCCCAGCACCACCACCTGGGATGCCCAGCACCACCACCTGGCATCATAGCCCTTCTCCAGTACCTTGTGAGATGCTCTGGGGCAGCAAATCAGCAGCTTCCTCAGCTAGAAACGAGGGCTTGGGAGTCCCAGTTCCACCCCAGAGCTCCCAGCGAGGGCTGGGGAGCTGCTTCCCACTCTGATCACAGCCAGCACACAGAGCTGGGCAGCACTGGAGGAAACAAACGGGTTTGTGGAGCCCCAAGGTGAAGTTCCCCTTGGGCTTGATTTTTGCATGGTTTGCGTTTTTACTGTCTCAAAAAAACCCACTGGTGGATCAGCCACAGACCTGCAACCAGAAGTGATGCTTCCATCCACTGCATCAGATCCTCATAAAAACATCCATGCACATGCAATTAAAATACTATATATTAAAAGAGAAGCCCACACCGTGAGGGGGGTTTGGGTCCTGATCTCATCTCAGTCCCAAATTCCTGCTGGTAACAGCAGTGGGGGTGGGTGGGGGAGGGTTTGGAAGGTTTGTGACCCTTTCAGCTTATTTTTGAACCCTTTGGACACACTGCCAATCCCCTGGAAGTTTTGCAGGCAGAGGGCTGGAGCAGGGGCTGGGTGTGGGGGCTGAGGAGGGGATGGACTGTGCAGAGATGCAGTTTTATGGGGCATCGAGCACCTGGCACATGAAACATCGTGCAGAGTTGAAAACCTACAGCTGCAAACACTGCTAACCATGAGGCACATCTGCTGTGCTGCTTGGCTTGAAAGAACAAGGGGCTGGAGCCCTTCTCAGCACGGCCACAGCCCGGGGTGGCAGGCTGGGGGCTGCAGGAGCCCTCAGGGAGCAGATGAATCCTCCAGGAGCAGAGAAAAGGCACTGCTGAGCCCCAGGAGCACAAACCAGCAGCATCCACACGCCTTCTCCCAGCATCAATCCCACCAAACAAGAAAGCTTCAGCATTCTCTGAAAGCTGAAGGGGAAATGAAGGCAGCCAATTGACAGCACTGACCTTTCTGGCTCCCAGTGAGTGCAGCCACCAGAACAGGAGCAGCTGCAGCTGAAGGCCATGGGCAGTCAGCTCTTTTTTACCTTTTGGGTTTGTGTTTTTCAGAGCTCTTCCTGCCAAGGTTTCAACTTTGGGTCAGCTCTAAGAACTGTTTGCTGACACAGAAGAAAATGAACTTCAGGCAGTGTGAAACCCCAGTCCTGGTCCTGCCTTCAGGCACCAGGGAATTCCAGTGCTCAGACACCTCAGCCACACAGAGCCTCTGGAAAAGCTCTCACCCCGGCCAGGAGACATGCAAATTTAAACAGATCCTGTGGTCTGGAGTGAAAAGCAAACCCCACATCACCCCAGCCCTGCCCCAGTGGTCCAGGTGGTTATTCCTGACCCGTTTTCCTCCCCTCCAAGCAAACAGACCTGAGGCACAGGAATGAGTTTTAACGGAAGTGTTCGGAAATAGGCACGAACAGGTCCTCAGCTCCACTGAAGCCTCATTGAAGCTGTGCAGGTGCTTTGGCAAACCAAGCTCAGCATCCCTAGTGCACTTTGAAGCCTGGCCCTTCCCAGCCCACACCTGAGAGCTCAGCCTTGCTGTGTGTGACACGGGCAGGGAGCACCAGAACAGCCACAGCCAGCACCGGGTCCTCTCTACGGTGGGAAGATGGAGCACAGGGAGGACACTCTCCCCTCAGCAGACACCACACAGCCCATGGATGGCAGATCCCCAATGCTGGAGCTCTCTGCAGCCAAGCTGATGCACCGACATCTCTTTAATTTGTGTGCTCCAGCACTCAGCTGTCATTTTATTTCCACAGCCAGCCTGAAATCCCATTGCCTGGCAGGAGCTGTGCCTCCTTTCTGGGTTTCCTAGAAACTCCCAAACTGGCAAAGAAACGCCCAACTCTGTCTTTGATTTGATTTTCTTCACCGCACCGGCGCTGCACAAACCCCAGCAAAGCCCCAGCCCGGCGCAGTGGGAGTTACAGCACGGAGAGATGAAGCAACAGGACTCGTTTTACACAGAATAAGAAGTTTTTTACCCTCCAAGCTCCATCCTCTACCTCGCCTGGGCAAGGCAGCGCCCAGCTGAGTGCGTGGGGTCAGCAAGCAGTCAGACATCAGTATGCGAACAGCAGCCCTTATTATGGGAAAGGCTCGACTCTGAGCACAAACCACAGCCAGCAGCAGCTGAACTTAACGCTACAACACAAAAAAACCCTTCACGCCTCACTTCAGTAACATGTTGCTTTCTGCACCCTTCCTCCACCCATTTCTCCAACTCCAGAGAGAGGAAAATAAAATCAAAGCGGCGGGTTTTCCCAGTTTAAACGCGCTAAATCCAGAGGAGTTCCCGCTCGAGCTGCGTTTCCCAAACACCGGGAGTGCTTGGACCACACGAGTCATTTCCAGCGAGCGATGGGGGGAACGCACAGCCCGGTTAAGGATGCGCTCGGGAACAGGGGGGCGACCCGCGGAGCGCATCTCTCCTGCCTCCCAGCCCCAGGGGCTCGCCTACAGCCCGGCCAGGATGCCAGGAGCACGAGGAGAAGAGGCTGGAGGGGCGGCGGGATGCTTTTTAAGAGAAGGAGGGGGATGGAAAGTCATAAAAGCGCTCGGAAAGTAAATTCGCCTTGGGCTGCGCGGCAGAGTCCGGGCGGGCGCCGCTCGGATGCGACCTGGGGGTGCGCTGCGTGTTCCCATCCAAAGGAGAATCCCCCAAAAACACCACCCCAACCCCACCCGCCAAACATCCCCGCACGGGGCAACGAGATCCTGGCTGCGGGAAGGGGTGTCGGACAAGGCTGTGGGCAGAGGGACACGGCTGCGGGACGGGGGACACGGCTGGACAGGGGGACAAGGTTGGGCAGAGGGACACGGCGGAGGGAAGGGGGACAAGGCTGCGGGAAGGGGGACACGGCGGAGGGAAGGGGGACACGGCTGGACAGGGGGACAAGGTTGGGCAGAGGGACACGGCGGAGGGAAGGGGGACACGGCTGGACAGGGGGACAAGGTTGGACAGGAGGACACGACAGGGGAGAGGGAACAAGGCTGCGGGCAGGGGGACACGGCTGCGGGAAGGGGGACACGGCTGCGGGAAGGGGGACCAAGGCTGGACAGGGCTCCGCGGGGCTGCCCGAGAGCGGGACGCGGGCAGGGCGCTCACCGGGGGACGGGAAGAGCTCGATGTCCACCTTCTCCGTCTTGATGATGGTCAGATCCACCGCCGCCTTCATGGCTGGGGCAGCGCCGCGGGGGCGTCGCGCCGGGAGCGGGGGGCGGCGGCTGAGCCCCGCCGAGCGCGGAGCGGAGCGCCCGGGGCAGCGCGGCCGGCGCCTGCCTCCCTCCTCCCGCTGCTCTTCCTCCTCCTCCTCCTCCTCCTGTTCTTCCTCCTCCTCCTCCTTCCTTCCTCCCGCGCTCCCTCGCTGCTCTCCCGGCTGCTCTCCCCGCTGTGCTCCGCTCCGCTCCGCTCCGCCTCGCCCGCCGCCGCCGCCCCGGCCGGGCTGAGCCGCCGAGGGCAGGGCGAGGGGCCGGCCCCGGGCGGTGACAGCGGCGGGAGGGACCGCCACGGCCCGCCCGCCCCGCCCCGGAGGCGGCCCCGGCCCCCGGGGGTGCGGGGAGCGGAGCTGGAGCTGCTGCGGCATCGCGGGGGCCGAGGGATGCAGAGCCCCAACCTCTGCTCGCAGCCCAGTCCCCAGAACAGGACGGGAAAAGAGTCAGCACCGGAATAAAAATGCCGCTGGCTGCAGACAGCCCTGGGCTGGAGCCGCAGCAGCCTGTCCAAAACCGATGGTTCTTGAAACCACGCCAGTTGTCTTCACCCTGCCTGTCTCGACACGAACAGCTGCCTCTCCCGCTCACCCATTCGTGCTCCCATCGCCCCTTCACGCCTCCATCACCCCGCTAACATTCCCATCACCCCTTCACATTCCCATCATCCCGCTTGGAGCAGCCTGATCCTCTCCCACCCGCAAACACATCCGAGGGTGAGGGCACGGCCAGGGCAGAGTGTGTGTGCACATCGTGTGTCAGCGGGTTCTCAGGCCTGCTTTGTACAGGTGAGAGCCCGAAAAGGTTTGAGAACTGACTGGATAAGAAGCATCTTAGAGATGCAAGATGAGTATTGTGCCAGCATGGCACGAAGTTATCAGAAGAATATCGGTTTTCACACAAAATATGTTTTATTGTATTTAGGTAGCACAAACTTCAGACCACAAACGGCAGAGCAGAAGGGAGATTATGACTCACAGATGTCAACTTACCGGTACAGAAAAAAAAAAGTCATTAGCAACCAGCTCTTGTGGTTCTCTCACTCCGAAAGTCTTTAACAGCCCGGGCTGCTCTGATCAAAGCTGGGCTCAAAGGAACACACGAGCGCCTGTGAGCCAGACACTGGGGTTCAACAAGGTGACCAGCCAAGCCTTGGGATGGAGCAGGGTCCTGCCTGCAAACACCCCCCAAAGCTCCCAACGGCTGAGGATGAGCTGCAGATGCAAAGGCTGCACTCGGAGCATCTCGAGCTCCTGCAGCCGCGCCTTTCTCAGCCGCCCCGGGCGTATTTATAGAAGGAAAGTTTGTGTAACTGAAAGAAGCTGCGAGGTGTCGGGGCCAGACGTAGAGAGCCTGATGGTGGCTGCACAAAAGGTTTCAGCGAGGCAGAGAGTTCAAGACACAGCCAGCAGGAAGGTTGGGGCTGGCCTGGCAAAGCCGGGCAGGCTGTGAGTTCCTGCCCAAAGTTCATCTCCCAGGCAGCTCTCCCAAGGACAACCTCTCACATTTCCAATCTTACAGGCAATCGTGTTTTCAATTTACTTGCAAGCTCAGTTCTGGACAACCTATTCCTGCAGCAGTGGAGTGGGATCAGCAGTTCATATATAAACTCCCTCCACTGGTTCCTGTGGGCTTTGAAGAACCTGAGCCGTGCTCAGACAGGGCACAGGGATTGAAAGCTCTGCTGGTGGTTTGAAACCTACCACAGGAATGAACCTGGAAATCCGAAAGTGAAAAGAGAATGGCTGCAGGGATAAAATGTGGTCCCTATTGCCTCTCCCATACAGGATAAAGTGCTTGCACCTGCCCTCAGTTTGAGTTTCTTTCCTCTCTTCCCTGTACAGCAATGAAGGAAGAAACTATAGAGAGGAGATTTAGTAGAACATTTCCAGCTGAAACTCAAAGGGGAGTTCAGGAAAAACAGCTGCTTTTCTGTCTGTTCTCTGAGCATTTCAGAGCAGGCTTGGGAAGAGAGAAACCTGATGCACTTATCACAGCCCAACAATCTCCCTTACTACCCTCGGCTGGGCAGTGATCCCATGGACGGAGAGGGTGGGAACGTGTGTGTGTAAATGTGTGTGTGAGTGCGTGTGTCAGTGTGTGAGTGTGTCAGTGTCTGTGAGTGTGTCAGTGTGTGTGTGTGTGTCAGTGTGTCAGAGTGTCTGAATGTGTCAGTGTGTGTTTGTGTGTGTGTGTGTGTGTGTCAGTGTGTCAGAGTGTCTGTGAGTGTGTCAGTGTGTGTTTGTGTGTGTGTGTGACTGTGTGTCAGTGTGTCAGAGTGTCTGTGAGTGTGTCAGTGTGTGTTTGTGTGTGTGTGTGTCAGTGTGTGAGTGTATCAGTGTGTGTGTGAGTGCATCAGTGTGTGTGTGTGTCAGTGTGGGAATGTATGTGAGTGTGACTGTGTGAGTGTGTGTGAGTGCATGACTGCATCAATGTGTGTCAGTGTCAGTGAGTATATGTGTGTGACTGTGTGTGTGAGTGCATCAGTGCATCAGTGTGTCAGTGTATCTGTGTGTCAGTGTGTCAGTGTATCAGTGTGTCAGTGTCAGTGTGTCAGTGTGTCAGTATATTAGTGTGTCAGTGTCAGTGTGTCCATGTGTGTCAGTGTGTCAGTGTATCAGTGTGTCAGTGTCAGTGTGTCCATGTGTGTCAGTGTGTCAGTGTATCAGTGTGTCAGTGTCAGTGTGTCAGTGTGTCAGTATATTAGTGTGTCAGTGTCAGTGTGTCCATGTGTGTCAGTGTGTCAGTGTATCAGTGTGTCAGTGTCAGTGTGTCCATGTGTGTCAGTGTGTCAGTGTATCAGTGTGTCAGTGTCAGTGTGTCAGTGTGTCAGTATATTAGTGTGTCAGTGTCAGTGTGTCCATGTGTGTCAGTGTGTCAGTGTATCAGTGTGTCAGTGTCAGTGTGTCCATGTGTGTCAGTGTGTCAGTGTATCAGTGTGTCAGTGTCAGTGTGTCCATGTGTGTCAGTGTGTCCATGTGTGTCAGTGTGTCAGTATATTAGTGTGTCAGTGTCAGTGTGTCCATGTGTGTCAGTGTATCAATGTATCAGTGTGTCAGTGTCAGTGTGTCAGTGTCAGTGTGTCAGTGTATCAGTGTGTCAGTGTCAGTGTGTCCATGTGTGTCAGTGTGTCAGTGTCAGTGTGTCAGTGTCAGTGTGTCAGTGTATCAGTGTGTCAGTGTCAGTGTGTCCATGTGTGTCAGTGTGTCATTGTCAGTGTCAATATGTTAGTGCGTCAGTGTGTCAGTGTATCTCTGTGTCAGTGTCAGTGTGTCCATGTGTGTCAGTGTATCTGTGTGTCAGTGTGTCAGTGTCAATATGTTAGTGTGTCAGTGTCAGTGTGTCAGTGTATCTGTGTGTCAGTGTCAGTGTGTCCATGTGTGTCAGTGTGTCAGTATATTAGTGTGTCAGTGTCAGTGTGTCCATGTGTGTCAGTGTATCAGTGTATCTGTGTGTCAGTGTCAGTGTGTCAGTGTCAGTGTGTCAGTGTATCAGTGTGTCAGTGTCAGTGTGTCCATGTGTGTCAGTGTGTCATTGTCAGTGTCAATATGTTAGTGTGTCAGTGTGTCAGTGTATCTGTGTGTCAGTGTCAGTGTGTCCATGTGTGTCAGTGTATCAGTGTGTCAGTGTGTCAGTGTCTATGTGTCAGTGTATCAGTGTGTCAGTGTCAGTGTGTCCATGTGTGTCAGTGTGTCATTGTCAGTGTCAATATGTTAGTGTGTCAGTGTGTCAGTGTATCTGTGTGTCAGTGTCAGTGTGTCCATGTGTGTCAGTGTATCTGTGTGTCAGTGTGTCAGTGTCAGTGTGTCCATGTGTGTCAGTGTGTCATTGTCAGTGTCAATATGTTAGTGTGTCAGTGTTAGTGTGTCAGTGTATCAGTGTTAGTGTGTCAGTGTGTCAGTGTGAGCGTCAGTGTGTCGGTGTGTGTCAGTGTGTCAGTGTGTGTGTGTAAGTGCATCAGTGTGTGTGTCAGTGTGAGTGTCAGTGTGTCTGTGTGTGTGTGTTAGTGTGTGTGTCAGTGTGTCAGTGTGTCAGTTGTCAGTGTGTGTGTGTCAGTGTGAGTGTCAGTGTGTCGGTGTGTCAGTGTGTGTGTGTGTGTGTTAGTGTTAGTGCATCAGTGTGTGTCAGTGTGTGTGTCAGTGTTAGTGTCAGTGTGTCAGTTGTCAGTGTGTGTGTGTCAGTGTGTCAGTGTGTCAGTGTGTCAGTGTGTCAGTGTGTGTGTGTGTGTGTTAGTGTGTGAGTGCATCAGTGTGTGTGTCAGTGTGTGTGTCAGTGTGAGTGTCAGTGTGTCAGTGTGCCCGTGCTGGCTCATGGTGCCAGTTCATGCCGCAGAACCCTCAGAAGGCACCCGCGGTCCCCCCGTGTGGCAGTGCCCCGCTGTCGCCCATGTGGCAGTGCCCCACAGACCCCCATGCGGCAGTGCCCCGCTGTCCCCCATGTGACAGTGCCCCACAGACCCCCGTGTGGCAGTGCCCCACAGACCCCCGTGTGACAGTGCCCCGCAGACCCCCATGTGACAGTGCCCCGCAGACCCCCGTGTGGCAGTGCCCCACAGACCCCCGTGTGACAGTGCCCCGCAGACCCCCGTGTGGCAGTGCCCTGCTGTCCCCCATGTGACAGTGCCCCACAGACCCCCGTGTGGCAGTGCCCCGCTGTCCCCCATGTGGCAGTGCCCCGCAGACCCCCGTGTGGCAGTGCCCCGCTGTCGCCCATGTGACAGTGCCCCACAGACCCCCATGTGACAGTGCCCCGCTGTCCCCGTGTGACAGTGCCCCGCTGTCCTCCATGTGGCAGTGCCCCGCTGTCCCCCATGTGGCAGTGCCCCACAGACCCCCATGTGGCAGTGCCCCGCTGTCCCCTGTGTGGCAGTGCCCCGCTGTCCCCCATGTGGCAGTGCCCCGCTGTCCCCTGTGTGGCAGTGCCCCGCTGTCCTCGTGTGACAGTGCCCCGCTGTCCCCCGTGTGGCAGTGCCCCGCTGTCCTCGTGTGACAGTGCCCCGCTGTCCCCGCCCCGCTGTCCCCTGTGTGGCAGTGCCCCGCTGTCGCCCATGTGGCAGTGCCCCGCTGTCCCCCATGTGACAGTGCCCCGCTGTCCCCCATGTGGCAGTGCCCCGCTGTCCCCCATGTGGCAGTGCCCCACAGACCCCCATGTGGCAGTGCCCCGCTGTCCCCCATGTGATAGTGCCCCGCTGTCCCCCATGTGATAGTGCCCCACAGACCCCCATGTGGCAGTGCCCCGCTGTCGCCCATGTGGCAGTGCCCCGCAGACCCCCGTGTGGCAGTGCCCCGCTGTCCTCGTGTGACAGTGCCCCGCTGTCCCCCGTGTGGCAGTGCCCCGCTGTCCCCCGTGTGGCAGTGCCCCGCTGTCCTCGCGTGACAGTGCCCCGCTGTCCCCCGTGTGGCAGTGCCCCGTTGTCCCCCGTGTGGCAGTGCCCCGCTGTCCTCGTGTGACAGTGCCCCGCTGTCCCCCGTGTGGCAGTGCCCCACAGACCCCCATGTGGCAGTGCCCCGCTGTCGCCCATGTGGCAGTGCCCCGCAGACCCCCGTGTGGCAGTGCCCCGCTGTCCCCCATGTGGCAGTGCCCCGCTGTCCCCCATGTGACAGTGCCCCGCAGACCCCCGTGTGGCAGTGCCCCGCTGTCCCCCGTGTGGCAGTGCCCCGCTGTCCCCCATGTGACAGTGCCCCGCTGTCCCCCATGTGGCAGTGCCCCGCTGTCCCCCATGTGGCAGTGCCCCACAGACCCCCATGTGGCAGTGCCCCGCTGTCCCCCATGTGGCAGTGCCCCGCTGTCCCCCGTGTGACAGTGCCCCACAGACCCCCATGTGGCAGTGCCCCGCTGTCGCCCATGTGGCAGTGCCCCACAGACCCCCATGTAGCAGTGCCCCACAGACCCCCATGTGACAGTGCCCCGCTGTCCCCCATGTGACAGTGCCCCGTTGTCCCCATGTGGCAGTGCCCCGCTGTCCCCCCGGGTCGATAATTCCCCGCTCTCAGAACCCGCACAGACCACACCCCCAGCCCAAACAGGAGAGGAGGCACAATGAGTTCATACCCCCATTTCTCGGCACTTTTGCTGATGTGACAAAGCAGAAGGCTCTGCTGGGCAGGGCTGGGCAGGGATTAAAGAGCAGAGGGGGCAGTGGGTGCCCCGCGGGGTCCCTGCTCCAGCCTTGCTCCCGTGGGCAGAGACTTTTGGCTCGGCCTCTCCTGCAAATGTTACGGTCTCAGGGACTGGCTGAACTCCAGTGCACCTGTACTGGGGCTGCTTCTCTTCTGGACCATTTCAGAAGCTTCAATAAAGATCTTTCTTACAGCCTGTGTGTTTTTTGTTAGGAAACATCCACACGCTTTTGGCATTCCAGCTCAGCCCTGATCCGCAAAGCCGATGGCACTAAACCATCACAGCAGGGCTGGGATGGAGCTTTGGGCTTTGCCTCAGCCCCACTCATACTCCCCAGAATTTCATTTTGCCGGCGCATTTCACAGCAGAGAAACTCCAAATGCTTCCAAAAGCAGCACCGGGGCAACACCCCCCAAAGTGGAGGAAAGGAACGGAGTGGCTGCGGGCAGAGGTTTCCTCCCAGGCCGGCTGAATCTCTCCTTCGAACCCGACTCCGTCCCAGCAGCCGCCTTAATTTGTGCTCACTTCAGAGCCTGCAACATGAAAGCCCTGGCTCTGAGCTCCAGCTGAGCCGCTCAATGGCTCAGTGTTCGCAGAAGGCATGGAAGGAATCCATTGATTAGTTTCTTCAGCTGGGATGTGACCGTTTTGAGTCCAAGACCTGCCAAACATGACTTTGCCTCAGCAACTGGTTCCTATTTGCTGCTCACAGGCTTTAGAAAAATCTTTCCTCTTCTACATCCAAGTCTCACCCTCCTTTTCCATTCTGGTTATTCCATGTTAGTACCTACCGGGGCTCTGTGCTGTGGAGGGAGGATGCCGGGCTGTGGAGAACAGCCCTCCTGCCATTAACGTGGCCAAAAGATGGGAGATAACCATCTGCCCTCCCTCCACAATGCAGCCCGGCTGTTTTTCAGCGCTTGGGAGCAAAGAAAGGACGGGCAGTAATGCCACATTGTTCCCAGGGACGCTGACTAACCTCGGGTTAAAAGAATAATAATAATTATTATTCCTTTAGCATTGAGGAAAGGTGTTACAGAGCACAGCCTTTGCCGGGATTTCTGGGCTGGCTCTTCCCCTTTGCCAGGGCCAAATTCACTCCTACCCCAGCCCAGGGCAGCTGCTGGCTCTCCTTCAGATGTTATGGAGCTGGGACAGTCTCCTCTCCCTCGGATTTGCCCATTCTCATTCCAGCAGGAATTGGGTGTAACTCCTGCTCTGGAGAAGCTTTTCCAAGCACCTCTTCGACCAAAACACAGCCACGTCTGGGGGGAAACACAACGGCCACGCAATAACGTGGAGCATCCACCCGGCTGTAATGGCCAGGAAATGAAGAACACCATATCCAATTAAAACTGCAGGGGGATATTTATGGCAGAACGTAATTAGCCAGATTGGAGCCTTCCCCAAAACTGCCATGGGATTTTTAATGACCGCAGGCAGCCAGGGACTGGGTTTGATGTTTTGTCAAGTAAACAATATCCAGAGGGCATGAGACAAAAATCAGGAGCAAAGGGGAAGGGGAAAAAAAAGTGTCCTGCAATTCCAGGGAGAAACGGAGACATGAAAGGATTTATCGTAAGGGGGACATTGTTGGAAAGAGCAGCAGCCACCAGTCCAAGAAAGGAAAGAGCAGGGAGGTGGCCCTGGGTGTGGAGGTGGCCCTCTGCAATGAGAGGAAAGAGCAGGCAGCTGCCACGGCCATTCTCCGGGGAGATACCTTTCCTGGAATTTAAAATGATACGAGAAATCCTTTCAAGCGCCGCGAGAGCTGGGAAGTGTTTGAGTCAGTTGTTTTACGCTGGTAGGAGGAGGCTGGGTTAGTCCTGGTGACTCCAGCGTGGAAACATGGGCATGGAACCAGAGCTGGTTAGTCAGCAGGTCCCACGTGTGCCCCCCTGCTGTGGTGAGCCAGGCTGCTCTGAGAGCGTTTGGGAGGACCATCACAGGTTGCTCTGAGAGCGTTTGGGAGGACCATCACAGGCTGCTCTGAGAGCGTTTGTGGGGACCATCACAGGCTGCTCTGCCAGCATTTGTGGGGACCATCACAAACTGCTCTGAGAGCCAGTGTTTGTGAGGACCATCACAGGCTGCTCTGCCAGCGTTTGTGGGGACCATCACAGGCTGCTCTGCCAGCGTTTGTGGGGACCATCACAGGCTGCTCTGAGAGTGTTTGTGGGGACCATCACAGGCTGCTCTGAGAGCCAGCGTTTGGGAGGACCATCATAGGCTGCTCTGAGAGTGTTTGGGAGGACCATCAGAGGCTGCTCTGAGAGCCAGCATTTGGGAGGACCATGACAGGCTGCTCTGAGAGTGTTTGGGAGGACCATCACAGGCTGCTCTGAGAGCCAGCGTTTGGGAGGATCATCCCCAGAGCGTTGGCTCCTCCATGACCCACACAGAATCACAGAATCATAGAATGGATTGGGTTGGAAAAGACCTCTGAGATCATCAAGTCCAACCCTTGGTCCAACTCCAGGCCCTTTACCTTTACACTCAGTGCCACGGCCAAGCTCAGCTGAAAAACCTCCAGGGATGGGGAATCCACCCCCTCTCTGGGCAGCCCATTCCAATCCCTGAGCACTCTCTCTGCAAAGAATTTCTTTCTGCCCTCCAACTTCAATTTCCCCTGGCAGAGCTTGAGCCCATCGTGCCCCCTTGTCCTATTGCTGAGTGCCCGGCTGTGGCCCCATGGGGTCCTCTCTCTGCTCCGTCCCCAGGGCTGGAGTCACGGAATGGCCCATCCTCGGGGCTGGTGCATGAAAAGCCGGTTTCTGTTCCCGCTGGAGATGCAGTTTCAGGCCCGGCTCAGCCCGGAGCCATCACCACAATACCCTCCTCTGATTGCCCTCCAGGAAGCCGCCTCCGAGCCTCGCTGGCTCCTGCTCTCATTAACTTCCCAGCAGAGATGGCTCACAAAAGCAGCTTTGTGGCCAGCCAGGGGTCAGGGCTCCAGCACACACATCCCCACACGGAGCCCCGGCCCCATCCACGCCGTGGGCACCTCAATCACGTCTCACAAGCTGCCTGAGCGTCAAATGCCTCCTGCTACTGGTTTCCCAGAGGTCCCATGCTGGTCCACAACCTGATTACCTGCTCTGGGCTCCAGCAATGTAACTCTGCCTTGAATTTCATTGCTGGGATTGCTGCCACTCACTTGTTTCCCAGCTGGAAGAAGGAGCTGGATTGAAAATCCTCTTAAGCTGTTCTGCAACACTGTTTGCTCTCCATACATTTTCCTTCTCCCCTCAAGTAACAGCACTGAGCTCTTGGTAAATATATCCTGAGGATTTTTGCTGTTTAACTCTTGCTATTCATGATTACCCTGAGCATGTAGAGGTGGTCCCCATCAAACCTCACCTGGAGGACCTCTCGCCTTTGCTCAGGTCTCTCTGGGCTCAGATCTCTCTCTCAGGCTCCTTCTTAGCACAAACAAATGCAGATTTAAGCAGCACATTTCTGCTGGCCACTGCACCCTTGGCATTCACTGATCTCCAGTTCCTGAACCCATTTCTGATGGTCCTGGAGATCATAGAATTACAGAATCATAGAATGGATTGGGTTGGAAAAGCCCTCCAAGATCATCAAGTCCAACCCTTGATCCAACCCCACTGTGATCACCAGCCCAGGGCACAGAGTGCCCTGGGCTGGTGATCACAGTGAGGTTGGATCAAGAAGTGGTGGATTCTCACTCAGTGCCACAACCATAAAATCAAAGAATGGATTGTGTTGGAAAAGACCTCTGAGACCATCAAGTCCAACCCTTGGTCCAACTCCAGTCCCTTTACCAGATCATGGCACTCAGTGCCACGGCCAAGCTCAGCTGAAAAACCTCCAGGGATGGGGAATCCACCCCCTCTCTGGGCAGCCCATTCCAATCCCTGAGCACTCTCTCTGCAAAGAATTTCTTTCTGCTCTCCAACTTCAATTTCCCCTGGCAGAGTTTGAGCCCATCGTGCCCCCTTGTCCTATTGCTGAGTGCCTGGGAGAAGAGGCCAACCCCACCCGGCCACAACTTCCCTTCACTCAGGGGGTGGCCAAGCAAGGCCTGTCACATGCAGAGTTCTGGAGACATCCACACCCTCCTTTGCACCTCAGCACTGCAGAGGAGCCCAGGTAGTGCCCTCTGAAGGTGCTTCAGTGGCCTGTGTGTCCAACAGCCAGGGAAAACAGGACAGAAAGCTGTGCTGAAGGGATCACAGATCACAGAATCAGCTGGGTTGGAAGAGACCTCTGAGATCATCAATCCAACCCTTGATCCAACCCCACTGTGATCATCACGGAGTGCCATGGGCTGGTGATCACAGTGGGGTTGGATCAAGATGTGGTTGGATCAGGACGTGGTGGATTCTCACTCAGTGCCATGTCCAACCTCTCCACCCCCTCTCTGGGCAGCCCATTCCAATCCCTGAGCACTCTCTCTGCAAAGAATTTCTTTCTGCTCTCTAATTTCCCCTGGCAGAGCTTGAGCCCATCGTGCCCCCTTGTCCAATTGCTGGGACAAAGGGAGGGATTACAAAGGAGAGGCAACGGGATCATTGCTAATAAATGATCTCCTGGTCAGTTAAACTGTAATCACTGACATTCATCTGCTCTTTTCATCTTCCAAAAACCCACCACCACAAAAACAAGACCCACTGCTTCACCAAATACCAAGTGACAGCCACATTTCACTGCCATGAGGGTGCCAGGAGTCACACAAGCACCTCCTGAGGATGGTCAGTCCAGCTCCAACCTCAAGTACACAAATCCACAGCCTGGGAAGTGGCAGCCAGCAGGAAAACCCCCTTGCTCACAGCCAGTTGGGAGTGATCAGCAGAGGAAAATAAAACACTGAACTCCACTGACCCCCAGGTTAACTCTGGGCCAGGACAGAGGGGTTCAAGTGATGGAAGTTTAATTCCTGATCAGTATTTCCACATGGCCTCTTACAAACTTCTGTGCCTTCATCCCTCTTTTTTAATGCAATGACATTTTCTCACTTCACAAGGAGCTGGGAGTTCAGCAGTCCTGAAGGAAAAGCTCGGGGGCTGAGGACTGTCACAGGGTTTCTCCAGAGAGGGATTGAAGGGGGAAGAAAGACTGAGATTTCCATGCCATGTTGTCCCTGAGAGGCACAAACACCGATCCAAGAGGAACAGTGGTTTGGGATGGAGGGATCTTGGCTTCACAGTGAAGAGACAGGTGCATTCAGCCAGTCTGTGGAGATACCTCAGTGATGGACACGATTATTCCATGTACACCATGCCCAGAGCATGGGAATTACGGGATGAGATCCACACACTCAGTTAAAGCCCTGGAGCCGCCCTCTCCCAGCAGAGACACCCCCTCAGCATCACTCCTGGGATGAAGGACCCGCCTGCGAACGTGTCTCAAAGAGGAAAAAGCGGCGCTGGAAAACTCCTCTCCTACAATTGTCTGCACTTGGCAGCACGGGCTGATAGTGGATAAACGGCAGAGAAATATTCCTCCCTACACGTGTTTGGGTTTTTCGGGGTGGTTTTCTTGGCCGCCGCTCCTGGCTCCGCAACAATGCCCGTCTTGTTCGGCCCCGCTCGGCAGGGCAGGATTGAATAGATCTGTCTAAAATTATAAGCGGGCAGCCCTTGGGCTCTGCGAGATCACAGGCCACATGCTGGGGCTGAACAAAGCCCCCGCTATTTCCCAACAATTAGCCCGGCTAAAAGGACATCTATCTCCTTCCATTAGAGCCACCACGTGCCTCCCAGTCAGTCCATTGTGAAGCTAATTAAATAACACGCCTCTCTCCCCATGAGGGTCTCCTGATTAGCTCGCCCTGCTCCTAAATCCTCGCTGGTGTGAATGGGAGAGAGACAGCTGGTCTGCAGGGAACTGCGGCTCCTGAGGGGCTTTGGGCAGCCCTGGCCAGCCAAGAGCATCCTCACCACTTATTTCGGGGGTTTTAATCACAGAATCCCAGAAGGGGTTGGGTTGGAAAGGGCCTTAAAGCCCATCTCCTTACACCCTCTGCCATGGGCAGGGACACCTCCCACCAGCCCAGGGTGCTCCAAGGGAAGGGACATCAAGGGCCATCCCATTCCATCCCCTGCCATGGGCAGAGGGACCTCCCACCAGCCCAGGGTGCTCCAAGGGAAGGGACATCAAGGGCCATCCCATTCCACCCCCTGCCATGGGCAGAGGGACCTCCCACCAGCCCAGGGTGCTCCAAGGGAAGGGACATCAAGGGCCATCCCATTCCACCCCCTGCCATGGGCAGAGGGACCTCCCACCAGCCCAGGGTGCTCCAAGGGAAGGGACATCAAGGGCCATCTCATCCCACCCCCTGCCATGGGCAGAGGGACACCTTCCACCAGCCCAGGGTGCTCCAAGGGAAGCGACATCAAGGGCAATCTCATCCCACCCTGTGCCATGGGCAGAGGGACCTCCCACCAGCCCAGGTTGCTCCAAGGGAAGGGACATCAAGGGCCATCCCATTCCACCCCCTGCCATGGGCAGGGACACCTCCCACCAGCCCAGGGTGCTCCAAGGGAAGGGACATCAAGGGCCATCTCATCCCACCCCCTGCCATGGGCAGGGACACCTCCCACCAGCCCAGGGTGCTCCAAGGGAAGGGACATCAAGGGCCATCTCATCCCACCCCCTGCCATGGGCAGAGGGACCTTCCACCAGCCCAGGGTGCTCCAAGGGAAGGGACATCAAGGACCATCTCATCCCACCCCCTGCCATGGGCAGAGGGACCTCCCACCAGCCCAGGGTGCTCCAAGGGAAGGGACATCAAGGGCCATCCCATTCCACCCCCTGCCATGGGCAGAGGGACCTCCCACCAGCCCAGGGTGCTCCAAGGGAAGGGACATCAAGGACCATCTCATCCCACCCTTTGCCATGGGCTGGGGCACCTCCCACCAGCCCAGGTTGCTCCAAGGGAAGGGACATCAAGGACCATCTCATCCCACCCTCTGCCATGGGCAGGGACACCTCCCACCAGCCCAGGTTGCTCCAAGGGAAGGGACATCAAGGACCATCTCATCCCATGCCCTGCCATGGGCAGGGACACCTCCCACCAGCCCAGGTTGCTCCAAGGGAAGGGATATCAAGGGCCATCTCATCCCACCTCCTGCCATGGGCAGGGACACCTCCCACCAGCCCAGGTTGCTCCAAGGGAAGGGACATCAAGGGCCATCCCATTCCACCCCCTGCCATGGGCAGAGGGACCTCCCACCAGCCCAGGGTGCTCCAAGCCCTGCCCAACCTGGGTTTGGACACTCCCAGGGATGGGGCAGCCACAGCTTCTCTGGGCACCTGTGCCAGGGCCTGCCCACCCTCACAGGGCAGGATTCCTTCCCAACATCCCATCTAAACCCACCCTCTTTCAGTCTGAAGCCACTCCCCCTTGTCCAGTTGTCAGAAAGCTGTTTAACAGAGATCCTGAGGTCCAAGAGAGTTCAGCACACAAACTGCTTTGCTTCCCTATCTGCTTCCCCACTGCCTGCAGCAAAACTTGTGTAAACAGCTGATTTATTTATTATTTTTCATGCTTTGCTGGTAGCTGGAGGAAAAAAAGCAGATGCAAATATTTTTTCTAAATACGTTCTGGGTCGATTCAAACCAATGTGTTGTTGGTTTTTTTTTGAGTTCCCACACTTCTCATTGGGTTAAAACAGTGAAAAAAATAAACAAGGAAAATGTTGTGTCATTCAACCAGAGCTAAAACTTTCTATTTTTGCACTTTTAATATGGGAAGGAATTGCAAAATGGAAAAAATAAAAAGCCTATTAAAAGTAATGTGTTAACAAACTCTTTTCACCCAGTTAATTCACCTCTTCCAGGAAGTTTCTTTGGGAGGGGAAGGTCAGGGATGAGGAAGAGCTGGAAGGAATCTGCCTTTTGAGGTGGGAAGCTGATTTGTGTTCTGTGAGATGAAACAAAATGATCTCTGGTGCTTGGAGCCTCCTTCAGTCTGAAATTGAGTTCTGGCAAGCCAGGGAAGATCTTTCAGGTTCATCAGGCAAGGTTTGCAACGTCCTGGGATGTGCTTTGGGGTGGCTGGAGGCCACCACAACCTCCATCCACCCCTGGAGGAGGTGGACAGGGCTCTCCTGAACACCCACCCTGCCCCAGCTCCAGCCAAAAGCCAGGAGGGCATTTTCTCTCCCTCGTCCCACCCTGGTTCTACAGCACAACATCATGGAACTGCAAAACCACTCCAGATGTCCAACACCTTCTCTCACACTCTCCCAAGACCCAGAAGAAACACAGTTTCCTTCTGTCAAGGCTCCAGTCAGCAAGAGTTGCAAATATCCCCTTTACTCCCTTGAAATGGTTATTTTCCCCCCTTGGATATTTAAATCATTATTTTCACACTGAGAGAGCGTGGCTGGAAAACTGGGAAGGTGAATCAACAGATTAATGAGCTGATTTCCTGTGGACCTTCAGCTCCAGGCTTGAAACAGCTGGACCTGTTGCTGCAGACAGAGCTCCATCCACCCAAGGACAACAGAAACACCCCATTCCTCATCTCCTGGGGGGGAGACAGCGGGAGGAAGGACATGGAGGAGGAGGCAGAGCTTGGTTTTGTTCTAATGGCAGGAAAAGCTTGCTCCTGTTTTCCAAATCTGTGATGCTCACAGCCATCCTGGGTACCAGCTTGGGTGGGAAAATGCTGGGAAGCTTTAGGAATGCAGCAGGGAATGTAGCAGCAACAAGTCAGGAGAAGAGCAACGAGGCTGGAGAAGGGACTGGAGCACAAGTGCTGTGGGGAGAGGCTGAGGGAGCTGGGGGTGTTCAGGCTGGAGAAGAGGAGGCTCAGAGGTGACCTCAGCACTGTCTGGAACTCCCTGAAGGGAAGTTGTGGCCAGGTGGGGGTTGGTCTCTTCTCCCAGGCACTCAGCAATAGGACAAGGGGGCACGATGGGCTCAAGCTCTGCCAGGGGAAATTGAAGGTGGAGAGCAGAAAGAAATTCTTTGCAGAGAGAGTGCTCAGGGATTGGAATGGGCTGCCCAGAGAGGGGGTGGATTCCCCATCCCTGGAGGTTTTTCAGCTGAGCTTGGCCGTGGCACTGAGTGCCATGATCTGGTAAAGGGACTGGAGTTGGACCAAGGGTTGGACTTGATGATCTCGGAGGTCTTTTCCAACCCAATCCATTCTATGATTCTATGATAATTAGTGTTTGCACATGTCCACAGGGTTTCATTGGCAAAGCACAAGGATCAACTCATTGCACCTTGTTATCAAAATCATATTTGCCCTGCACTCAGGAAGCACAAAGGTTTTACACCAAATGACCACATTTTTCAGGGGCACATCAACAGGAGCAGGGAAATCATCACTAAAGATGTGGCAAGACTCACAAGAAGGCCTAGAAGGGGCTAAGACAGAGCCAAGCCCAAAACACAGTTTAAACATCACCTGGGAGCAGCTCCTCAACCCTGTGGCTGCTTTCCAACCCCACAGCCAGGTCTGAGAGCTCCATTCATCCCAAACTCCCAGAAAAAGGGCAGGAGCCAAGCAAAAGCTGCCTTGTGTTCCCTGCCTGCCTCCCCTCACCCAGGCACTGCCCTTGAGCCCAAAGCGATGGGAATGGCTCCACAGGCCACTTGATTAATAAGAGCCCAGGGGGGAAGAACCGTTTATATAACCCTGTCTTCTCTAAACTTCCTAAGTGCTTTAGAAAGTGGCTGCCCTGGAAACCCAAACTGGAAACGCAAAATATTATCTCTTCCATTTATAAACATCTCTGGTGCTAATGAAGTGAGGGAGCAGCAGCAGCGGGGAGGGAGCGTCGGGGGGCACTTGGCAGGCGTGGGAGAGCCCCGAGAAAACCTCTCCCTTCCAGGTGGGTGTGGAGTGGGAAATCCTCCCACCACCATCCCAGACCACTGGAGCTGCCCAGGGCAGTGCTGTGAGGGATTTGGGAAGGGGGATATAGGAATTATCCATAGGGGCTCTGGGAGGATCTGCTGCTCCAAACACAGAGGTGGGCTGGCAACCAGCGGGGGAGAATGACAGGGCAACGTCCAACAAAGCAAGAGCAGATGGGTGAGACCTCCCAAATCAGCTCCCTGAGCTTGGAGTGTGGCTCCTGTTGGAATCAAGGAGGGAATTTCGGTGCTTGCTGTGCACACAGACCCTGTGGTATAAACTGCACATCCTCCTGCATGTCAACACAGCACGTCTGTTTACATCAGTCAGCCCTAAATAAACACAGGAGTGCTCCAAATTTAGCTCTTGGGTTCAACCACCCTGTGCCTGCAGCCCCTTGGACACACACCCGACTCCCAGAGCCAGGAGAGGCAGAACAGGCCAAGCCACTGCTCCCTTTGCCTTCCCTGGTGGCATTTCCCACGGAGATTTGTCTGTGCATCAGCACAGCCAGCACCAGAAAGTGCTGAGGTTTGGCTGGGGGATATTTGGATGTGGTTTTGACAAAATATTGATGATTTCCGCAGGGCGATCTGTCACTTTTGGCAGCAACAGGGAGAAAAGTGTTAAAAAAAAAAAAAAAGATGTATTTCATGAAGATCTGGGGACTGAGCTGACACCCAGCACAAGGGGAAGGCAGAGCAGGCTACTGGGCTGCCTCGTTATCCTGTCAGTGTGATTACTGCAGAGCAGGGAAAGTGCTCCTGCTCCATTCAGTAGCTGCTTGGCTGGATGGAAACACACCCAGAGCTGCCAGAGACAGAGGCCCTGGGGCTCCTGGGGTGGGGCAGCGGCTGCAGGCACAGCAGGGGAGGAGAAGGCCTGGTCACCTCTGGAGATGTCTCCCAGGACATGCAGAGCCCCAAGGGTGCAGTGGGGCAGGAGCTGGGGCAGGGCAGGCTGAGGTGCCAGCTTTGTTTCCATCCCTGCCTTCCATCCAGAATTAGTGCTGCCTCTCGAGCCTGTAAAAGTGGGCTGAAATCTCCCAAGTGTAGACTCTTCTGGGAGATGCCTGAACTGACCAAATTAGAATTTTTCCATGAACAGGCTCCCCTGGGGCATCTCCTCCTTTTTCCCTATTCCACCTCAATGCTGACATCAGTCTGGCCAACACAAGTGCCCTCCGGCCCCGCTTGAACTTCGGATGTGGAGAGTGAATCACACAAACCAGGGCAGAAAGGCATTTCTGACTCCTGAAAAATCCTGGCTGATGAGTTGAGGAGAAGGAGTCTCCTGAGAAATCCAACCTCCCCTTTGGTGGAGCTGTTTCTTTTGTTCCATCCCATCTGCACTCTGGGAAGCACAAATGCCTTCAGTGTTTTTGCCCCCTCTGCTCACGCAGCCTGTGCTGTGCCAGTGGCCTCATTTCCCTCTCCAGGAAGGGAAGTCCTGTCCAGACCTTGATTATTTTGCTTTTTAGTTGTGCATCCCTCCACTCCCCCCTGCCAGAATCAATGGCATGTTCCCAACGAGCGAGGAGAGGCCAAACCTCTTTTCCTGCAGGCTCACCCTTGGCTTCAGGGATTTAAAGAGTAGATTGTACAATCACCAAGGCTGGAAAACCCCTCCAAGATCATTGAGTCCAATCACTCCCCCAGCACTGCCAAGGCCACCACAACCACGTCCCCAAGTGCCACATCCACACAGCCTTTGAACAGAATCACACAGATTCACAGACTATTCTGAGCTGGAAGGGACCCACAATGACCATCGAGCCCAACTCTGCAGTCAGTGGCCCACACAGGGGATTGAACCCATGACCTTGGCATCGTTACAGCCAAGTTTTAACCAACTGAGCTCATCTCAAACCCCTCCATGAGTGGGGACTCCACCACTGCTCTGGGCAGTTGTGCCAGTGCCTGACCACACTTTCCATGAAGAAATTTTCCCAATATCCATCCTAAACCTGTCTGGTGCAACTTGAGACTGTTTTCTCTTGTCCTGTCACCTGTTCTTGGGCGAAGACACCAAACCCCCACCTGGTTCCACCTTCCTGTCAGGGAGTTGCAGAGATCCTGCCTTTCCATCCTAACCTGCCCTTGCAGCACCACAGGGGAAGGAAAAACTCCAAAAGAGGAGCCCTGCCCCTAGGAGGGGGTCAGAGGTCTCCAAAGGCAGCTCCTGAAGGATGGGGCAGCTCCTTCCAGGAGCTGAAAACAAGCCTGCAGGCAAATCCCACCCTCCATCCCAAGCTTTTCCCACCCCTCACTCAGGTCATTTGGAGGCCACCAAGCCACTCTCCCGTGGCTCTTCCATAGGGAAACCCTTCTCCTGACACCCGCAGGGGCTCCTCAGCACTGCCTGCTGCTGGAGAGGCAGCACCCGTCCCCCTGTCCCTCCATCCCTCCATCCCCCTGCCCTTCCATCCCTCTGTCTCTCCATCCCTCCATCCCCCTGTCCCTCCATCCCTCTGCCCTGTCCCTCTGTCCCTCCGTCCCTCTGTCTCCATCCCTCTGTCCCCCTGTGCCTCTGTCTCTCCATCCCTCTGTCCCTCCATCCCCCTGTCCCTCCATCTCCCCGTCCCTCCATCCATCTGTCCCTCTGTCCCTCCGTTCCTCTGTCCCTTCATCCCCCTGCCCTTCCATCCCTCTTTCCCTCTATCCCTCTGTCCCTCTATCCCTCTGTCTCTCCATCTCTCCGTTCCCCTGTCCCTCCATCCCTCTGCCCTGTCCTTCTGTCCCTCCGTCCCTCTGTCCCTCCATCCCCCTGTCCCTCCATCTCCCCGTCCCTCCATCCATCTGTCCCTCTGTCCCTCCGTTCCTCTGTCCCTCCATCCCCCTGCCCTTCCATCCCTCTGTCCCTCTATCCCTCTGTCTCTCCATCTCTCCGTCCCCCTGTCCCTCCATCCCTCTGCCCTGTCCCTCTGTCCCTCCGTCCCTCTGTCCTGTCCCCCTGTCCCTCCGTCCCCCTGTCCCTCTGTCCCCCTGTCCCTCCATCCCCCGTCCCTCCATCTCCCCGCCCCTCCATCCATCTGTCCCTCTGTCCCTCCATCCCCCTGTCCCTCCATCCCCCTGTCGCTCCATCCCCCTGTCCCTCCATCCCTCCATCCCCCCGTCCCTCTGTCCCTCCGTCCCTCCATCCCCCGTCCCTCCGTCCATCCGTTCCTCCATCCCCCTGTCCCTCCGTCCCTCTGTCCCTCCATCCCCCTGTCCCTCCGTCCCCCCGTCCCTCCATCCCCCTGTCCCTCCGTCCCTCCGTCCCCCCGTCCCTCTGTCCCTCCTTCCCTCCATCCCCCGTCCCTCCGTCCATCCGTCCCTCCATCCCCCTGTCCCTCCATCCCCCGTCCCTCCGTCCCTCTGTCCCTCCATCCCCCTGTCCCTCCATCCCCCTGTCCCTCCATCCCTGTGTCCCTCCATCCCTCTGTCCCTCTGTCCCTCCATCCCCCCGTCCCTCCGTCCCCCCGTCCCTCCGTCCCTCTGTCCCTCTGTCCCCCCGTCCCTCTGTCCCTCCGTCCCTCCATCCCACGTCCCTCCGTCCATCCGTTCCTCCATCCCCCTGTCCCTCCGTCCCTCTGTCCCTCCGTCCCCCTGTCCCTCCGTCCCCCCGTCCCTCCATCCCCCTGTCCCCCCGTCCCTCCGTCCCTCTGTCCCTCCGCGGGCGCAGCTGCAGGGGAGGCACCGCCTTTGAGCTGTTGTGAAACAGCCAACAATCGACACGCTGCAGCTTTTTCAAAGCCCATTGATCCCAAATCCCACCGGGAAGCTCCATCCGGTGGGCTGGGAGAGCTCCAGCCCGTGCTGGAGCAGCTTCCCGGGGCAGACTCGCTTCAGACTCGTTTTTTTTTTCTTTTTGAGCAATCTCAAGCACTTGCACAGCACAGCCCTCCAGGGACTCGCAGCCACTCTCCTGACCTCGATGAATTAAGCATTGCAATAAAATGTGCACTGAATTAATCATCTGCATCTCCAACGTGAGAAACTGCTGTGCTGGGGCTCACAGGCAGCGCTGGGAGGGACTCAGGAATCCCAACTCCAGTGGAAGGCAGTGGGTTTACATGCCTAAGGATGTAGCCAAAATCTTCCAAATCCCAGCTGTGAGATCTCAGCCAGGTCTCCTAAATCTCCTTCCTCCCTCAAAAGACCAGGCTGGACAGAGCTTGGAGCAACCTGGTCTAGTGGAAGGTGTCCCTGCCCATGGGACAAGATGTTCTTTAAGGTGCCTTCCAGCCCAAACCATCGTGGGAGTCAAGGATCCTGTGGCTGTGGATGCTGGGGAAGGGCCACCAGGCTCGAGAGCTCAGGTGAATGAACCCACCCCACCCTCTGGGAGGAGGATGTTGCTTTACCCAGACCAGGCACTGCAGGGCCCTCCCAGTCAACCAGCTGTTTGCTGCAAAGCAGGGGAGAAAGAGGGATCTGGGTGGGCAGTCAGAGGGCACCGATCTCATCTTTCCCCCCAGGAGCTGCAGAGTAGGTGAAAAACTTCACATTCGCAAAACAGTTCGGTTGAGAGAACTTAGCCCCGGGTCAGCTCTGAAAAAGGGGAATCGTTTCCACCCAATTCCATCAGCTCGAGCTGATTTCTATTCAGTGTTAGAAAGGGAGCAGAGAGATACAATCCCTTACGAGGCTTTCAAGGAATATTCATCCTAGTGCTGTCCTTCCTCTCATGGCTCTGAGCCTGGGATTCCTCCCTCCTGCTCATCTCCTGTCCTGGAGCTGTGTGGGGCACAGGACAGTCCAGTCCTCCTGGAGGTGTCTGTGTGTTGGAAATAACAATTAAAGGACAGACCATCCCAGTACAACTTAACCCCCCCAGAGATGTCTGACAGCCGTTTCTCAGACTGAAGTGATGCAAATAGCTCAGATAAGGTCCAGATAAAGTATCTGAGCTCTCAAGGGCTTATCTGAGCTGAACACCAACTCCAAAAATTCTGAAATTTGCCCTGTGGGACTGTCTCTCGAGCTTGATTTCCATCTGAAGCCTCGACCTTCAGAGGCTGCAGAAACAGCTCCTGTTCAAATGCATTCTTGAGATAGCAGGGTGGGACACAGCAGGTCTGCAGCTCCCCTATCTCGGGCTATCTGGGCTTTGCCTTCTGGTGGGAATGTTGCAAGAGCTGATGGCTCAAGGAACCGGTGACGGCTCCTTTCACCACTCTCTAAGGGATGAGGTAAAACCTCCTCCTGTGCTGCCAATGGAAAGAGCACTTTCACTTGGCTACAAATTGTTCCACGCTGGCTTTTGCTTCCAGGCTGGTCATGCCCAGTGCCAGCCGAGGGAAGGCCCTGCAGAGCTCGGGGTGCTGTCCACGAATTCCATCATCGTGCCAGAGTGGGTGTCACGGTGAGATTTGGGGCTCCAAAGCTTCCTGGATGCAACGAGGAGCTGGGGAAAAATCTGTGCAGGCTTCCCTGAGAGCCTGGCAGGGTGAAAGGGGAGGCAGAAATCACGGGGATGGAGCTCTGCTCAAACAGACCCAGCTCACAGAAGGGCAATCTCTGGTATTTATATCTGGGATAAACAGCCGTGCCCAGAGATCCAATGTTTGCAAAGCACAAAGTGGTGCCAGGAGGTGTGAGAGCCAGGTCCAGTACACAGCTCAGACTGTGAAAGGAGCTGGGGAATTACAGAATCACAGAATATCCTGAGTTGGAAAGAACCCATCAGGACCAGAATCCAACTCCTGGCCCTGCACAGAACACCCCAACAATCCCACCCTGTTCCTGAGTGTGGAAGTCCAAGGCCTGGCTCAGAGGGGGTAAATTGAGATTGTAAATTGGTACAAAGGGCCCATGAGCTCACTCCCACCTGGGCTACAGTCATTCCTTGTCCTACAGGAGCACCAGGATGGCCCAGCCAGATCCCACGTGCCGTGTGCTCTACGGTCACAGAGGGAAAAGAGCAGGAAGGGCTCCTCCCTGAAGGGTTTGCAACCACAGAATCCATAATCTAATCATTTATACACCTCATGCAAATCTACCAAGGATGGAAAAAAAGAGCTTTCTGAAAAGCTCTGCAGAAATCCCCCAAATCTCGCTGATTCAAGCAGAGCAAGATTTCCTCTCAGGCAGAGTTCTCAGGCAAGAACAACGCTGACATTCTATAGGATGGCTCATAAACCAGAGGGGAAAAAAATTCATTTCCTACTCAAAAATTCCCAAGGGCTCATTCCCAAAGGGCCGTCCTGCCAAAGGGCTGCCGTGGAGAGCTGGCTCCCCTTCCCAGCATGTCCCCCTGGCTGGAGAGCAGGGATTGAGGGAGCAGGGATTGAGGGAGCAGGCGTGGGCAGGGCTGTGCCCCCGGAGCTCCCTGCCCTGGCAGCGCCAGGGTTAACGCGCCGGCGCCCTGCGAGGCTGAGCTTTCTGCTTTATTTCAGCAGGGGAAGTGTGTCCCGGGCTGATTAGCCCAATGGTTTCCTCTTTTCCCATAACCTCCAGACCCCCATGGCCTAAGTGTTTACTTTCTGAAATAAAAAATCTGCCAGTGTTTTTCTTTTTTCGGGGCATGTGTATTTTGGGAGGATTCGGGGGGAGGGAAGGGGGAGTTGAATGGGACGGGAGGTTTTGCATCCACCTCCCTCCCCTCTCCCACCCCTCACCCCAGCTCCTTCCAGCTGCAGCCTCAGAGCTGAGACTTCTGGCTTCGGTGGGAGGGAGAGAGAGAGAAATGAATTAATGAGAGAGTTCAGCCTCTTGCTCAGCAGCTATAAACACACAGAACATCTGGAGGGGGAGAGGTGCTTCGTGCTGCCAGGAGCTGAGAGGAACAGGCTGTTTGCAGGGTCCCAGCCCCCCCTGCTCCCCCTGGCCCTGCACAGGCTCTCCTGGCATCCCACTGCCCATCCAGAGAGACAATAGAACCAGGGAATCATTACAGTTGGAAAAGCCCTCTGAGAACATCCAGTCCAACCCTAACCCAGCAGTGCCAAGCCCACCACTGTCCCCAAGTGCCACATCAGTTTTTGGAACACTTCCAAGGATGACGATTCCACCACTTCCCTGGGCAGCCTATCCCAAATTTCTGGTCTCATTGGTGCTGCCCTCCCTGGCCCTGCCAGTCCCCAGTTCTGCCCACCCAGGTGCTGCTCCAAGGGCTGGCCATGGGCAACCCAAACCCTCCAGACAGGATGTTCTGCTGCCCTGTGTGCCCAGAGCTGATGGTTTGGGGAAATTTTCTTGGGAAATCTCAACTCCCCCTTCCCAGTTTTGCTTCGTGTGGCCTGTCTGAGGTGTGTGGTGCTGCAGGATAGTTTTCTTCCCCTGGAAAAAGAAACAGGTACACTCAGCTCACTCCATCCCTACAGAGGGATCTATCCTGGTCCAAGAGCATCCCAATCCAAGACATCTTCTGCAGCCATCCTCAAGGGACCAGGGAGGCCATGGATAGTCTGTTGCTTATCCCTTTCCTCCTTGACTCTACACCCTGTTATCCCTTCCCCACAACACACCAGAGCTGCTCAGTTGGGTGAGGTGCAGCTCCCTAACTTGAGTTGTGGCTCTTGCTGAGCTCCCACGCCCCTGTTAGATTTGAGGACCCCAACAAAGCTGCAGGTTTTTTCCAAAAACCAAGGAACACCAAACCAAGCCCTGCTCAGAGCACGATCCCTGAGCCTCAGCTGACTCCAGGCTGCAGCTCAAGTGGGAAAAGAGCTCAGTGCTCATTCTCTGGTGATGACCAAAGCACAGGGGAGCTCCCTTGGGTTTTGTCTTGCAGAGGCGAGACGGGGAATTTTCCAGAGTCAGGCAGGAAACAAATGGAAAAGTGAAAACGTGGATTTTTGTCATTTTATTGCTTCAGTCCGAATGAACCTCTCCAAGTGGTGAGGTTATGGCATCACTAAGTATCACAGGATCACCTGCATGTGTTTTCCTCGCCTGGGAAACAACCAGGACCCACACAAGGAAGATATTCCAGCTCTCCCTAACCTGTGCTCCTGTGCTCAGCATCCTGCACAGGAGAGTCTAAAACACCACAGACAGCCCACGGCCCTGCAATTCATTCCCAAGGCACTGAGGGATCTTTTCTCTCCATCCAATTCATTCCCGGGGCTTTGAGGGATCTTTTCCCTCCACCAACAGATTGCAAAGTGCCCTTAACAGAGAACATTTTGTGTATTCTTGTGTCCCAGTATAGAAGGTGTGACTTGCCTTTAACTGGAGCCAATGAAACACCCAAAGATGCCACCAAGAAAAAGTGAAAGAAAAACACATTTCACCAGGTTACAAACAGGTCCAGACCCCAAAAGGTTGTGCCACCTCAGCCAGAGGGGTGCCACCTCAGCCAGAGGGGTGCCACCTCAGCCAGAGTGGTGCCACCTCAGCCAGAGAGGTGCCACCTCAGCCACAGAGGTGCCACCTCAGCCAGAGTGGTGCCACCTCAGCCAGAGAGGTGTCTCCTCAGCCAGAGTGGTGCCACCTCAGCCAGAGAGGTGTCTCCTCAGCCACAGAGGTGCCACCTCAGCCAGAAAGATGCCACCTCAGCCAGAGAGGTGTCTCCTCAGCCAGAGAGGTGCCACCTCAGCCAGAGAGGTGCCACCTCAGTCAGAGAGGTGTCTCCTCAGCCAGAAAGATGCCACCTCAGCCAGAAAGATGCCACCTCAGCCGGAGAGGTGCCACCTCAGCCAGAGAGGTGTCTCCTCAGCCAGAGAGGTGCCACCTCAGCCAGAGTGGTGCCACCTCAGCCAGAGAGGTGCCTCAGCCCAGCAGAAAGGGCTCATTCATCCCCTGGGCCAGGGAGAGCTGTGGATCAGAGGGAATGATGGCAGCAGGTTGGGCAGAGACAGGATTTTGTGCAGGGCTTTTGCTGAGCCACGAAGTGAATTAACATCCAGTGAAACGAATGGACATCCAGTGAAAGGAATGAACATCCAGTGAAAGGAATTAACATCCAGTGAAACGAATTAACATCCAGTGAAACGAATTAACATCCAGTGAAACGAATGAACATCCATCACCCTCTCCCTCGTCCTTTCCCCACAGTTCTGCTTCCCTTCGCCTTCCCCCACGCCTTCCCTTGCCTGCTCCTCGTTTATTAAGGATGGAGAGGAGCTCCTGCCTGGTCCAGGAGAAGGCCTGGGATGTCCTGCCAGGCTGGAGCCACAGGCAGCTGTTCTGCCCTGTGAAAAGACTCCCATTCATCTCTGCGAGAGCAGAGCGTGCGGGGGAGGCGGCAGCAGCAGGGGAGGGGGAAGTGTTGGAGGAGGCTGAGAAAAGGAAGGAGGCCACAGTTAAAAATAGGATAAAAGGACATGAAGAAGAAAAAAAAAATGCAGATTTCAAAAAAAAAATAGCTTCACTCAGAAAATGTGCTGCAGCTGGAGAAGCCATCGGGCTGAGCCTGGTCAGCTTTCACCTTCCCCCTCCTCCTTCTCCTCCTCCTCCTCATCCCCCTCCTCCTCCTCCTGCTCCCCAAGCCCCTTCCTCCGAGCCTGCCCCTGGAAGGTGGCCCAGAAAGTGTTTTCCTCCGGGATTCTCCAGCGGGAAAAGTGCAGGGCTCGTGGAGAAGGAGGAGGCAACGTGGGGAAAGGCAGGGAGAGATCCCCGTGGATGCAGCGGGTCCTGTGGGACTCCTGCCTGGGTCTGGGAGGAGCTGGAACCTGGGCTGGAAGGAGGATCACAGAATCAGGGAGGAGCTGGAACCTGGGCTGGAAGGAGGATCACAGAATCAGGGAGGAGCTGGAACCTGGGCTGGAAGGAGGATCACAGAATCAGGGAGGAGCTGGAACCTGGGCTGGAAGGAGGATCACAGAATCAGGGAGGAGCTGGAACCTGGGCTGGAAGGAGGATCACAGAATCAGCGGGGTGGGGGCACATCCTGCGCTGTTCTGATGGGGCAGAGCACCCTGGGATGTGTTGCTGCAGATACAAGGGCTTTGCTTGCCCACCCAAACCAGCCCAGGCTGCAGGGACTTGATGCCCACGAAGCACCAGCTTTTCCCTCTATAAAAGATCCCTGGAAGTGCTCAAGGCCAGGCTGGATAGGGCTTAAAGCAACCTGGGCTGGTGAAACCCATGGCAGTGGATGGAACTGGGTGGTCCTCAGCGTCCCTTCCAACCCGATCCAGTGTGACATTCATTTCTCAGGAAAAGCAGGATCACTCCTCACGATGCTCCTGGAGTATCCAAAAGGCTGGGAATGCCTTCATTGTGCTAATTCAGCACAACAGTCGTAGAAACTTCTCCTGCCAGAGGCAGCGTCGTTCCCCCCTCGCTTGCCATGAACAGTTTTATCTCCCCATCGCCAAGGAAAACAAACCCGGGCAGGGGGAAGGGGCTGTCAGAGTGGCCTTGGCTCAGCCAGCGCTGTGTTCCTGCTGAGGCTGTCATGGATTCGTGGGATCTCCCCGTGGTTTGGGTTGGAAGGGACTTCAGGGACCATCTCATTTCGGACCCCCTGCCATGGGCAGGATGCCACTAAATCAGGTCGCTCAGAGCTCCATAATAATTTCCTGATACTGTTATCGAATCTTTCCCTTCACTCCAGCTTCATTCCCAACCTTGTATAATCCCAAAGAATATTACCGGGGAGTAAAATCAGGATACTGTTTCCTTATGAATTAAACATGAGTGTGACTTTGAGCATCCCTTCAGCAGCTGCCACTTCGGGCAGGCACGTGGCATTTATTTGGGCTGGCAGCTGGGTCAGCCGAGGGGCAGTGCCCTTTCCAGTCCTGATCCCACCTGCCCAAGGAGCAAAACTCCTGTCCAGAAGTGGACAGACCTCCCTTTTTGTTAGTTTGATTCTGTCACCCCTGGGATGTGCCTCTCTTTTGCTGGATGATTCCCTGGGCAATGATATTCCCAACAAATGCCCCACAGATTGTGGCAGCAAATAAAACAAATAAACAAATAAAACAGACTCTAATTCATTTCCAAATTCTGGGTTTTCAAACAAAAAACCCTCCACTCGTTCTTGTCTTTATCTAAGAGCTAAATCCACATCAGGCTTCCCTTTATCCATATCACAGAATAATCTTATCAGCTTCAAGCACAGTGTAAATAAACTCAGCCAGGCTTCAAAGGCAAAACATCTTCCCTAAACCCGAGCAGCTCTCAAACTTTTAGAAATATTGTGGTTTCTCTTGCAAGAGGATATTTTCACACTTGCATTTTCCTTGTTGACTTGTTTCTTTCACCAACATCAAGACCATGAAAACCAAAATAGCCTCTGGTACACCAGAAGAATAGATGACAAATGGTTTTAATGTGCACCCGAGACACAAAGGAGAAATGAAAGGCTGTTCCTGGCCCAATATACAAATGAGTTTCCTCTCATTTAAAATTAGAAACTACTCGAGACTGAAGAAACAGCAGCACTAAAAAACAAATCAGAGAAAGAGTACCTTGCACTGCAATGGGAAGCACTGAAAAATAATCTTGGGTATTGCATGAGAATCAGAAGCCTGTTCTACCTGCCCAAGAGTTTGATCAAAACCTGCAGAAGACAATGTCAGCTTGAGGGTTTTTTTTTCCACTGACCTCACTGAGGTTTGAAAGAGGCTCCAGCCTTTGCAAGAAGAAATTTCACAGCCCCAGCACGGGGTGATGAGGATCTGGGTTGCAGATATGTTGGTCCCCAGAGAGAGCAGATTCACAGAAAAGGGGAGAAGGTAGGGAAAAAAAAAAACACGAAGAAAACTTTCCAGGCACAGATCTGCAAAATGTTTGAGCAAATCCAAATGCTGCCAGGGCAGATTTCATCTGAGCAGAGCTGTCCTCATGCTGAGAGAGGTCACCCACAGGAGTTGAGCAAATAGCTGGGATAAGGCCAGCTGAGAACAGGCAGAGGAGCTTCGCTCCAGCCACAGGCACAGCTCTCTGTGTCCATCTCCTGCTCACACACAAGTGCTCACCAAAGGAGAACTTAAAAAAAAAAAAAAAAGAAACCAAATGCCTGAATCTTTGCCAAGGAGAGATTTCAAACTGTACATCTGACCACAACAGTCACTGGTTCTGCTGAACTCTTTAGCTGCAAAAAGTCTCTTAACATCAGGGTTTTCCCTCCCCAAGGGGCCAATGAGCAGAACTCACGAGCCAGGAACAAGTCCCAGGAGAGCAGCACATGCCATGCCAAGGCTTACATGGGATTTAAGTGCTTCAGGACAGGCTTATGTGGGACTAAAGTGAAACATAAACTTCATATTGGCCCTTTGCAAAGGTCACATTTGTGCAACTTGAGCTCTGTCACTCAGTTCTGTGGTTGGCTCGTGCCAGAGTGTACCTGAGCCCTCTGCTGTGCCACAGCACCCCAGGGCTGGGGGCTGGGGTCCCACCACCCATCCCAAAGGCAGGGGGAACAACTGCCTGCCTGGCACAGCATCCCAGAAAGGCCTGGACTGGAACTTACAGCCCATCCAGTCCCATCCCTGACATGGACAGGGACACTTTCCACCAGCCCTGGCTGCTCCAACCTGGCCTTGGACACTTCCAGGGGTGGGGCAGCCACAGCTTCTCTGGGCACCTGTGCCAGGGCCTGCCCACCCTCTGAGTAAAGAGCTTCTTCCCAACATCTGACCTAAATCTCTCCTCTTTTAGTTTAAAACTGGTCCCCCTTGTCCTGTCACTGCCTGCCCCTCTGCACTGCCAGTTGGTTATGGAGGAATCCTGGAATCCCAGACTGGTTTGGGACCCTAAAGCCCTTCTCATTCCATGCCATGGGCAGGGGCACCTTCCACAAGAAGCAGCCCAAGCTGCAAGCTCAGCTTGAACACTCATGTGTTGAACAACATGCAGGGCACGAATTAGTCACTGTAACGACTTTCAGATTCTGAGTGTTCCAGAGGAGAGGACCATCTGCTGCCACTCAGGGACCTGCTCTGGCTGTGCACACATTGGCACCACGATGGCACAGCCTGGCCACACAGCTGTGGTGCCCTGAAGGCTGTGACATCACACTTCCACAGTATCATGAAACCTCTGAATGGTTTGGGTTGGAAGGGACAGTAAAGCTCATCCCATCCCATGCCCTGCCATGGGCAGGGACACCTCCCACCAGCCCAGGTTGCTCCAAGCCCTGTCCAACCTGGGCTTGGACACTTCCAGGGATGGGGCAGCCACAGCTGCTCTGGGCACCCTGTACCAGTGCATGGCATGGAGCTACAAGAGACCCAAAATTACCACCAGAGTGGAATGAAAACTTGTGAGCCCTGATTTCCTTGCAACCCTCCACAAACAGCACTTTCCAAATCCACCCAGCAGGACATCAGTCCTGCAAATGCCTTGAGAGATGCTGAAGATGCAAACAGCAGGTTGGCACTTCCACCCTGCCTGTGGCATCCTCCTGGAGACCCCCAGGGCTGTGAAGATCCCAGGGGCCCACAACCAGGGCTGCCATCCCTAAATGCAAGGGAGGTGCACACAGGACTTCAAAATGTCAAAACAACCACCTAAACCACCACCTGGAAGAGGAGAGAAGTTCTCCCATGCCATGGTGGGGAAGAAAGAAGCTCCCATCCTTCAGCATTGCTCTGACAGGAGAGGATTGGTTCAACAAAACATCTTTAAGGTTTTTATCTGCATTCTGGCCCCAACTCCAATGACACCAGCAAGGTGGGCACCAACCTGGTGATGCTGTGCCTTAGGGATGCCCTAAGGGCAAACCCCCAATAAATGAAGCCAGGACAGGGACAGAAAGCAATCAGAGGAGGAGGGAGACCAGGAGGACAACAAACAGAGCATGGAGGGGGTTCAGGCTTGGTTTCCCACAACCCCAGGGTGTCCTACCTGTGCCATAGTGCTCCAGCCCCGTGGGCACCTCCTGCGTGCTGGGCTCGTCCCAGAGCGGGCAGCACATCCTGGGCTGGCAGCAGGTGGCCTGGAAGCCACAGGTCACCCAGGGATCCTCACAGGGACCAGCAGCTCCTGGTTTCTGGAAAGGGGAGAAGTGTCAGAGGGGTGGAACCCCAAACCAGCCACCCTGGGCAAGGTGGCAGTGACTGTGTCCCCAAAACAGGCAGCACCCCCTGACCCAACAGGGTTGGCTCCCAGGAAACCATCACCCAAACTCATCTGGCTGAGGAGCTTGAGGAGGGGCCAACAGGGACCTTTTGGAGCACATCTGAGGGCAAAGGGGAAGGGGCAGAGCGAGGCTGTGCCCGCCAGGCTGGGGGCTGAGGGGCTCCTTCCAGCCCACAACTGGCACTGGCATTTTTTGAGAGCTGAGCAGGAGGCCCCAAAACCCCAAAAATGTGGGGGGTCCTGAGGGGTGCAGAGGCCACAGCCCTGCATTGTGGTGCCCATGTGGGGGGCAAACTGTCATATTTGTGTTCCTAGTCCTGTTTATAGTGCCACTGTTTGTGGTTATTATATTTATATTTGTGTTATTTATATTTCATATTTACACAGTTACATTAGTTGTATTTATAATTATATATTTATTATATTTATTAATTATAAATTATAATTATAAATTATATATTTATTATATTTATTAATTATAAATTATATTTATTAATTATATATTTATTATAGTTATTACTTATACCATATAATTATTAATTATATATTTATTATAGCTACTAATTATATGTTATATTTATTAATTATATATTTGTTGGTTAGTTATAATTATATATTTATTTGTTATATATACATAGTTATATATCTATTAGTTCTCTTTATTACATTTCTTAGTTTATATAGTTATAACAGTTATATTTATATTAGTTATATTTTTGTACCCACAGACATGTATGGACACACTCATGTGCATTTCCACATGGTGTGCACACGTGGAGATATAAATTTCATATATACATATGTATATTTACATATATATACACATAATTACATGAGATGGGCTGATTCCAATGGGATGAAGTTCAACAAGGCCAAGTGCAGGTCCTGCCCTTTGGCCACAACAACCCCCTGCAGCAGCTCAGGGTGGGCACAGAGTGGCTGGAGAGGGACAGGGGGAAAGGGACCTGGGGGTTGGATTGACAGGAGGCTGAACATGAGCCAGCAGTGCCCAGGTGTGCC
The DNA here is from genome assembly GCF_047495875.1 of Pithys albifrons albifrons. NCBI lineage: Eukaryota > Metazoa > Chordata > Aves > Passeriformes > Thamnophilidae > Pithys > Pithys albifrons. The sequence goes on along the minus strand of NC_092480.1, from coordinate 6,445,202 downwards.
CAGGTGTGCCCAGGTGTGCCCAGGTGGCCAAGAAGGCCAATGGGATCCTGGCCTGGATCAAAACTAGCGTGGCCAGCAGGCCCAGGGCAGTGACCCTTCCCCTGGACTCAGCACTGGGGAGGCCACACCTTGAGTGTTGTGTTCAGTTCTGGGCCCCTCAGTTGAGGAAAGAGATTGAGGGGCTGGAGCGGGGCCAGAGAAGAGCAACGAGGCTGGAGAAGGGACTGGATGTGGCACTGAGTGTCCTCTTAAACACCTCCAGGGATGGAGAATCCACCATGTCTTGATCCAACCCTACTGTGATCACCAGCCCAGGGCACTGAGTGCCAGAGTGATCACAATGGGGTTGGATCAAGGGTTGATGATCTCAGAGTTCTCTTCCAACCCAAGTAAGAAGAGAAGAGCAACGAGGCTGGAGAAGGGACTGGAGCACAAGTGCTGTGGGGAGAGGCTGAGGGAGCTGGGGGTGTTCAGCCTGGAGAAGAGGAGGCTCAGAGGTGACCTCAGCACTGTCTGGAACTGCCTGAAGGGAAGTTCTGGCCAGGTGGGGGTTGGTCTCTTCTCCCAGGCACTCAGCAATAGGACAAGGGGGCACGATGGGCTCAAGCTCTGCCAGGGGAAATTGAAGTTGGAGAGCAGGAAAAAATTCTTTGCAGAGAGAGTGCTCAGGGATTGGAATGGGCTGCCCAGAGAGGGGGTGGATTCCCCATCCCTGGAGGTTTTTCAGCTGAGCTTGGCCGTGGCTCTGAGTGCCATGATCTGGTAAAGGGACTGGAGTTGGACCAAGGGTTGGACTCGATGATCTCGGAGGGCTTTTCCAACCCAATCCATTCTAGGATTCTGTGATTCCATGATATACACTCATGTATATTTACATATATATACACATAATTACATATACACACATGTATATTTATATAAACTCATGTATATTACATAATATACCATATTATTCTATACTTGCACATAATACATTTTTATGTATATACATACACTGATTCCATGTGTGATATAAGTATTTATGTACCCACACATATGTAATCCTGAGTAATAACATAAATCACACTTTAATTTTTATTGTACATGAAGTGAGATTTACCTTTTCTAAAGAAAATACCCATATTTAGAAACAAAAATTGTTTGGGCTGGAAAAATCTTTAAGATTATCAACTCCAGGATATAATTTTCATTTTGTTTTGTACACACTTATATATTTATAAACATGTGTATAAATAGTGTGATATCTGTGTATATACCACATGTATATGTATATACCATATATATATTTACCATATACACACACATCTGTGTACATATATACCATATAATATATGTTGAATTGAAGTATTTATCTCCCTGCAAGAGGCCAACAACATACACACACCTATAAATAATTGCAGGATGTTTTAATTTTTTATTATTATTCCCCTTTCCCTGTGGGGAAATTGTTTGGCTTCGTCTCCAATCAATATTTAAAAGCCAAATGCACACTCAGAGCCATTTAAAGGAAAGATATTGAACTGCCTTACAAATATTTCATGGCTCAGAGTGGCCTTTTCTTCCTATTTTGGTGAAAATTGTGCTGCCTGGTAAGTGTTCTGTGCAGCCCTGAGGTCTCAGCTCAGAGCTGGTTCTTCAGGTGACCTTCAGCCCTGGTGAGGATTTCTCTGGATGGACACAGAGTAAGGTCATTCCTCTAAATGCAGGTCTGATTTCTCTAAATACAGGTCTGATCTCTCTGAATGTGGAGGTGATTTCCCTAAATATGGGTCTGATTTCCCTAAATATGCACCTGATTTCCCTAAATATGGGTCTGATTTCCCTAAATATGCACCTGATTTCCCTAAATATGCACCTGATTTCTCTCAAAAAGTCTCAAAGTTCTGCCAAACCTGTTCTGGAACTCCTGGATGTTGGCATGACCATGCCCAGGATGTCACCCCACAACTGCCCAGACAGAGCAGACCTGGCTTGGCAGATGGAGCACCAGAGTTGTCCCAGAACTCCAGAGAGCCAAGAGAACCTTTCCCAGAGCTTTGTGCTGGTCCCACCACACTCATCCCTGCAGGTGAAGGTCAGCACATCACATGGGGCTCCAGGACAATGGTTCCTCCAACAATCCTCCTCCCCACACAAGTGCAGGAAATCCCATGCAGGATCCTGTTTCCAGAGGAGGTTTGCAGGCTCCAGAGGTTCAGGTCAGCTCTGGGGAAACGCTGGGAATTCAGGAGCTGCACTGAGCTGCCTAAAACCTTGGAGTAGGTAGTGGATGATGCCAGGCTGTGTCAGTGGGCTGGAGAAGTGACAGCAACCAGAGATAAACCCACTGCTGGGGTAGAGAAATAACCCTAATTCCTTTCTTTCAGAGAATTCCAGATTGGTTTGGGTTGGAAGGGAACTTAAAGACTATTTAGTTCCATGGGCAGGGACACCTTCCACTGTCCCAGGTTGCTCCAACCTGGCCTTGGACACTCCCAGGGATGGGGCAGCCACAGCTTCTCTGGGCACCTGTGCCAGGGCCTGCCCACCCTCCCAGGGAAGCATTTCTTCCTTCTATCCAATCTAAACCCTCTCCTTCAGCTGAAGGCCATTCCCTGTGTCCTGTGCATTCCTTACCATCACTCCAGGCCGAGCCAAAGGATAAGGGGCTGCACTGCCAATGGTTGTGTCCATGTAGTAACTCATCATCTTGGAGGTTCCTGCTGAAATGGAGATGGACATCAGAGGACAGGCCACCAAACCTGACAGAATCTGCTAAATCTGCTTTTCCACAGCCATGGAAAGCTCAGAGTACACTATCACCTTAATGAGTGTAAGCTGGAAAAGTTAACAGGAAAAATATCTGTATTAATAGCAGATATTGGGATTAGATTGGTTGTTTCAACAATGCACACAGATCCATTAGTGCAAACTGGGAGAGCCTGACAATGGTGAATGAATTATCACCTGGAAGCTGATGGAGCTGCTCTGAGGGAAGATGAGATCATATTTCCTTTGCTGCAGAATCAGTGGGAAATTGTTGCCAATTCTTTTTCTTTTGGGAGAAAAAAAACCAAAACACTTTGTTGAGATCAACACCTTTCCTGTAAAAGCTTTGTCAGAACCAGATTGTTTCACAAAGAACTTTGGTGTTTTCAGGAGACATCCTCAGTTTTCCCACATTACCTTACATTTGCTTTGCTGGATCTCAGGGCATTCCTCCCATGGGATTTGCTCCTCTGAGCAAGTCCCACCAGAGCTGCTCATGGAATGGGATATTTAATCCCCAGTTTGTGTGGCTGAGGTGCAGGAGCTCAGCCTGGCTCTGTTGTCAGAGCTGTGGGTGTTTCTCCCTCTCTGCTTGAAATGCCCAGTGGAACATGCAGGGCCAGGGCACTTGGTGTGTTTGGGGGGATGACCCAAGGGTGCTGGGAGGGAGGAGTGAAGGGGGAGTAGGGTGGGCTGGAAGGGCTCCCTCAGGCCTTGGAGCCAAGGGAATGGCACTTCCATCTGGGGGTGAGACACAGCCTGAGAGATGGGGCAGCTCCAGCTCTTCTGGAGCACCTTTGGGTTCCTGCAGAGCCCTGGCCTGTGGGCTGCAACCACTGCAAGTGCAAACACTTGTCTGAGTTGTCTTAGAATCAAATCACAGACTCATGAAGGTTGGAAAAGGTCTTTAAGATCACCAAGTCCAGCCATTAATCCAGCACTTCCAGGTCCACCACCAAACCGTGTCCCCAGGTGCCACATCTACACTTTTTTGAATGGTTTCAGGGAAGGTGAGTCCACCACTGCCCTGTTCCATCACTCCACCACTCTTCCAGGGCTTGACCACTCTTCCCAATATCCAACCTAAACCTCCCCTGGTGCAACTGGAGGCCATTTCTCCTTGTCGTGTCCCTTGTTCTCTGGGAGCAGAGCCCAATCCCTCCCCGGCTTCGCTCTCCTGTCAAGGAGTTGTAGAGAGGAAGAAAGTCCTTTCTGAGCCTCCTTTTCTGCAGGCTGAGCCCCCTCAGTCATCAGCCTTGTGCTCCACAAGGTTTGTGCTTGGCTCTTCTCAACAGAACCAGCACAACCACGTTACCTTCAGCTCCACTCCTGCCCTGGCCCCTTGAACAGCTCCTGGAGACACTGGAACCTGCTCCTGGAGGCACTGGGACTGCTCCTGGAGGCACTGGACCTGCTCCTGGAGGCACTGGGACCTGCTCTGGTGGCACTGGGACTGCTCCTGGAGGCACTGGGACTGCTCCTGGAGGCACTGGGACTGCTCCTGGAGGCACTGGGACCTGCTCTGGTGGCACTGGGACCTGCTCCTGGAGGCACTGGGTGGGATCTGCTCCTGGAGGCACTGGGACTGCTACTGGAGGCACTGGGACCTGCTCCTGGAGGCACTAGGGGGGACCTGCTCCTGGAGGCACTGGGTGGGACCTGCTACTGGAGGCACTGGGACCTGCTCCTGGAGGCACTGGGTGGGACCTGCTCCTGGAGGCACTGGGACCTGTTTCCAGCCCTCCCTCTGCTCCCAGGGCTGAGCTCTCCGAGGCCCAAGGCAGGGCAGAGCTGTTTTGGCTGTGCCTCACTCACCACCTCAGCAAACAGGGACCCCGACATTGTGTCCCCTCTGCTCTGTGACTAATGGCCAAGCACCAAACACCTGCATGTGCAGGGGATTAAACGATCCTCATCATTTCCTGCTTGTTGTTACCAACTCCTGCTCTCACACGGGCATTGTTGTTTTAAAAAACTTCTCTCTTTTCTCTCTCTCTTTTCTTTTTTTTTTTTAATTCACAAAACTGAAAACTACCGACGTGGTAGAAGAACAACGAGCGCGTTTCTCTTTGTGCTGTACCCAAAACCACACCGAGCACGAGTTACTGGGGCCGAGGAGCCTTAACTAATCTCAGCATCTGTGCACACCCTCCAGCCCGCCCTAACGAGGCGTTAAAACACGTTTGCCTCCAGCCCTTTGCAGCTGGGGCGGCTGCAGCTGCTGAGACACAGACCGGGCTGGAGCCCAGGTCTGAGTAATCACAGAAGCCCAGAACGGTTTGGGTTGGAAAGGACCTTCAAGACCATCTCGTTGCACCCCCTGCCATGGGCAGGGACACCTTTCACTAGACCAGGGTGCTCCAAGCCTGTCCAACCTGGCCTTGGACACTTCCAGAGGTGGAGCATCCCTGGAATGAAGTCTCAGTCGGTCACACTCTTGTTCCTAACCCTCAACATCTGTAAACCACCTCAGGTAAACACGGCCTAAAGTAAAGATTAGCGCTGCCAAACAGTACAAACCAAGGCAGACGGTGCAGAATGGAGACAGAGAGCCCTCCAGGCTGATTCACCTGTTTCAGAGCCACACACGTGGCCGAGAGTGAGGAGGTACAGCCTTCACAGGGCAGTTCAACAGCAGCTCCTGCGAGCAGCTTTTGTTCTGCTCTGCAGCTTGTGCAATAGGCAGCTGGGGCTGAGTTGGGGTTTTCTTGCCCTTTGTTGAAGACACCTCAGTCGCACCAGTTCTCGAGAACTGTTTTCATGCCTCGCTGAGCGTCGTTTGCATCTTTCTCAGGCTGCTCTTGCCAGCTGAACCCTCCAGCAAGGGACCACAGGCTGGGGCTCGAAGCCACATGTGCTGCAGTGACAGCAGAAGTACCAAACCCATCCTGACACCCAGGACAAGGCTCTGTGCAAGAAGGAATAACAAGAAGGTTTAACCAGAGCTGTAAAGCAGCATCAGCAACCCCCTCCCAAGCCTGGAGAAGGGGAATTGAATTATCATCTCTAGACAGCAGCTCCGAGAGGTTTAGAGTCAGTTTGCTTTTTGGTTTCTCTTCCCCTCCAGGCTGCACTGTTGAAAAGCACTCGGGGGGGTCAGAAACACAACACAAACCTCAGCAACCATTTGCACTCCCGCCCCTGGGGGTTCAAGAGAAGTTCGGCTTCAAAACAAGTGAAATCAGTCCCCCAACCTGATGCAGGTTTTGTGGGTGATGATGGTTGAAGGACAGAGGGACAGAGGCTTTAGGCTGGGAAAAGGACCTGGAATCGTGAAATTGTTTGGATTGGAAGGGGCCTTAAAGACCACCTGGTTCCATCTCCCCACCAGGGGCAGCGATGCCACCCACTGGATGACAAGCCCTGCTAGAAAAAGATCCTGTGCACGCAATGACTGTGCTCTGGAAAGGTGGGTGTGGAAGAGCAGGCAGGAGGCAGCAGAACGGGAGCTTTGCTGTGCCTCGTCCAGGCTAATTTTAACAGAACTTCCACCACTTCCCAGAGGAAACTACTTCACAGCCCAATAGATCTCTCACTGTCAGCAAGTTTCCCTGATGTTTGGGAGATATTTTGTTTCTCTTTAGCTTCCTCTAACAAGAGCCTAAATAGTTGCTCTCCTCCCCTTGGATGCCTTCAGACAGCTCTAACGAGGGCCTGGAGCTGAGCTGAACTCCAGCACTGAGCCCATCGGGGCAGGGAACTTGACTGATGTGGAGGAAATCACTGCAGATTTGCACCAAGATAATCCTGACCCAGAGATTACAAATAGAGGGGAATCAGACCCATTTGGTAAAATCCTTAATGACTTACCAGCTTGACTTCAGCCTTATTGTTTGCTCTTATTATTCGTGTCTTATTGTGCAAACATGTGTAGGAGAAACAGCATTTATTTTGGGACATGATCAAGTACCAGGCAAAGATATGAGACTCTTGGGTCATTTCTAAACTGAATTAAAATTTTAATTTCATTTCAACATCCATCCCTCCTCTTTTACAAGGTTGTTATAATTTTTTATTTTAAATCAATTATTCAGCTTAGTTTTAAAAGGGGAAAGCTGTTTGTCCTCATGATTAACACACAAATTGGGAAGGAGTTTAAAATATATATTGGAACAAAACAAACTTTGCAGGTTGGATACATGAAGACACTTTACAACATTTTAATGTAACCTTTTGGTTTTATGTTGCTCTAAGGATGGGGAGAGGGAAGTGAAGTGAGAGACCTCCCAGAATCAACAAATCCCCATCTTTGGTTCCCCGTTAAATGCTCCTCTGCCTGTTGTAAAATCCAGTGGCTCAGACTGTGCCCCACTTTCTGAGCTGCGGGACCACCCTCAGCTTCTGCCCATCCCAGATCCCCCAGTGGTGTCCCGAGGGTGGCACGACTGGGACAGCTGCTCAACAGGATTCAGGAGCCTCCCTCCATCCCACAAACCGCGGAGATTCCTTTGCCACGGGGTACCAGGAGGATGGGGCAGCAGCAGCGACCCCATCCAAAGATTTCTGGCATCAAGAGCATGAAACCAGAGTTTTCACATGCAAAGCAGCCCCTTGCAGACGCCCTTCCGCGGGCTGGCAGCGCCCTGACCCAGAGCCGCTCGCTGATAACCACTTTATTTTTGCATCAAGGAATAATTTATCATCTTTGAGGGGGTGGGGAAAAAGAGCTGGTGGAAATGACATCCTTCCGCAGGGCTTTAACCCTTGGCATCCTGGCACTTTCCAGGCCTCCTGCCAGCCCAGGCCTCAGGGGAGGGAGTGTTTGTTGATCCGTTGGCATGTTAAAAACCTCCCTCAATTCATCAAACCCTGGCACCCGTTTAAAACAAAAGGAGCATCCCCGAAGCAGAGCTCTGAGCAGCAGAAGGGAGTGTGCTTCCTTTGGGCAAAATCCTTGCTTTTTAACCGCTGAAAATGCGCATCTCTTCGGATTTTAAAACTTTATCAAAGCGTTCCTATGATAACACCTGATTTACTGAGGGGAAAGCGAGCAGGGCAGTAAATGCTGCTGTGGTAAATGGAGTAGCAGCGGTAAATAGTAAATAGAATAACAATGGTGAATAGAGTAGCGGTGGGAAATAGAGCAGCAATGGTAAACAGAGCGGTAATTGCCCTTCTGCACCCGCTGTAAATACTCCAAGAGGTTAAAGGACCTGGCTGAGGTCACCCGGGGAAAGTGAGGGGCAGAGGATCTGAGCACTGTCTTAACTGCAGGGCGGGGATTGCCGCGGGATTAGCGCGTCCTGGGGAGCTTTGGGGCAAGGATGGGGCAGGGGCCGCCTGGCAGCACATCCCTGGCTGCCCCAACGCTGCGCTCTTTCTTCCTTCCCTCGGGGCCTGCCAGATCTGAAGGAGATTCCATGGCATCTCAAGAGCCTTCCCATTTGGCTGGACAAAGTCGAGCTGGGGCGGGTGACAGCGGGGTGAGACAGTGCCAGGGTGGTTCTCACGAGCCCTCGCCCCCTGCGCTTGTTGTAAACCGCTTTTTCTTTCGATGTCTCCTTTTCCCCTGCTCACACATCAATGACTCGGCTGCTAATTAATAATTAAGCTAAAATAACCCCACCGTGAAGAGCCCCAGCAGATCTATAGTGAGCTGACAGCCCAGGTCATGGCAGGGAGAGGGGTTTGGGTGGGATGCTGAAGCAGAGGCTGCTGCCATTAAATCACTGCCCTCTGCCAGAGCCAGCAGCTACTGGCAACTGCAGGAAGATGTGAAGGGAGGGTTAATTAGGTCATCTGTTATTTCACTCCTGAATTTCCCTCTGTGAACCGGGAGACTTTACAGCACAGTGTCATGGGCCAGACCCTCAGCTGGGGAAGGCAAAGGGGAGAGAAGGGGACGAGTTCCCCCCCAAGTTCAGGGAAGGATCCCCCACACCAGGGAAGGATTCCCCACACCAGGGAAGGATTCCCCACACCAGGGAAGGCTCTGACCTCACAGGAGCTCATGTCCCCCCATCACCCAGAGCCCAACCCGCCCCCTGACATGGGGGTTTGGTCAGGGACTGCCAGCCCAGCTGGGAGTCTGGGCTGTGCTCCAGGACCCCACCAGGACCCACAGCAGGCCCACTGGGACCAGCCTGACCAGATGTGATGTTGTTTTGAGAATCCAAGCCCCTCTCTTGAGCAGGGATCCAAACTGCTGTGCAAAGTGAGCTTAGCCTTCATTTCTCTGTGCCAGATGTACGAGGAGGGAAGTAGTTTGTGCTTTGGAGGAGCATGTGGGATCCCAAAACTCTGCAGTGAAACTGAGGACAAGGAGCACACACAAATCCCAGTGCTGGGGGCACAAAATGCCCCCCCCACTTATCCCAGAGCTGGGGGCACAAAATGCCCCTCCACATATCCCAGACATGGGGGCACAAAATGCCCCCCGGAATATCCCAGAGCTGGGGGCACAAAATGCCCCCCCACATATCCCAGTGCTGGGGGCACAAAATGCCCCCCACATATCCCAGTGCTGGGGGCACAAAATGCCCCCTACATATCCCAGACATGGGGGCACAAAATGCCCCCCGGAATATCCCAGAGCTGGGGGCACAAAATGCCCCCCACATATCCCAGACATGGGGGCACAAAATGCCCCCTACATATCCCAGTGCTGGGGGCACAAAATGCCCCCCACATATCCCAGTGCTGGGGGCACAAAATGCCCCCCACATATCCCAGTGCTGGGGGCACAAAATGCCCCCCCACATATCCCAGAGCTGGAGGGACAAAATGCCCCCCCACATATCCCAGAGCTGGGGGCACAAAATGCCCCCCACATATCCCAGTGCTGGGGGCACAAAATGCCCCCCCACATATCCCAGTGCTGGGGGCACAAAATGCCCCCCCACATATCCCTGACATGGGGGCACAAAATGCCCCCCCACATATATCCCTGACATGAGGGCACAAAATGCCCCCCACATATCCCTGATATGAGGGCACAAAATGCCCCCCACATATCCCTGACATGAGGGCACAAAATGCCCCCCGGAATATCCCAGTGCTGGGGGCACAAAATGCCCCCCCACATATCCCAGTGCTGGGGGCACAAAATGCCCCCCCACATATCCCAGTGCTGGGGGCACAAAATGCCCCCCGGAATATCCCAGACATGGGGGCACAAAATGCCCCCCGGAATATCCCAGAGCTGGGGGCACAAAATGCACCCCCACATATCCCAGAGCTGGGGGCACAAAATGCCCCCCACATTTCCCAGAGCTGGGGGCACAAAATGCACCCCCACATATCCCAGTGCTGGGGGCACAAAATGCCCCCCGGAATATCCCAGACGTGGGGGCACAAAATGCCCCCCACATATCCCAGAGCTGGGGGCACAAAATGCCCCCCCACATATCCCAGATCTGGCAGCACAAACTGCCCCCCCAAACCTCCCAGCCCCTGAGCGAGGGGGCCCCTCTCCTGCTGCCCAAGGCCAATATGGCTGGGTAGCCCCCCAAAAGTCAGGCTTGTCAGAACATTATTCACATGCCGGGCAGGGGAAAGCTCAAACCCCAGCGGAATTAGAGGCAGCATGAATAGCCTGCAGCAGGAAACCGCCCTGGACCCAGCCCACAGCCCCCAAAGGTGTCAGTTGACAGCACAGGATGGGAAGTGGATGGTGACTGTAATACCAAATGAGTGGCCACATGCAAAGCAATGATTTAGAGACTAATAGAAAGGGGAAAGGCCTTGCCTGGGCTCCTCAGGGTCTCCCAATTCCCACTGCCTGGGCTGGGGGTGCATTCCCAAGGAATGGCAGCGGCACAGCAGCACATCCCTGGGGCTGGCACGCTCCAGCTCCTCCCCAAAGCACATGCTGGCACCTGTGGCACTTTCTGCCCTTTGGGGGATGGCATTGATATGGAAAACACAGGGAGCTGTCACAGCAAACTCCATCCAAGCATCCCTCTCTGAGCCCCTCTCTGTCCGTGGGGATGAACATCCGACCCCAGGCACTCTGATCCTCCCCTCCCTCACAGCAAACACAAACCAACCCCCACCCAAACCAAATTACAACTCCAAACGTAAAAGGAACTGCAAATCTGATCCGCTGCTCTAATGCCAAGGCACAGCCTTCGACTTAGACGAGAAAAATAATAAGATTTTCCTAAATATCCAAATCAAATTTATATATATTCGATATTAAAAAAAAAGGATTTTTAAAGGGAAGCATCAGCTCAGACATTCATATAAGATCCTGTAGTAGCAAACACACAAATCAGTTGCTGGGTGAAACTGGACATGGGGAGAGGAAAAGTAAATCACCAACCAACCAAATCTGAGATGTCCTGAAAAATCACAGGTACCTCCAACCCACAAAAGAGTTTCAAGAGCCTCTCTCCCCTCCACCACTTACGACTTCTCTGGAAGAGTCGGGGCAAAGCTTATTGTCCTCCACGGCTTCCCACACTTGTCTCCGCTCTCTTCCCAACTACCTGGTGGATCCTCTGCGCTGGAGCTGGAGAGGATGGAAATACCATGGTGTTTGCGGCAGGGCTGCCTATTCAAAGGGAGGGGGAGTGGTCAGCCCCGCAGCCAGGGCGCTGCGAGAGGCGAGTTGCAGCCGCCAGGCAGGAAAAAGCCACCTCTGGCAGATGTCACGACGGCGGGGACACAAATGAGTCGTGGGCCCGAGGAGGTGATGGGGGGCAGTGCCCTGCACCCCCCCCGGGGCGGGCTGGCCTTGGGAAGGGGGGCCGAGGGTTTCAGCCTGCTTGGGAAGTGCTGCTCCAGCCCCACAAATCCTGCGGGGTGTAGTTTATTCTCTCCCAGAGACTAAACCAAAGGCTGGCACAGCATGCCCGGGGGAAGGTTTACCCAGCCCTGACCCCCAAATCTCAGCCCAGCTGCTGCCTCTGCCCGGAGGTGCCTCTTGGCACAGGCTGCGGATTCCTCCTGAAAGGTCCTGTCTGCCTTCCCTGCTCCAGTGAATATCCCAGGGCATGGCTGGCTCCAGAGCTCTGTGCTTTCTGCCTTCCCTGCCCCACCGAATATCCCAGGGCATGGCTGGCTCCAGAGTTCTGTGCTTTCTGCCTTCCCTGCCCCACCGAATATCCCAGGGCATCACTGGCTCCAGAGCTCTGTGCTTTCTGCCTTCCCTGCTCCATTGAATATCCCAGGACATCACTGGCTCCAGAGCTCTGTGCTTTCTGCCTTCCCTGCTCCAGTGAATATCCCAGGACATCACTGGCTCCAGAGCTCTGTGCTTTCTGCCTTCCCTGCCCCACCGAATATCCCAGGGCATCACTGGCTCCAGAGCTCTGTGCTTTCTGCCTTCCCTGCTCCATTGAATATCCCAGGACATCACTGGCTCCAGAGCTCTGTGCTTTCTGCCTTCCCTGCTCCAGTGAATATCCCAGGACATCACTGGCTCCAGAGCTCTGTGCTTTCTGCCTTCCCTGCTCCAGTGAATATCCCAGGACATCACTGGCTCCAGAGCTCTGTGCTTTCTGCCTTCCCTGCTCCAGTGAATATCCCAGGACATCACTGGCTCCAGAGCTCTGTGCTTTCTGCCTTCCCTGCTCCAGTGAATATCCCAGGACATCACTGACTCCAGAGCTCTGTGCTTTCTGCCTTCCCTGCTCCATTGAATATCCCAGGACATCACTGGCTCCAGAGCTCTGTGCTTTCTGCCTTCCCTGCTCCAGTGAATATCCCAGGGCATCACTGGCTCCAGAGCTCTGTGCTTTCTGCCTTCCCTTTTCCATTGAATATCCCAGGGCATCACTGGCTCCAGAGCTCTGTGCTTTCTGCATTCCCAGGGAGGGATCCAGCCTGTGCACACCCTAAAACCCCTTGGCGGGTGCCTCTGGTGCCAGGCATGCCCAAGAAATGCCAGAGGAGCTGCTGTTTGCTTTTCAAGTCACAAAGGCTGAAGGAATCCCCCCTTATAGGAGGTACCGGAGAGGGGAGATGCTGGGGCAGCCCTGGGAGCTGCTGGATCAGCTCCCTCCTCTGAGAGAGGTGGATGGTCCCAACCTGCATCACCCCTGAATCTGCAGGTCATAGGGGGGTCTCGGGGCTCTCTGGAGAGGAGAAGGCTGCTGGGACCAAAGGGAAGGAGACACTTTCCCAGCAGGGCAGGACAAGGCAGGGGTGCAGAAACACAGGTTGCACTGCAATAACTCCAGTGACGTCCATGTGAATTATCCAGAGGCTCTGGGAGGGCGGAATCTGGGGCTGTCCCCTCCAAACAGCCCTGTCTCCCCCTGCTCAGCCTGCCCGACACTCAGAGCCTGCCCGGGGACCTCCAAAACTGGCCAGTGGCACCCCCAAATCCTGGATGCAGCAGGACGTGCCCATCCTGCCTCTCCTGCTCTGACTCTCCGGGCGGCAAAGCTGCCTTTTCCTCCAGGAGAGGGCTCCAGGCTGGGAATCCTGCAGGGCTCCAGGCTGGGAATCCTGCCGGGTTCCAGGCTGGGAATCCTGCAGGGCTGTAGGCTGGGAATCCTGCAGGGCTTCAGGCTGGGAATCCTGCTGGGCTCCAGGCTGGGAATCCTGCAGGGCTCCAGGCTGGGAATCCTGCAGGGCTCCAGGCTGGGAATCCTGCAGGGCTCCAGGCTGGGAATCCTGCAGGGCTCCAGGCTGGGAATCCTACAGGGCTCCAGGCTGGGAATCCTGCCGGGCTCCAGGCTGGGAATCCTGCGGGGCTCCAGACTGGGAATCCTACAGGGCTCCAGACTGGGAATCCTGTGGGGCTCCAGGCTGGGAATCCTGAGGGGCTCCAGGCTGGGAATCCTGCAGGGCTCCAGGCTGGGAATCCTGAGGGGCTCCAGGCTGAGAATCCTGTGGGGCTCCAGGATGGGCATCTTATCCAGCTCCAGCACAAATCCCCATCAGCCTGTAACAGTTCTGGCTGAGCCCTGACAAGGGGCAAAGCCCAAACTCCAAGAATTCCACGGGAGCTCTTCCAGGAAGGACACTTTGTTGATGGGCAAAATGGGAGCTGGGAGCAGCTGCTGGGATTTTCCCTGGAGATCCTAAGAGCAAAACCTGTAATACAACAGCAAAAGGAGGACCCAACCCAGCCATGGGACTCAGCCCTCAGTGCCTTGATGCACTGACACCATAAAGTTCTGCTTGTAGAGTATTTACAGGTTTCCAGGGAATTTTGCAGCACCCTTACACTCCAAAATGCAGCCTGGACACCTGAGCATTGGAAATCCATGTGGAAGGATCAGTTTGAGGGAAAAAATAACTCCTGAGGACACCCTTTCCCAGTCCAAACATGGTATTTCAGGTAATATCAGTCGAGTGGATATTTGCAAAGTGCACACCAAGGCTTTATTAATTTCTGCCTGAAAGAGGCTCCTGTGGCACAACCAACAATCAACTGAAATGTGCAAAATGAGTGTCCACAGGCATAAAGGTCCCTGCTGTTCCCCCTTGCCCTACCCCAGTCCAGGATGCACAGAGTGACAAACAGCAAGAAAAGCCCATTATTTATGCACATAAAACTATTCCCAGGTCCTTCTGGACTTTCTCAAGCTCCCAAAAGATGGATGAATGTCTCCTTTAGCCCTGAACTCCCAAACACACAGCTCCACGTGGCCCAGCACACGTTACCTGTTGAACTTGCAGCCGTAGGCACGGATCCCTCGTGTAGTTCTTTTAACACAGGAAATTATTTACAGGGTTCCCATCTTCTCAGGAAGGTTTCCAGCCTCCTGGGCTTCGGTACAAAGGCTCTGTCACATCTGAGCACCAAAGGAGTGGAATCCATCCAGCAATCAATTTTTATCCGGGCAACTCTTCCCGGGATAACCCCTCTGGCAGCTGCAAACAAGATGTCTTTCCCTGGGCTGGACAGTTGTTTGGATGCAATAATCCATATATTAATAGCTCTGTGCATGGCTCTGCAATCCACTGGGTGTCTGGGGAATGGAGAGGCTTCTGCTTTCGGGTGTTTTTTCCATCAGCACTGTGGCTGCTGCAGGCAGCTCAGCTCCCTCAGCTTATGGAATCACAGAACCATGGAATGGTTTGGCTTGGGAGGCACCTTGAAGATCATCTAGTCCTGTGGCCTCTTGGTTTCTCTGTTGTCACATCAGTCACCTCAACCAGTTGTTTCAGCTCACAAGAAGAAGTTGGGTTAAATTTCGGGCAGCTCATGGAATTTATCACCAAGTGCTTGTACTTTCCATTCCAGCTGGTTTGGGTTTGCTTTGTACTCGTAAAAAAATGAAACGAGTCCTTAATGTTTCACTTAAGTAGTTATTAATGTTTTCACTGAAGTGGAGATGCCTTGGGGAGGTTTCATGGGCTCCTTCTGGAAGGTGCCTTTCCCCATAACCCTGAGCTCCATTTGGGGTGCAAACAGAGCAGCATGAGGTGGCTGCAGCTGGAGAAGGTCCTGTTTGCATCCTGGAGCTGAGGGGCAGCTGGAGAAAACTCAGCACAGTCCTGAGTGTGACCAACCACAGTTCACCCTCTTGCAGCCCCGAGAATATTTTCCATGGAGAGATCCTCGAGGTCCTGCTTGAGGATCATGAGCCACAGAGGGTGAGAAGCTGCATGTAACAATCTTCCAGAGCCCTGTGTGGCTCCCAAAGTATCATCATTTCCATATTACACTGGAAAAACAGAGCAGGAATCAATAAAACACTCCTGAGTGCCCGAATCTCTCTGCTTTTTGGTGTTATTCCCCAGGGGAAGGGAGTCACAAAGGTGCTCCTGATTTGGAGGGTTGCCTTGCCAGCCTGTTTGCCCAGGAGAGGGTGAGCAGCTGGGTCAAGGAGCTGCCTGTGCTGGCACATCTGCAGCAGCTTTGCTCAGACTGCCACAACATCCCCTGCTGCCCCTCTCCAAAGTGCAGGCTCTGACACACAGCCCGGGCCCAGATGCCTCAGCAGGGCTCCCCCAGAGCTCTGCACAGCTGCACTCCAGGCTCTGAGGCTCTCCAGTGCTCCTCCAAAGCTGGGACTCCACCAGAGCTCATCCCTCTGGCCACCCACTGAATTCCCTCCTTGCATGGAGCCCAAGGATGCCCTGTCCAAGCTGAGGGGAAATATCTCCCTTCAAAAGCAGAAGAAGAAAGTTTCTCCACCCTTGGGTCAGGCAGGAGCTCAGATCTTGGATATCCATTGTCTTGGCTACAACATGATGGTGCAGGACATCCACTAAAAGAGAAGAGATTTGGAGTGTTCAGAAATATCCTGAAGGATTAAATTTGTCCATAAGTGATTTTAGGTTACAAGCTGCCATACATACATCACCTTTGTATCAATCAAGATAATGGTCATAGACCTGGTTTATCTCACTTGTGTAAGGGGGATCAGGTCAGTACAGACATGGGCTTGAACAGGGAACATCTGCCTTGGGTGAGGTACCACAGGCAGGAGAAGAGCACCGAGGCTGGAGAAGGGACTGGAGCACAAGTGCTGTGGGGAGAGGCTGAGGGAGCTGGGGGTGTTCAGCCTGGAGAAGAGGAGGCTCAGAGGTGACCTCAGCACTGTCTGGAACTGCCTGAAGGGAAGTTGTGGCCAGCTGGGGGTTGGTCTCTTCTCCCAGGCACTCAGCAATAGGACAAGGGGGCACGATGGGCTCAAGCTCTGCCAGGGGAAATTGAAGTTGGAGAGCAGAAAGAAATTCTTTTCAGAGAGAGTGCTCAGGGATTGGAATGGGCTGCCCAGAGAGGGGGTGGATTCCCCATCCCTGGAGGTTTTTCAGCTGAGCTTGGCCGTGGCACTGAGTAAGAATCCACCACATCTTGATCCAACCCCACTGTGATCACTGTGGCACTCCGTGCCATGGGCTGGTGACCACAGTGGGGTTGGATCAAGGGTTGGATTGATGATCTCAGAGGTCTCTTCCAACCCAGCTGAGTCTGTGATCTGTGATCCCTTCAGCACAGCTTTCTGTCCTGTTTTCCCTGGCTGTTGGACACACAGGCCACTGAAGCACCTTCAGAGGGCAGTACCTGGGCTCCTCTGCAGTGCTGAGGTGCAAAGGAGGGTGTGGATGTCTCCAGAACTCTGCATGTGACAGGCCTTGCTTGGCCACCCCCTGAGTGAAGGGAAGTTGTGGCCAGGTGGGGGTTGGTCTCTTCTCCCAGGCACTCAGCAATAGGACAAGGGGGCACGATGGGCTCAAGCTCTGCCAGGGGAAATTGAAGTTGGAGAGCAGAAAGAAATTCTTTGCAGAGAGAGTGCTCAGGGATTGGAATGGGCTGCCCAGAGAGGGGGTGGATTCCCCATCCCTGGAGGTTTTTCAGCTGAGCTTGGCCGTGGCACTGAGTGCCATGATCTGGTAAAGGGACTGGAGTTGGACCAAGGGTTGGACTCGATGATCTTGGAGGTCTTTCCAGCCCAATCCATTCTGTGATTCTGTGATTCCAAGTTCATCTTTGCTCTGTGCACGTGGCCATAAACACAGGTACGTGTTAAGGAATGAAAAAAACCCAAATCACACCAAGTCTCAGCAAGATTTTCTTCCCTGGGAGGGTGGGCAGGCCCTGGCACAGGTTGGGCAGAGAAGCTGTGCCTGTCCCATCCCTGGGATTGCCCAAGACCAGGTTGGACAGGGCTTGGAGCACCCTGGGCTGGTGGGAGGTGTCCCTGCCCATGGCAGGGGGTGGAATGGGATGACCTTTACTGTCCTTTCCCACCCAAACCGTTCTGGGATTCTGTGATTTAATGAGCTTTGCATTCTGGAAGTAAAAGGAAGTGAGAAATTTCCACTCAGCTCTAACTCTGATGTTAAGCAACATCTCTAGGGGAGTTCCAGCCATAACATCACCAGCCTGAGCCCTTAAGATGCAAATTAATGAAATTTGCCTCGTTAGCACAAAAATGAATCCCTTTTCTAAAGGCCAGTGTGAATGTTGTGGTTGCAAAGTCCTTTGTGCAGGTGCCTGCCCCACTCACCCCAGGAACACTGCAGGGACTCCTGGAGGCTACAAGAACAAGGTAAATCAATTCTCATTTATGAAAATATTAACTGGAAAATCAGCCATCTCTTACCAGTTCTTTCATTTCATGAAAAATGTGGCCAGTTGGTTGGGAGAAAAGTCTTTTATTGGACTGTCTGATACACTCAGATAAAAAAACAAAACCAGATAGGATTTCATCAAATATACCCTCTTCAAACTGTAAATTAAACTCATCCTCCAAAATCATTTAGTGTAAGACTATAAGGCCAGATTCCAGAAGTGCTCTTTTCCAAGGAAAGATGGATAAATAAAGATCAGATTTATAAAAATGCTCTCAGTTAACAATTCCTGCTCAAACACATCTGGCCAGATTTCAAAACCAATTCAGCAGCCAGTTAATCACTTGCTTTTTATTACTTAACTTACTATTAACATCAGGGGTAAAAAAAAACCCAAAAAACCTGAGAGATATTTTTATTTTCTTTTATCTGTTCAAATATTCCCTGCATTTTGCTGTAGTGAAATTCAAAGCCTTGATAAAAATCTTGACATTTGAAAAAAAGTCAACTGCTTCTCAAGCCCCTGCAAAAACACAGAGGCTGAATTGAGATCATTGAATTCCTTCCCTTTGCATCTCCTTGTGCAAAAAATAAGATTAGCACGGCAGTGAAAATGTCACAGAAAACCCATTCTGGAAATAATCAGCAGCTTATTATGGTTAAACTGGGATGATAATGAGGGAAAGTGTAATTGTTGGTACTGCTGGGGTGGTTCTCTGAGGACACCAGTGACAATCTTGGTGTCCCCAGTTCTCTTTGGGTCCTGGTGGCTGTGGTGGAGCTGCCTGGAGGTGGTTTCAGTGTGCTGGGCTTGGGAGTCCTCCCTGCTGGCAAACAGTGACTCCAAAAAGATTGGGGAAAGAATGAGAGGTGGAAAAGCTCCTGCTCTGCCCCCAAGGGTGGAATCCCCTCCCTGGAGGGATTTAAAGCCATGTGGATGTGGCACTTGGGGACATGGGGTAGTGGTGGCCTCGGTGGTGCTGGGGGAACAGTTGGACTCGATCTTGGAGGGTTTTTCCAACCCAAATGGTTCTGTAGTTCCAGGAGTCAGTGAGGCTGAAGCAGCACCTGCAAAGGCAGAGCCCAGATTTCCATTTGGCTCCTCTCAGGGTGGTCCTGGACACCCCAGGAATCTGCTCCCCCTGGAGAGGGACACCCCAGGAATCTGGTCCCCCCAGACAGGGACACCCCAGGAGTCTGTTCCTCCCACACAGGGACACCCCAGGAGTCTCTTCCCCCCTGGAAAGGGACACCCCAGGAGTCTGTTCCCCCCAGACAGGGACACCCCAGGAGTCTGTTCCTCCCACACAGGGACACCCCAGGAGTCTCTTCCCCCCTGGAAAGGGACACCCCAGGAGTCTGTTCCCCCCAGACAGGGACACCCCAGGAGTCTGTTCCTCCCACACAGGGACACCCCAGGAGTCTCTTCCCCCCTGGAAAGGGACACCCCAGGAATCTGTACCCCCCTGGAGAGGGACACCCCATGAGTTTGTTACCCCCAGAGAGAGACACCCCAGGAGTCTGTTCCTCCCACACAGGGACACCCCAGGAGTCTGTTCCCCCCTGGAGAGGGACACCCCATGAGTTTGTTACCCCCAGAGACACCCCATGACTCTGTTCTCCCCGGAGAGGGACACCCCAGGAGTCTGTTCCCCCCGGAGAGGGACACCCCAGAAGTCTGTTCCTCCCACACAGGGACACCTCAGGAGTCTCTTCCCCCCTGGAAAGAGACACCCCAGGAGTCTGTTCCCCCCTGGAGAGGGACACCCCATGAGTTTGTTACTCCCAGAGAGAGACACCCCAGGAGTCTGTTCCCCATAGACAGGGACACCCCAGGAGTCTGTTCCTCCCAGACAGGGACACCCCATGTGTCTGTTCCCCCCTGGAAAGGGACACCCCAGGAGTCTGTTCTCCCCAGACAGAGACACCCCAACAGCAGTGCAAGCACAGGGTCTCAGCTGCACCCACAAATCCTGCTCCCTGTGGTGACCCCAGGCCTGGGGAGGGGAGCAGTTCCCTTTCCACAGCCATCACTTCATGACTTGTGGCTTTGAGACCAACCCAGCACATCCCTTGAGGTCCCTGGACTTCTCCTTCCATGGCTCCTCAGCATCAGAAACGTCCCTGTGCTGGGGCTGAGGAGGAAAAAGGACTTGGCTGATGTAGGAATGAAGAGATTTTGCTGCAATGGCTTCCATGGGGAGCTGATAAATCTGGGAAAGTCTCTATTTCTTGAGGCCTTTTTCCAGTATCAAACTGACCTTTTCCTTCCCCATCAGCTGACAGGCACACAGCTGAGGACAGCCAGGGGTCAGTGGTTTGTGCAACGATCTCAGGAGGTCCCAGCTGGGATCTGTGCCCTGCTGAGTGCCACCATCCAGCCAAGAGTGTCACCATCCTGCCAGGAGTGCCACCATCCAGCCAGGAGTGTGAGGGACACCCTCAGCAAAGGAAATTGTGCTCTCCTGGTTTTCTGCAGGAGGAACTGTAGGGCAGGGAGGGCAGTTGTGTGATGCTCCCAGTGGAACCCAAACCAGAGATTCTTCAGTGCTCTGACTGCACAACTAAACCAGTGCAAAAAAAATTAGATCTTAATAAATACTTCTTGTTATGGGAGTGAGCAGCAGAGAAAAAAAAATCCAGTAGCAGAAACGTGAGGCTTGGCTTTGTGGAAATGAGTTATTAACATGTCCTTTACCTCTCTGTTTATTTTCCACACGGTTCCAGGTCAAGGAAAGTTTGTCTGTGGCAAAGATTAGGCTTTTGGAACAGCTGTGGCTTTTCATATTTAATTCCTGAGCTCTACTGAGTGTGTTTGGACAGATTCTCCTTTGTATCCTCTGTGGATTATCAGGGGAGCTCAGGCAGGAGGACAGGACACAGGTGACATCTCCCAGGAGGTGTCCCTGAAGGACACCCAGAGCTCCAGGAGGAGCAAAGAGGACAAACAAGGCACGTTAAGTGCACGCAGTGCCTGGGGATGGAGGGGTTATTTATGGCCAGGCTGGGGAATTGCAGAGCTGGGTCCCACATGTGAAGTGAAAGTGGAAGTGTGTGGGTGGGAGGGGAAGCAGCAGCATCCCATTTATCAGAGCTCCCGGGGCCCTGCAGCTTCCCACCGGCTCCAGGCTGCCTTCTGGAGCCCTTCACATCTCCCAGGCAGGAGCACACCCAGCCTTGAGGGGTGTTGGGGCAGGAACACCTACCCAGGAGAGGGAGGACTCTTCCCATTGTCCTACAACCTGCTCCTGGAGCTTCATTAACCTGCCTACCCTGCTGAAGTTCCCAAAAAGGCCACCCCAGCCTGCCCTCCCTCTTCCCAGCCCTCAGAGATTCCACAGGACCTGTTTAGGCAGAGAGAGGGGATGGAGGGGATGGAGGGTCATGGCAGGGTCGGCTGATGAACAGCAAACAACCCTAATTTATGCAAAAAGCAGTCTGGAAAAAATGACATTCCTGGTTGTCTGCATGTATAACATGCAGAAAGCCTAAATAAAGGAGCCAAAGAGGTTTCCATGAATTAGAGCTTTATCCTTCCAGCACCCCAGAGCTCAGCCCATGAATTTGGGTGAGTTTGCCTTTTTAATTGCTCTGTCTCTCTAACTCAGGCTGTTTAGAAGCTGCACCAACAGTGGCCTATTGGCCATTTGGGCCTCAGCTTTTCTCTGGTTTTCCACCCTCTTAGACAACAAGCAAGGCATTAATGTCTGGAAACAGCCTTGATTGCCACTTCCACTGCACTCAGTGCTGGTCCAGAGCACTGCCAGGGGTGCCCACTGGCACATTTAAGGCCAGCCCATGCCCCAGCACTGATTAATTCCTCCCTGCCCTCCCACTGGGAGCCCAGAGACCCTCTGTGTTCACAGCCCTCGAAAGAAGGTCCCAGCATGGCTTTTCCTGATTGAAAACTTCCAATAGGGAGCAAGTCCAGGCTTTACTTTCAGTCCTGGGTTTGACTCTCTATTATGAGAAGAGGATTTTTGGTCTAATTGCTGGATCAGCTGCAGCAAATGAGCTGTGTCTTCATTAAGATGGATCTTCTGTGCCCTTGAAATCCTGGCTGTAGACTCTTGGAATGGTTTGGGATGGAAGGGACCTTAAAGACCATTTTGTCCCACTCCTCTGCATGGGCAGGGCCACCTCCCACCAACCCAGGTTGCTCCAAGGGAAGGGACATCAAGGACCATCTCATCCCACCCCCTGCCATGGGCAGGGACACCTCCCACCAGCCCAGGGTGCTCCAAGGGAAGGGACATCAAGGGCAATCTCATCCCATGCCCTGCCATGGGCAGGGACACCTCCCACCAGCCCAGGGTGCTCCAAGGGAAGGGACATCAAGGGCAATCTCATCCCATGCCCTGCCATGGGCAGGGACACCTCCCACCAGCCCAGGGTGCTCCAAGGGAAGGGACATCAAGGGCAATCTCATCCCATGCCCTGCCATGGGCAGGGACACCTCCCACCAGCCCAGGTTGCTCCAAGCCCTGTCCAGCCTGGCCTTGGACACTCCCAGGGATGGGGCAGCCACAGCTGCTCTGCCCAACCTGTGCCAGGGCCTCCAAAAGGGTTATCCCTCTTTCACTGTCTGCCCATATGAGGACATCTCTGGAGTGCCAACCTGCAGGAACTGGAAGGTTTCCCTGAGGTTTTCCTTTGCCATCCCTGGCACAGCTGGCAGCTCCACCTGGATGCCCAGCAGCAGGATGTGGAAAAACTGGCTCAAGCTGGGAGTGGGTGAGAAGGGGAGTCTGAGCCACAGGAAGGGATGATGGAGAGCTCCATGGACAGCCACCAGACTGGCACTGCTGCTCCAAGAGCCATTCCCACATGGGAAATGCCTCACCCTCTGCCAGGCAGGGATAATGCAGAGTCAGCTTCCTCTCAGTCCCTCGGGCAACATCCAAGCCTTGATTTTCCTTCCGTTTTCCTCCTGTGTCTGCTTTGTCCAGTGGCCCTGGGGGCATTTGGGCCCAGGGTACACATGGATGGCAGGGAATGGATTTCACAGGGGGAGAGACCCTCCTTGCCCAGCAGGGCAATGGATTTCACAGGGGGAGAGACCCTCCTTGCCCAGCAGGGCAATGGATTTCACAGGGGAAGGGACCCTCCTTGCCCAGCAGGGCAATGGATTTCACAGAGGGAGAGACCCTCCTTGCCCAGCAGGGCAATGGATTTCACAGGGGGAGAGACCCTCCTTGCCCAGCAGGGCAATGGATTTCACAGGGGGAGAGACCCTCCTTGCCCAGCAGGGCAATGGATTTCACAGAGGGAGAGACCCTCCTTGCCCAGCCCTTCTCAGACCTACAGGGAGCAGATGCTGTTTTATTTCCCACCCACAGCATCATCCCTGTGTGCAAAGCTGAGTTACTCCTGGTTGAGGAGGAACAGACACGCTATGACAGTGACCTTGTCCTTGTCCAGAAGGTCTGGCTCAGCTGGCACCGAGTCCTGGGGCTTTTGAAGTCAGCAGGAGCCCGGCCTGGGGGAGGTTTATGGGATGAGTTTTGGCTGTCCTGATTGAAGCCGTTTCCAAAATTCAGGGAATGCCATTTCCAGCACATCCAGAGGAACTGGGGCTCACATTTGCATTCAGTGCTTGCAAATCTCACTCTGAGATTTTATAAACCTCAGCTGGGTGTTTCATTTAATTGTGGCCACCCTGGGCACAAGCCCTGGGCACTGCCATGGGCATGGACACAGCCCTGCTTATCCTAATGCAAAGAGGATGGGGAATTATTCTGTTCCAACCCCATCCTGAGCATCTGTGGTTTGAAAGGGACCTCTCTGAAACCCAGCACAGGCTGGATTTACCTCCTCCCTAAATGAGCTTCATTAACTCGTGCAGTGAGCTCCAGCTTTTAATGGATGCAGCAAATGGGAGAAATAAAATAAATACTACAATCAAAGTGCTTAAACCTACGCCTTGTCTATGCCAACACAAACCCTGAATGGGAGGAAGCATTAGGCTAAATATAGATCCTCAAGCAAAATCCGAGAGCTTTTATTTTTTCTTGAATTTTTTTTCTCTAGGTTCATACTGTAAAACATCTGCTGAACAGTTTCCTATAACTGTTTTTGGCTTTTAAATCAAAGAAAGAAGAAACAATGTCCCATTTTTGTAGAGAGAAAAGGAGGAGGGGAATAATAGACCTTCCTCTCAAAGGAGGATGACAATGAGGATAGAAATAGAAAGGGGAGAGCTTTGAAACATCTTGAGACCAGACAAGGAGTGGGTGGATGGCAGGTTCAGGTATCTCCGCTTGCTTTGGCCGCTTCCCATTCCGAGAGGGAGTTGGCAAAGCTGTTCACAGCCGACCGGGCAAAGCCACGGGCACAGCTGGATCGTGCCTGGAGGGTGAAGAGGGGGCTGGAAAGGGGGTGCAGCGGTGCTGGGGGTGCCCGGGAAGGTGCGTGGAGGAGGAAACTGCTGTTTTTTTAGCAGGAGGGAGAAGGGGGAATTGTGCTCAGTGGTGCTGGCTCTTCCCCCAACCCTGGAGAAAATCCCCTGCTCCTTCCATGGTGCACTGTGAGCTCCTCGGGGTGTGCCACAGCTGCCTCTCCCCACCTGCAGAGCCCGGAGGGGTCCCAGCACCAGGGTGGGTGGCCCTGAGCTGCCACATCTGGGCTTGGTGCCTTGCCAGCCTGAGGGAACGCGCTGTCCGCAGCCTCCCGCTTTGCCCTTTTCCCTCCCCCGAGTCCACGGAGCCCCTGCCCGGGGGGACCCGGCGGGACGTGCAGCCCACGGGGGGACGTGCAGCCCACGCTGTCACACCTCTTGGGCTTCTTGGCAGCGGTGCCTGCGCAAAAAAGCCTTTCCTGCCAAGTCACAGGATGCGATGACGGCGCGGCTGGGAAAAACTTCAAACCAGCGCAAACAATCGGAGATTGTCTGCGGAGAGCGGGCTCTAAAATTGGCTCCTTGGATTAGCACCAGGCTCACCCCTGGGGCCTTTGTGAGAGCCGAGCTCGGCGGCGATGACGGAGAGGGACCTAATCTCGCTTCCTATCTGTGCTCCGGGTCGAGCTGAGCGCGGCTTTGCCGGCTGTGCCCGTCCCTCCGTGACCCGCTGGCATCCAGGCACCCAGACAGCGCCTTCCCGCTGGCAGGAATCCCGCAGTGCCTATAGGAACTATATGACTCAGGAGCCAGCCATCCTTTTTGGTTTATTTCCCTAAAAATGTCGCTTAGGAAGCTGCATCCCCATTCCTGTGCAGGTCTGGAGGGTGGAGGTGTAAGAGTTGCTTTTTTTTTTTTAATGGATTTAACACATATTGGGCTGGATTTGCTCCTTTTAGGTAAATCCCAGTTAGGCAGTGGTAAAGTCCCTCCTGTTCCTGGGGGTTTCCTGGCACCTTTGGTCCTTGGCATGAGGGTCTCTGCCACAAAGCCCCTGCCATCAGCACCAGGGACCAGGGTGAGGGTGGTAACACATTCCCGTAAGTCATGAGCCTCTTCCCTGGCATCGTCCTGATCCAGCACCCAGAGCTGCTCCCAGGGGTGTATTAAACACAGTCAGTGTGTGTGTCATGGCTCTGACAGACCCCTGGGCTCGGCCCTGGTCTGTGCCTCCAGCATCCCTCCCTCCAGCATCCCTCTCCCGGCCCAACCCATCCCAGGAAACCTGGAACAAAAGAAACTCCGAACAAAGTCCAGGAGCAGGGAAGTGGCGGGCGAGGGCCCGTGGCAGCCCCGCCGGATCCCCTGGAGGAAATAATTGAAACAAGGCTCCGGCACGTGCCGGGAGATGGGATGTGTTGGGGGAGCTGTTCCTGCCAGCCCTCTCCGGGTGCTGCGGGCAGGGACCAGCCCAGGGTTCAGCTGGGGTGGAGAGGGAGGGGAGACACCAAAAACGGCTTTTTGGTGGAAAAACCGCTCTGTGATCGAACTCCTGCAGTCTGCACAAAAGGAGCTTTGCTTTCCAACAGAAGGTTCCCCTCAATCCTGCCAAAGCCAGAGGGCATTTCCCAAGCATCCAGAAACACTTCTTAGATTACACCTTCTCCTCCAGGCCAAGAGGGTCCCCAAACCTTAAAGGGCTCTCAGGCCCATTTACCCACCCTGGCTCTGCAGGAGAGGAGCTGCAGAGGTTTGGGACCGGGAGCATCCTTTCCTCCGTGCTGGGGCAGTGCCCAGTGCCAGGGGCACCTCTGGGTGGAACCTCAGCGGTGGGATAAATGTGGAAAACACATTTCAGCTCTGAGGGGCCACCTGGGATACGAGAGGGCAACAGTGAGGGGCAAAATCATTTGTCTTTTCAGGAGAATGAGCCCGTGTGTGTGTGCAGGTGCTCGGGGCTCACAGAGGGGGGAGGCAGGAACTCACAGCCTGATTAGGAAAAACCACCAGGAACTGATGCTGGAACGGGGGCTGGGGGGCAGGGGGTTCCCCAGGCCCACTCCACCCTGGAGAGGACCCACACCAAGGGCAGAGGCACATCCCTCTGTCCCAGAGGGACTCCATAAATGTGCATCCATGGCCAGCTTGCTGTGCTTGGGTCTGTGCAGGGGCAGGCACAAGAGCGTCCTTGTGTCTTCAAGTGCAGCCCAGTGGGCAGGACACCCCGATGCTGTGCCATGGGTGGCAGGGGACAAGCCCCCACGTGTCCCCTGGGTTTGCAGCCCCTCCAGACCGGGGTGTCCTGCCCCTTGCTCTGCATTTGACGGGAGTGGAAGTGGATGTGATGCCAGGAGGTGATGCCAGGAGTGTTCCTGCAAAGGCAAATTCACGGCACGGGTTTACATTCTTGCAGCGGTGCCTTTGCCAGAGTGCTGATTGCAAGCAAAGGTTCGCAGCTTGGAAACTTGGAAGGCTCCGGCTGTTTTCACTCTCTCTCCCAGGCTCTTTCATTCATGCTTCCTCTCTCTTTTCCCCAGTGCATTTCTCACTCACGCTCTCATTCATGCTCGCTCACTCATTCTCATTTTCCTGGCTGTATTTTTAGCTCCCTCGCCGTTCGGAGGATGTGAACATTATCCCTGAGTCATGACTTTGTGAGGAAACAGGCAGCGAGGGCTCCCATTACAGCCCGTGAGGGCTCTTATCAGCTGCAGCACAGGCTTGCTGGGGAGGGGCTTTATCTCCCCCTCCTCTCCCCTTCCTTTCTCTCCAGCTGCTGCAGCCGCAGCTCCTCTCGGAGCCCACGAGGCTCATCCCCCCCGGGCCGTGTCGTGATGCGGAGCCCAATGAGTTAAATGAAGATTGGCAGCCAGGAAATGGGAGTAAAGCGCGAGGGCCAAAGAGCATCCTCCGCGCTCCATCCTCGGGCTGGGGTGGCTGCCCCGGGAGCGCGGCCAGGGAAAAGGTGTCTGGCAGGGCTCTGACACCGAATGCCGCCGGGGTTATTCCCAGCCCGTGCAAACAAACATGAGGTAATGGCACCTGGGGGCTTATCCGTGAGTTTGCTCTGCCTTTGGAAATCTCAACCCGCTCCGAGTGTTTCAATCTGGCTCGCCATGAGGTTGAAGTTGACACCGGCTCCGTTCCCACGCGGGGCTGAGCCGTGGAAATGGAGAACGTGCCACGTTGGGAATGATCGGAGCCAATCATCAATCCGGGCTTTGTTCCCAAATGCCAGGGACATACTGCATGTTCCAGAGCTGTCCTCTGGAGACAATAAACACCCTTCCCCCGGGACAGGAGCCGCCTGCCCCGCACAGGCAGTGCCGCTGCCCTCGGGTGACATCACGGATCATTTCCAAGTGACCCCCGGGTCGCTGCGCAGGGAGGAGGATGCCAGAGGGCAGATTTCGGTGTGTCTCGACGCAGCTTTGTGCATCACGACACAGCTTGGCTAATCCCGGGCTCTGTGCTGGTCGAGAGGCTCAGCTTCACCTTTTCATGACATTCAGGCTGTTTTCGGCTCACTTCCTGCGACTTTCCTCTCTAACCTTTACTTTATCTCCCTAATACTCTCTCCTCCCTTTTCCACCCCTCTGCTTATTTTAGCTGCCTCTTCCTGCCTGCACGTGTGGCTGTGCCCTGCCCCACGCCCCTCCCGTGCCCCCTCCGTGCCAGGGGGGGTTCACTCCCCTGCCCTCACCGCCAGGGGAGAGTTTGGCCCCATTTTCCTGCTTTCCAAAGGACGGAGGTAACTCCCCATCCTTCCTCCCTGCTGCACACTCATCCTCCCCAAGCGTGGCTTCACGTCCAATCCCTGCTTGGCAGCAGAACCTCTCGCCCTCTTTTCCATGCACACTGCAGGGCACGGGGAGTCCCTGCAGCCTTTTCCTTTGGCATGGGCTGGCACGTGGTTATCCCCAAAACCCCTGTCTGCAATGAGCTGTTTCTGCATCCTGGACTCCTCTGTCTGTTCGTGCCACCTATGCTGACCCTCAGCATTGGGGTGCTCTTTCCTTGTGATCCTCTGTCCCCATGGAGTTGGTCCCAGTCCTTGATGCCCATGGAGCTGCCATTCCAGGACCCAGATCCTGCTGGATCCCAGCTTTGGGCAGTTGCCCACCACAGGACAATGGAGCAGATGCCTCCAGAAACTGCCAGGAGAGATGAAAGGCTGACATGAGATCAAGAACCAGCTCAAGGAATTCAAGGAAGAAAAATCCACTGAGGGCCACTAAAGAAATGACATTTGGGTCAGGAAATCTCAGTACTGGGCTCTTGGTGCTCAGGGAGGATACCAGGGATGGATCAGGCCCTTTGCTTCTCCTTTTATCTCTGGCTTTCAGTGAAGCCACTACTTTGGCTCAACCATTTCAGCACACACCTCTGAGCTGATGTTTTCTTCCCTGGGAAGGACACAGAAACACTGTGGAAAAGAGACCTGGGGAGGGAAGGAGGGACATTTTTCCCTCTTGGGCCATGACATGGTGAGGGGGATGCTGATGGGGCAGGGAATCAACCTGTGACACCTTGGGGGTACATGGAGGGGAGGTCAGAACCAGCAGGGGCTTTTGGGGACCTTCATGGTCTTGTTTGTCCATGAGCCATTTGCAGTCCCAGAATCAAAACACTCCGACAGTGGAAGCTGAGACTTCCTGGGCTGAGCCCTGTTGCTAAATAAAAGACAAAAGAAAGAGTAATTAGGTGCCATTAATTGTTGTTAAGAGGATTTTTGCTGGCGGCCAGCACTCCCCTGGGGGGGGAGGGACACAGCCCTGGCCCAGCCCAGCACGGCTGCAGAAACACTCACTGAGGGTCTGGGTTATTTTAGGTGCCCTGCTCGCCCCTTTTCTCCCAGTGCCAGTGGCTGCCAACCCTCCCATCCTCTCCATCTCCTTCAGCCACGCTTGCACAGAGGCCAGGTGGGGACAGGAGGGGGCACCCAGGGACCACAGGGGTTCTGGTCACTGTGGGAAAACCAGGAACAGCAAATCCATGGGTGCCCTGAGCATTGGAGCCCTGGGAATCTCAGCTACCCTGTTTGTCAGGGGATGCAATGAAAGGTGTAACCCAGGAATGTGTCAATGATTTCCCTGGGAGGAAAGGCTGAGAAAGTTGGGATTGTTCAGACTGGAGAAGAGAAGGGTCCAGGGAGAGCTCAGAGCCCCTTCCAGTGGCTAAAGGAGCTCCAGAAGAGCTGGGGAGGGACTTGGGACAAGGGATGGAGGGAGAGGATACAGGGAATGGCTTCCCACTGACAGAGGACAGGGATAGATGGGATATTGGGAAGGAATTCTTGGCTGTGAGGGTGGGCAGGCCCTGGCATAGGTGCCCAGAGCAGCTGTGGCTGCCCCATCCCTGGGAGTGCCCAAGGCCAGGTTGGACAGGGTTTGGAGCAACCTGGGCTGGTGGGAGGTGTCCCTGCCCATGGCAGGGGGTGGGATGAGATGAACTCTAAGGTCCTTCCAACACGAACCATGCTGGAATTCTGTGGAAATACTTGTGGTGCATTTGGCTTTGAGGGCAGAAGGGTGAGTCCTCCAAACCTTGACAGGATCCTCTGTCCCTGCCACTTACCTGTGCTCTGGCTTCTGTGCTTCCCCATTAGAGTTTATTAATTATGATGGCTCTTACTTTGCTGTGTGATGAACGCAGCCCTTTGCAGGCCTTGGGACACTGTCGAGGATCACAAGCAATTTAATAACGAGGAGCTGAGCTCTGAGGCCCTGCTGGAGCTCCTGTCTTGGTGGGGAAAAACCCCTGGCTTTCGTCAAGAGGAGTGTCTCAACCAGCAGCTGTGACCCCCAGGCTTGGGCTGGGTGCTTTTACTGTGATCCTGAAGTTGGAAGTCAGGAAGAAATTCTTCCCTGGCTTTCCTTGACTGTGGCTGCCCCATCCCTGGAAGTGTCCAAGGCCAACCTGGGCTAGTGGGAGGTGTCCCTGCCCATGGCAGGGGGTGGGATGAGAAGACCTTTAAGGTCTCTTCCAACCCAGACCATTCTGGGATTTTATGATCCTGCCAAAACCCATCACTGAATTCCAAGGCTCATGCATGGACTTGGCTCCCAAGCTGGAAAAGGGGATGCAAAGAGGGGAAACAGCCCCAGGGGAAAGAAATAAGAGGATTTGAGGTTAAGATTTTCTCTTTTACCAAATTGTATTTCTGTTTCCTTCAGTCCTGCACAGAACTCCCCATTCCCCCTCCCTTCACTCAGACCCCTGTGTTTCCCCCTCTGGAGCCCATGGGGCAGGTTGGCAGAGGGGAACCACTCCTGG
The DNA here is from genome assembly GCF_047495875.1 of Pithys albifrons albifrons. Classification (NCBI taxonomy): domain Eukaryota; kingdom Metazoa; phylum Chordata; class Aves; order Passeriformes; family Thamnophilidae; genus Pithys; species Pithys albifrons. The sequence goes on along the minus strand of NC_092480.1, from coordinate 6,414,919 downwards.
GGCACCAAAGGGAGACTCAGAGCCCTGGGAAATCACCCTCTGTGGGCAGCAGACCTGGGCACAGCCTCCACCCCACGGAGGAAGGAGCATCCTTTTAGGGACACCTTCCCATGTCAGAGCACAGTGGCGTTTGGGGCATTTCCCTTCTACCTGAAGGGAAGTTGTGGCCAGGTGGGGGTTGGTCTCTTCTCCCAGGCACTCAGCAATAGGACAAGGGGGCACGATGGGCTCAAGCTCTGCCAGGGGAAATTGAAGTTGGAGAGCAGAAAGAAATTCTTTGCAGAGAGAGTGCTCAGGGATTGGAATGGGCTGCCCAGAGAGGGGGTGGATTCCCCATCCCTGGAGGTTTTTCAGCTGAGCTTGGCCGTGGCACTGAGTGAGAATCCACCATGTCTTGATACAACCCCATCTTGATCCAACCCCACTGTGGTCACTGTGGCACTCCATGCCCTGGGCTGGTGATCACAGTAGGGTTGGATCAAGGGTTGGATTGATGATCTCAGAGGTCTCTTCCAACCCAACTGATTCTGTGATCTGTGATCCCTTCAGCACAGCTTTCTGTCCTGTTTTCCCTGGCTGTTGGACACACAGGCCACTGAAGCACCTTCAGAGGGCACTACCTGGGCTCCTCTGCAGTGCTGAGGTGCAGATGAGGGTGTGGATGTCTCCAGAACTCTGCATGTGACAGGCCTTGCTTGGCCACCCCCTGAGTGAAGGGAAGTTGTGGCCAGGTGGGGGTTGGTCTCTTCTCCCAGGCACTCAGCAATAGGACAAGGGGGCACGATGGGCTCAAGCTCTGCCAGGGGAAATTGAAGTTGGAGAGCAGAAAGAAATTCTTTGCAGAGAGAGTGCTCAGGGATTGGAATGGGCTGCCCAGAGAGGGGGTGGATTCCCCATCCCTGGAGGTTTTTCAGCTGAGCTTGGCCGTGGCACTGAGTGCCATGATCTGGTAAAGGGACTGGAGTTGGACCAAGGGTTGGACTTGATGATCTCGGAGGGCTTTTCCAACCCAATCCATTCATTCTGTGATTCTGTGATTCTATGGATGTGGCACTGAGTGAGAATCCACCACATCTTGATCCAACCCCACTGTGATCACCAGCCCAGGGCACGGAGTGCCCTGGGCTGGTGATCACAGTGGGGTTGAATCAAGGGTTGGACTTGCTGATCTCGGAGGTCTTTTCCAACCCAATCCATTCTATGATTCTGTGATTCTATGATTGATCTCCACTTCTCACAGAGATCTTTGTGGCACTACAGTTCATACTTTGCTCCCGTTCTGGCATCCTCAAATTTGGGTTCTCCTCTTCCAAACCCCCAGAGCTCCGTTAAAAGCAGTTCTTTATTTTAATTCCCGGGCAGCACCTTCACGGGGTGCCGCGTGTCCTTCAGCCCAGGCGTTGTTCCCGGGGCTGGATTGCTTGGAACGGGAGGAATTGTCGCATGTCCCAGCACCTCAAGAAGCACAAGCACGCCTCCTGAAGGCAACCCTCCTGTAGGGTCCTACCTCAGCTCCCGAGAGCTCCCGGTGGCAAAAGAAGAGGGGTCCACCCTCCTCTGACAAAAGGAATTTATTGTGCACAAGTAAATCCCGGCTTTGGCAAAAATCGCTGTGCTGTCGTGAGGTTTGTTCTGACGGGGCTCTGTCCAGAGCACCCAGATGGGGCGTTATCCTGCTTTTCTGGGTTATTTTTGGCCCCCTCACAGCATCTGGAGAAGCTCACAGCGTTCAGGCTGTTTATCTCTGCGGCACATCTGGAGGGCAGGGAGTTCTGTCCCCCCCCAGAGGAGGAAAGCAGTGGATTTGCTTTCCAAAGGGTCGGGAGCTGAGCTGTGCTGGGAGGTCAAGTGTCTGAGCTCTGAAAAGAGCAGTGCCACTGCAGGCACCTCCCCAGAGCAGTGCCAGAGCATCACAGCACATCGAGGGATCACAGAGTCCCAGGTTGGTTTGGATGGAGGGGACCTGAAAAACCATCTTATCCCACCCTCTGCCATGGCAGGGACACCTTCCACCAGCCCAGGGTGCTGCAAGCCCCGTCCAACCTGGCCCTGGGCACTGCCAGGGCTCCAACCCCACAGCAGGATTCATTACCTTGGGCAGGTGCACACAGGGCATTCCTGGAGAGGAGGGTGTGTCCCCCTGGGCCCATTCCTGCTGCAATGCCCACCCTCAGCACATGCCAGTGCTCCTGGGCAGAGGTTGTTATCCTGGTGGTACAGCTGGAAACTGGAGCCCAGGGAAAGGGAGGATCTGCCCACCATCCCCACTGAGCTCCCCGGGCTCAGCAAACCTCCCCAGGCTCAGTGGAAGGTGATTGCAGTGCTCCCCCTCCAGCAAACACACACACACTGCTGATGGTTGCTCTAATTGCATTAAAACCCCATTTTCCAACTCAAAGCAAGAGCAAATGAAATCCTCACTGATGTTACAGTGAGCCCTTCTATTCCTACAACTAAAAAAAAAACCCGAATGCATTTCTTTCTTTTTCTTTCTTTCTTTCTTTCTTTCTTTCTTTCTTTCTTTCTTTCTTTCTTTCTTTCTTTCTTTCTTTCTTTCTTTCTTTCTTTCTTTCTTTCTTTCTTTCTTTCTTTCTTTCTTTCTTTCTTTCTTTCTTTCTTTCTTTCTTTCTTTCTTTCTTTCTTTCTTTCTTTCTTTCTTTCTTTCTTTCTTTCTTTCTTTCTTTCTCTCTCTTCCTCTTTCTTTTTTTTCTCTCTCTCTCTCTCTCTTTTTATTTCTCTTTCTTTTTTCTCTCTCTTTCCTTCTCTTTCTCTTTCCTTTTTTTCTCTCTCTTTCTTTTCTCTCTCTCTTTCTCTCTTTCTCTTTTTCTCTCTTTCCCTCTTTCTTTTTCTCTTTCTGTCTTTATCCTCTTTTTCTTATTTTCTCTTTTTTCCCCCCACTTTTTTTCTCTCTTTCTCTATTTCTTTCTCCCTTTCTCTCTCTCCTGGGGGAATGAAGGGAACATTTTAAGCAGTTTCCCTTTGCTCTCAGTCAGTCAGTGCCACTCACAAGTTCCCATCTCTCAACACAAGCATTTGGGTTGCAACGTTATGGTTTTGTTTAAATTAAATTAAAAAGAGGAGGAAATGTGGAGGCATTTCTTCGGTGATCAGGTAGCTTGATTTGAACCTTCAGGTGGACCTGAGCTCTTTAAGACAGATTTAAAGTCATAACTTCACTTAAAAGACTTAATCTTACATGAAAAACACCTGAGTGCAGCCGAGCCGGGACCGCTCCGGGTGCATCTCACCACTCGCACACATTTCCCGGCATCTCATTACTTTTTGTCGGGTTTTTCTTCTTTTCAGGGCTAAATGTATGCAAATGCTCCCTCTGAAGCCACACCGGCTGCTCCCTGCGCTGTTCGTGGCGGTGTTTGGAGCCCGAGCGCCATTCCCGGGACTCTCCTGCCGCCGTCCGGCCGCGCTGCAATCCCGGCTGGAGCCGCCAGCCCTGGTGTGGTCGGGATGAGCCACGAGCAGCCTCCTCTCACCGGGCTGCCGAGAGCTGGCGGGTGCAGAAAGGCTCCTTTGCCGCCTCCTTTCCTCCCTCGGGGAGGCAGAACTCATGGGGGACACATTGAATCGAGTGTGGGGGTTAAATCTCAACAACTCCCCAACTGTGCTCTCTGTGCTTTTTGCTTCACATTTATAAGCTCTGGACCAGCATAATGTCACTGTTAACAGATCTGGATTGAGCTTTTTATTTTAGTTTTGCACCCAGTGGATTCACTCCCTGTTGGCTTTTCATAGAATGGATTGGGTTGGAAAAGACCTCCAAGATCATCAAGTCCAACCCTTGGTCCAACTCCAGCCCCTTTACCAGATCATGGCACTCAGTGCCACGGCCAAGCTCAGCTGAAAAACCTCCAGGGATGGGGAATCCACCCCCTCTCTGGGCAGCCCATTCCAATCCCTGAGCACTCTCTCTGCAAAGAATTTCTTTCTGCTCTCCAACTTCAATTTCCCCTGGCAGAGCTTGAGCCCATCGTGCCCCCTTGTCCTATTGCTGAGTGCCTGGGAGAAGAGACCAACCCCCACCTGGCCACAACTTCCCTTCACTCAGGGGGTGGCCAAGCAAGGCCTGTCACATGCAGAGTTCTGGAGACATCCACACCCTCATTTGCACCTCAGCACTGCAGAGGAGCCCAGGTAGTGCCCTCTGAAGGTGCTTCAGTGGCCTGTGTGTCCAACAACCAGGGAAAACAGGACAGAAAGCTGTGCTGAAGGGATCACAGATCACAGAATCAGTTGGGTTGGAAGAGACTTCTGAGGTCATCAATCCAACCCTTGATCCAACTCCACTGTGGTCACCAGCCCATGGCACGGAGTGCCACAGTGATCACAGTGGGGTTGGATCAAGATGTGGTTGGATCAAGATGTGGTGGATTCTCACTCAGTGCCACGTCCAATCTCAGGTTAAAAACCTCCAGGGATGGGGAATCCACCCCCTCTCTGGGCAGCCCATTCCAATCCCTGAGCACTCTCTCTGCAAAGAATTTCTTTCTGCTCTCCAACTTCAATTTCCCCTGGCAGAGCTTGAGCCCATCGTGCCCCCTTGTCCTATTGCTGAGTGCCTGGGAGAAGAGACCAACCCCCACCTGGCCACAACTTCCCTTCAGGCACTTCCAGACAGTGCTGAGGTCACCTCTGAGCCTCCTCTTCTCCAGGCTCAACACCCCCAGCTCCCTCAGCCTCTCCCCACAGCACTTGTGCTCCAGTCTCTGGTATGTTTTCCACATCCATCTCCAGAGCCCTGAAAAGAGCCAAAAACCCCCCCCATTCTCTGAGTTCTGCTCTGTTTGAGTGCTCTGCTTGCAGGCCTGGGGAGGTGGCATCAGTTTTCCCTGAGTTTAATTATTAGGAGTTTCCTTGGGGTGAGAGGGTGAGGGAAAACATCTCCAAACACTGAGGAACTGGAGTGATGGAGAAGATGCATTTCCAGTCACGGCCTGAGTGCCCACCCAACCCTGGGAGACGAAAGCTGTGAACATCTGGAGGGGTTTGGGTGGGTAGAATGAGACAAGCTTGGCAGAGGCTCTGTCTGCTCCCAGCTCAAACCACCACTGGGCCAAAGAGGCAGGTGTAGGGCCAAGAAAGCCACAGGGAGGGGGTCAAGGCCTTCCCATGCAGTGATATATCCAACTGCACCCCAGGGACCAGCCAACCTGCACAGGGGGAGCTCCATCCACTGAGTCATCCCTGAACTCTGACCTGGTCTGTCTGCTCTCCATTTGGGTTTGGTGCATCAGACAGAGCAGCCATGGCCCTTGTTGTCCTGGGGAAGAGGTCACATTCTGGGGGGGTGCTGACAGTAACCATGAAGAACCTGACCCTGACACCAGTTGACACTTGAGGCAATGCCCAAACTCTTCCCCAGCCCCTCTTTCCCTCTCCATAGGGCCATTCCATGGCAGTAGAGCTGGGCAGCCAAACTCAACATGGATTGGCCATGCTGGCACCTTTGTGTGGCACATGGTCCCTCCAGCACCCCAAGGAGGGTGCAACCCAAACCCCACAGCGTCCTGCCTGCCCCAAGTTCCCCATCTGGCCCTCTGAGCTCTTCTGCCATCTGAAGTTTGGGAAATTGGATCATTTCAGGTACCAGGGAACATAAATCCATAGGCAGTGGTGGCTTTCCAAGCAGCTCAGAGGCTTTCCCATACCCTGGGGTGCTTCTCTTTTATAGACACGTGGAGAGTCCCACACTTTGGCTGCAGATCTGAACTCCCCCAGATCTCAAAGCCAGAAAGGACCATAGATTATCCAGGCTGACTTCCTGTCTAACTCAGGCCATATGAGTCCATCCTCTTATCCCTGCCCTGAGCCCAATCATTTCTGCTTGGCTATACATCTCTTCCAAAAAGGCATCCGGTCTTGATTTAAAGACTTCAAGAGATGGAGAATCCATCACTTCCCGTGGCAGCTTGTGCCAGTGGCTCTTTCTAATAAAGGAGGAAGCTGTTCAGAGCTGGGCTTACACGTCAGAAGCCTCTCTGGGTAAAGAATGGCTCCCAGGCTGCCTCACCCATAAAACAAAAGCACAAAGCAGTCACTGGAGAAGGAACTCGCCCTCAAACCCATGTCTGTTCTTTCCCACTGTTGCACTGACGTATCTTAAGTTGGTCTTTTCTCTACAAGCATCATCTTCCAGAGCCCATCACGACTGTGCAAATGTTGCTTCAGCACATTTATTAGAAGTTGGTTATTTTTCTCAGAAACAACCCAGCACATCCTGCCAACACACTCATTTCACAAGAAATCCTCCCTGGGAGTGTGTAGCACCCTGGTCCTTCCAGCCTCCACAGGTGCAGGAGAAGGAGATGTTCTGCAGGAAACACCTCCATGGATCCCCCAATCTCCATGACATCCATGAACCCCCAGTCTCCATAACATCCATGGATCCCCCAATCTCCATGACATCCATGGCTCTCCCAGTCTCCATGACATCCATGGATCCCCCAATCTCCATGACATCCATGGCTCTCCCAGTCTCCATGACATCCATGAACCCCCAGTCTCCATAACATCCATGAATCCACCAATGTCCATGACATCCATGGCTCCCCCAGTCTCCATGACATCCATGGCTCCCCCAAACTTCCTGACACCCATGAATCCACCAATCTCCATGACATCCATGGCTCTTCCAATCTCTGTGGTTGCCATGGCTCCCCCAATCTCTATGACACTCATGGCTCCCCCAGTGTCTGTGGCATCCATGGCTCCCCCAGTCTCCATGATACCCATGGCTCATGACATCCATGGCTCCCCCAGTCTCCATGATGTCCATGGCTCCCTCAGGCTCTGTGACATCCCTGACTCCCCCAGGCTCTGTGACATCCCTGACTCCCCCAGGCTCTGTGACATCCCTGACGCCCCCAGGCTCTTTCCCCTTCTCCTGCCCCTAAGCCAAGGCATGGAGGAGCAGGGAAGAGCCCACTGGTTTATCTGGACAGACATGTGGACACCTGGGTCTGCATCAGCCTTCCCAGGTTTTTGAGTTCCCAACCCTCAGCTCTGGAGCGAGACAGTCCCTGGCCATGGGCCAGCTGGCTGAGCCTTGGCCTGGACAGGACAGGCAGCACGGGTGAGCTGGAGGAAGTACCTGGGAGAGCTGATGACAAGTAGGACTGTGCCTTGGAGTAGGACTAAAGTCCATTCTGTGCTACTGACTTGGACTCATCCTTGATCCTGGATTTCCATCAGAGCTGACAGGGGACTTGTTCTTGGGCAGATCCAGAGGCCCGAGTCATGGTCCTGCTGACACCCCAAAGTGTCCTGCTGACACCCCAAAGTGTCCTGCTGACACCCCAAAGTGTCCTGCTGAGGACCAGAGCTGTGAGTTGTCCCAGTCTCTGTCCCAGTGCCATCAGTGTGTGCAAACCCAGATGTTCCTGTGAGCTCCTGTTACTGAGTTATTTATATCATCCAATATCTGATGTTTCCTGTTCCATTAAAGGGTCCAGGTCCCCAAGACATTCTTCAGAGCAGTGAAGCAGTGAGGGCCACAGGAGCTCCTGGAGCGTCCCCAGCACCAGAAGGGAGGGGTGAGAGTTGCTCTTGACAATTTAATGCACAGAGGTAAAAATTTGTGCATGTCTGGGAGGGCTGTCGAGACTCTCAGTGAAGAGACTTGGCACCCACTGAGCACCTGCATGAATCAACCTGAAGCTGTGGGAACTCACTTGTTCTGAGGGATTAAACAACCAGATGAGGATTCCCAGAGCTGCAGCTGAGCTTGACTGATAATCCATCTGGCCAAAGAGCTGGACGAGATCTGAGCCAAACCCACAGATATTTTTAACCCTTGCCATATATCTGGCACTGGCTGCTAGGGCCAGAGCTGCCCTCAAATCTCAGCTCTCTTAGATCTTCCCAAATCAGATGAGAGAGGTCTCCAGGATGAGGGCAAATGTCTCATGTGGTCTCAGTTCCTCAGCTGATTGACACAGCCCCCCAGCCCAGACACCACAGGCAGGGGAAAATATGGCATCAAAATCCATCTGGGAAGTCTGTTGTTTGATAACCACATCCCATGAAAGGGACAGGCCTGCTGCAGAGATCGGGCAGTGGGAGGAGCAGGACTTCCACATCCCTTCTCCTTCCCAGAAAAACCCAGCCGATCTCTCCCTCTGATTATCAGAATTTCCTCCCCATCCTACAGGATCTGAAAGAACAAGGGAATTTTGAGAGCAGCGGGTTTGGCGTCGATATAAATGTTGTTTTTCTGAGCTGCCACAAGGTGCCAGCATTTCAAAGCGTTCCTGAGCTGGGAGCCGGGCGGCCCGAGCTCAGCGCGGGGAGGACCTGCGGCATGGGCTGAACCCCTCTCTGCTCCCCCCAGGGCCCTCACAGAGCTCCTCTACCTCCCCAGGGGTTCTGTTTTTAGGGGACAGGAGCGAGAAGGTGCAGGAAGGTGGAGAACAATGTCGTGGGAGGTGGAGGAATGCATCTGCATGAGGAGGAAAAGATCTGCATGGAGAGATGGAGGAAAGCATCTTCCTGAGAAGGAGGAGGAGAAGGAGGAGGAGGAGAAGGAGGAGGAGAAGGAGGAGGAAGAGAGAACAACTTCATGGGAGGTGGAGGGATGATCCTGATGAGGAGGAAAACATCTGCATGGAAGAGTGGAGGAAAGCATCTTCATGGGATGTGGAGGAGAACAACTTCGTGGGAGGTGGAGGAAAGCATCTTCCTGAGGAGGAGGAGGAGGAGGAGGAGGAGAAAAACTTCATGGGAGGTGGAGGAATGTATCTTCATGAGGAGGAAAACATCTGCATGGAGAGATGGAGGAAAGCATTTCATGGGAGGTGGAGGAGAAAAACTTCATGGGAGGTGGAGAGATGATCCTGATGAGGAGGAACCCATTAGCATGGAAGAGTGGAGGAAAGCATCTTCATGGGAGGTGGAGGAAAGCATCTCCCTGAGGAGGAAAACATCTGCATGGAGAGATGGAGGAAAGCATTTCATGGGAGGTGGAGGAGAACAGCTTCATGGGAGGTGTAGGAAAGCATCTTCCTGAGGAGGAGGAGGAGAAGGAGGAGGAGGAGGAGAGAACAACTTCATGGGAGGTGGAGGAACACATCCACATGATGAGAAAAGCACCTTCCTGAGGAGGAGGAAGAGAACAACTTCATAGCAGGTGGAGGAATGCATCCTCATGAGGAGGAAAACATCTGCATGGAGAGATGGAGGAAAGCATCTTTCTGAGGAGGAGGAGGAGAAGGAGGAGGAGAAGGAGGAGGAGGAGGAGAGAACAACTTCATGGGAGGTGGAGGAATGCATCCTCATGAGGAGGAAAGCATCTTCATGGGAGGTGGAGGAGGAGGAGAAAAACTTCATGGGAGGTGAAGGAATGCATCTTCATGAGGAGGAAAACATCTGCATGGAGAGATGGAGGAAAGCATTTCATGGGAGGTGGAGGAGAACAATGTCATGGGAGATGGTGAGACACATCCACATGAGGACGAAAGCACCTTCCAGAGGAGGAGGAAGAGAGCAACTTCATGAGAGGTGGAGGGATGCATCCTGATGAGGAGGAAAACATCTGCATGGAAAAGTGGAGGAAAGCATCTTCATGGAAAGCTGGAGGAAAGCATCTTCCTGAGGAGGAGGAGGAAAGTTCCTTCATGAAGAGGGGGAAATTGCCTCTGCCTGGGCTGCAGACAACATCTGGTTCACCAGCTTTGGGGCTGCATCGTGGTGATCAGCCCATGGCTCCCCTGTTTGAGGCACATCCAGGTGTTCACTCATGCAGGGAAGGTTCCTGTGCCCATGAGGACCACGGCTCCTCCAGCTGGGCTGGGCTGCCTCTTTCCAAGCTCAAAGGAAACCTCCTCCTCCCCCAAGAACGTGCAAGTGCTTCTGCTGGATCTCTGTCAGCACCCACCGGTGCCTGCAGCAGTTTTCCCTCTCACTTCCCCAAACTGAGAGGGGAAAATGAAGCAGTTCTCCATTTTCTTGTATCAGTTATCTCTGCTGGCAGGGGACATTCCCCTGGCAGCCCTGGGGAGCTCACAGCTCTTTCAGTTCTGTTTATGCCCCATCTGACTGACCACTCCCCACCCTGAGCCCTCTGGCAAGTCCCAACAAGGAAGAAAGACTTTGTGGACCCAGTTCTCCTTCAGGAGTTGCTGTCCTGGGGCACATGAGACTCCTGGATGGCCCCTAAATCTTACAGTGTCACCAAGAAAGAACAATTTATGGGCTTTTACAACCTGGTTGAGGTTTCTTCTTCTCATGGAAAGACACCCAAGAAATACGCCTCCTCCATCAGGCTGATAACCTTCTGACCCCCCACGAGTGCACCAGCAGTGCCCTGCAAGCCTTTGGTAATTCCTCTAATCCTCAGACAGGCACTGACAGCCAGTCCATCCCTTCCACAGGGAGCTGAGCCACCTGGGAGATGGGATGCAGCAACCTGCCATGGCAGCTGGAACCCTCAGAGGCTCCAGGATCCTCCTGCAACTCCTGAAAAGCACCATCTACAGCGGCTGATGAGCTGGGAGACACCTCCTTGGCATCCCTCAGCTCCCTAAAATAGCAGTGCCATTTCATCCCCCTCCCTTCTCTATCCACTCTCCTGGAGATGAGGACATGGGAGAATTAACACACTTGTTTTTCTAAAGATGCATTTCTTCCCGTTCTGGCTCCCTTCATGGATCTTCTTTCCCACACAGAGGGATAAAGAAGATAATTGAAGTTGATGGGCAATATGGTAAAAACACAAATCCCTTTTTGGTTTGAGGTAAGACAGAGCAGCCAGCTGGGCTGGAGCTTTATTGCTCCGACCACAGCACGGGAGGACAATTTGGCTCGGGAATATGCCTTTGCAATCATGAAATTCCTCACCTCACTGCAGCAAATCAGCGTTGATGTCAGCAGAGCAACCTCAGTTTTCACAACCCAAAGCCCAGGCCAAGAACTTTTTGTACCTTGCCACGATTTTTGACACTTTCCAGTCTTCCAGCACTCTGCTCTCCGCGGAGGTGTTGGATAAATTTCCTCGTGGAGCAGCGAGCCACGGTTTTATCAGGGAATATTTCAGGAGGCAGACGCTGCTTCCAGACAATGCTGGCTCCATGAAGGAGGGCTGGGAAGGAATGGCTTTCCTTGCTCTCTGCAGGCTGAGGGTTCCAGGCACAGCTGCAGAGCTGCCGCGTGGGCTCGAGCGCTTGCGACACGCGGGGGATGCTCCCAGATGGAGCTTGGCCACCACCCTGCACAGCTTTTCTTTCCACACACACACATTTCAAATGGGCTTCTCAGCTCGAATGTTTTCCTTCAAGCCCCTCCCCAAATTTGTTTTTTTTTTAAAGAGCAGGTTATTTCTTTTCTCTAAATAAACCATCGATTTGTAGTTTCCTAACAGTGTTCCCATTCTGCAGTTGAGGCGAGTCTGTGAGATCTTTGCACTTTGCAAATGAAGTGGTATTTCATCATCACCTTCCTTCAGGGAAAACTTCCAGCCAGAACTTTCCTACGTGGCACTTGGAGCGTGTTGGAGAGGCGCTTTCCCCAGGTCATGGAGCAGAGCCTACCAAAGCCAAACCTCAGACTTAACCCTGCTGATTATTCCTCTCCTTCAGCACCACGTCTCAAAGCCAGGCTTCCTGGCATTGGGAAGTGCTGGAAGTTGCCCAGTTTAACTGGGGTCATGGCAGGGGAGGCAGGGCATGACATGCTGTCACAGCAGAACAGCAGCAAGAGCGCCAAGACATCTGGATTGTGCAGCAAGAGATGTGACAGAGGCATCGCTGCTCCTTTCTGGGCTGCTTTGTCACTAACACAACACAGAAGAGCCTACAAAACAAACATGCTGCTGCCAGATGTTTAGAACATCTGCTCAGACCAATAAAGTGAAAAAAAAACAACAACAAAAAATAACTGTGAAAGGAAAGGGAGAGAAGGCACATCCAAGGATCCTGCAGGGTGCAGTTTCTGATTGGTGGGACGAGATGGGATTTTCCACCAAAGCCTCTTGGCACGTTGACAGCACAGGTATGGGAACATCCCTGTTCCCAGGGAGCTGCACTCACATTCCCAGTCCCCAAGGTGTGGAAGCCAAGGGGGTACCCACCTCCCAAGGGTAACCCCATGGATTTCTGTGCCCTTCCTGCTGCCTGGGTGTCCCCGCTGGGTGCTCATTCCTGCTCCATGTGCCCATGATGTAATCCTGCCTGGATTTAGAGCATCCCTGGGTGGTAAGGAAGTGTTCTCATTCCCCATCTGCAAACTCATCCCAAAGTGCAAACAGGCCCTGGGATGGGCTGTGGTCAGTGCTCTGCAGCTCCATGGATAGAATTTGGGGAGTGCCCAAGGAGCAGGGCACCGCTGGTGGCTCCTGGCACAGCACCTCACCCAGGAGAACCCACAAAGAGCACGTGGGAATGGAAAACCAGGAGCCTCAAGCCAAGACTGAAATCCTTGCTGGGATGGGCAGTGTCTGGGGGTCTGAGCACCACCCAGTGCCATGGGGTGTCCCTGTGAATGTTGTGCCTGACAAGGACACTGCCCATTCTAGGGGCAGAAGGGCATGGCCTCGCAGGAAGGGAGGCTCGTTGGGCTATGCCAGTGCCCCACAGCTGGTGCAATCCCTTGTGAGCTCATCCTCCTCTGGCTTTCTGCTCTGGGTCACCTTGGCTGGGCCAAAGTGGGGCCAGTTCTCAGCTTCTTGCTGCACTGCTTTAATGTCATTGGTTTCTGCTCAGACCCTGAGCCCTCCAGGTGTAAATCTGTGTGAAAACTCCCATCCTTTCCCTCACCTGACTTGGCCAATCAATGCCAGGCCCAAGGATGTGAGAGCCCAACCTGGCCCACACCTCCACATGCTCACAGCAGCCCTGGCCACCCAGTGGGCCTGGATCTGCTCCCAGTTTTCATGTGGTTGGTTAAAGAAAGCCCAGTAACCACAACTGGCAGGTTGTGACTGGGTCAGAGAATCATGGAATCATAGAATCATGGAATATTGGGATCATGGAATCATGGAATCATGGAATCATGGAATATTGGAATCATGGAATCATGGAATCACAGAATCATGGAATCATGGAATCATGGAATCATGGAATATTGGAATCATGGAATCATGGAATCACAGAATCATGGAATCATGGAATATTGGGATCACAGAATCATAGAATATTGGGATCATGGAATCATGGAATCACAGAATCATGGAATCATGGAATATTGGGATCATGGAATCATAGAATCATGGAATCATGGAATCATAGAATCATGGAATATTGGGATCATGGAATCATAGAATCATGGAATCATGGAATATTGGGATCATGGAATCATGGAATCACAGAATCATGGAATCATGGAATCATGGACTCTAATGTTGGCAATGACCTCTAATTCTTTGGAGGGTCTGGAGCATCTTGCGTGTTGTTCATACCTTGGTTGATTACTCAGATCTGCTCATCTGAGCTGGATATTTTGTCTTGGTCTGAGCTTTGCTACAGCTGGGACTTGGACTCACTCTCAAAGCAGCTGCCTCTAAGACAGTGACCCCCATTCCAGTCCTGCTGGTTGGGGACAGGGGTCCCTGGAGCAAAGCCAAGGACAGCACGTCACCAGAGGGCACTTGCACCTCCCACACACCTCTGTGGTAGGTTCACATATGTAAATATATACCTATATATGTTTAAAAAGCCTGAAGTCAGGAGAAATGAATCACTTGGCAGAGGTGGAGCTCTGGTTTGGTGACAGCAGCTGGCTTCCAAGCAGCTCTCCCAGAGAGATTGGCGCCAACAGGGCAAAGAAAACACCTCTGATGGGCAGAAGGGCTGTGGGTTGTGGGGGACACAGGGAAGGAGCCAGAGGGAGAGGGTGCAGAGGTGACCTCAGTGGGCAACAGAAAGGCAAGAGCAGAGCTGCTTCCAACCTAAATACAGACAGATATTCCACTCAGTGCTATTCAACCAGCCCCTCTGAGCCTGCCCGTGCTCATTCCTGCACAGCCAGTTGAAAAAGCCCAGGCAGAAATGCAGAGATTCCTCTCCAGCAGCAAACCTGGTTTGAGCTCTACCCCTGTGGTATCATTGAATTCCCCTGGAGTGAGGAGTTGAGTAAAATGAATGAGGAAAACCAGAGTTGTAATGCTCAGGGAGCAGAAACTGCCTTCTTTGCACAAAGAGCAGTTCCTTCTCTGGGTGGTGCTGTCCCGTCCTGTCCTGCCCAGCATGGGAAGCTCCAGCATCCTTGTCCTTTCTTCCAAAGCTGCTCCCCCTCCAGCTGGGCCCACCTGATGCTGCCCAGCCAAGTGGAAAATACCATGATGTGTATCTTCCCCTGGCAATCTTGGGATGCATCAGGGCAGTGAACAATCTCCAGCCTTGGAAACTGGGAATGTTGCTGTGCCTTGTGAAACTGCCATGAGTGAGAGGAGTCTGAGTAAAGCAGAGAACAGCAAGGTCTTGGCCTCAGTGGAAATGCTTGCTGGTATTTCCACGTGCCACCAAGTGCAGCATCTTTCTCAGGGTGACCTTGTATTTCCTTCAATATGAAGAAAAACCCAAGTAATTCCAGAGGAACTGGCTGTACCCCAGGGCAGGAACAGGATTCCTCTCAAGCTGGAGTGATTGTCATCACCTTGGCAGGTGATCTGAATTTAACAGATGAAAAGTGCACACATGGCGTGGGGAAACTTAGAAAGAAGTGAGTTGTGACCCATTACACTTGTACAGTGGGATATTTGGGATTTTGAAGCTTCAGTTTTGTGGGAGAGACACTTTTCCCCATAACTATTCTGTTTCAACTGGTGCAATCATCGAGGCAGCTCATCTGGGAGCTACAGCCATTTTCCTGATGAAAATGGGGAATGAGGACACCCTGACTCCAAATTCATCCCTCTCTGAATTGGGCAGCAATCACAACACCGAGCACAAGGGCCGTTTTACTGTCAGAAGCCACTTCACACCCCCCCAGCATTTGTGGTGGAGGTCACTATAGGTGGTGGTGCCTTGGTGGGTGGTGGCACCCACTCCTGACCAGCCTGTGCCAGCCTCTCACCGGGGTAAGGATCTGGTTGTTACTTCCATAGAACAGTAACAAGATGTTTCATGTAAAGTAACAAGAAATTCTCCCTCCTGCAGCTCCTCCTCTTGTGATGTGACCACTGGGCCAGGAGGTCACAAATATCACAGAATCCCAGACTATTCTGAGCTGGAGGGACCCACAAGGACCATTAAGTCCAACTCTTCAGTCAATGGCCCACACAGGGGATTGAACCCATGACCTTGGCATTGTTACAGCCAAGTTTTAACCAACTGAGTTTGGGATGGCAAAGTTTGGAGAGTCAGGTTCCTTTCTCAGATGTTCAGGAGACACACAGAGCTGGAATCTCCCACAACTCCCCCAGCAAACCCTCAGAGGGTTTGGTTTCATTCCAGGACACAATCTGGGGCTTTGCTTTGGAGAGGAATGGGAAGAGGTGGGAGGCAGGAGGGGCTGGTTTCCTCCTCAGACTCATCAACCTGCCCAGGGGCTGCAGAGGGGCAATGGTGCTGCTCAGGCTGCCCAGGAGAAACGTGGTGCTGGTCAATGTGAATCCCCACCCTGAGTGACATCAGGGCTGTCTCCAGAACCCCCAGGCAGATGCAGACTGGGCAGGACACCCACACACCCTGCTCTGCCTGGCCTGCAGCTCAACCCTCATCCTTCATCCCAACACTTCATCCTGAAGATGAATTAGGCACAAACTACAGTTGGCAAATCATTGTATTTATGGTGGCAGTGTAATAATCTTGTAGCTTTCAGACCTAAAACCAGTTTCCTGACAGCTGGTTGTATCATGGCCCCATTAAACTCAACAGCAACATCCCAGGGAAAGCAGGAGAGGGAAGAGCCCCAGGACAGGCAACTCCACCAGCTGGGGTGAAAAATGCACTTTCTTATTCATGAGTGATTTTAAGCTTTTACTATTCCAGCCAGGAAAAAAAAAGAAAGGGGGAAAGGGATCATGAAAATAGGAATATTTATTTTTGAAAGAATTGCAACACCCAAATACTGAGCTTTAGTGTTGTTTGAAATAGAATCAAACACTTCTAACCAAATGGTTCTCAGGATAGAAATAAAAATACAGGCATTTGACAACTCTCAACCCAGGACATTTCAAATTTGAAAACACTCAGAAGAAAGTCTGAATTGAAGAGACCCAGCTCAGCCCCCACCAAAGAGGAGGATGTGATGGTGCCTCGTGCTGGGCTAAGCCCAACCCTGGCCTGTTGGAGAGGACACAGAGGGAGGAATGGGGTGAGTTGGGGCATAAGGGACACCTGGACAAAGAGGGAGAAGTGGAATGAATTAGGGCACAAGAAACATGAGAGGGAGAAATGAAACGAGTTGAGGCACAAGGAACATGAGGACACAGTGGGAAGAATGAGATGAGTTTGGGGCACAAGGAACACAAGGACACAGTGGGAGAGAGGGGGTGAGTTGGGGGACAAGGAACACAAGGACACAGTGGGAGGAAGGGTTTGAGTTTGGGGCACAAGGACTATGAGGACAGAGTGGGAGGGAGGGGATGAGTTGGGGCACAAGGAACATGAGGACAGTGGGAGGGAGGGGATGAGTTGGGGGACAAGGAACATGAGGACACAGTGGGAGGAAGGGTTTGAGTTGGGGCACAAGGAACAGGACAGAGTGGGAGGGAGGGGGTGAGTTGGGGCAGAAGGACTATGAAGACACAGTTGGAAGAATGAGATGAGTTTGGGGCACAAGGACTATGAGGACAGTGGGAGGGAGGGGATGAGTTGGGGCACAAGGACTATGAGGACAGTGGGAGGGAGGGGATGAGTTGGGGGACAAGGAACATGAGGACAGAGTGGGAGGAAGGGTTTGAGTTGGGGGACAAGGAACATGAGGACACAGTGGGAGGGAGGGGGTGAGCTGGGGCAGAAGGACTATGAGGACAGTGGGAGGGAGGGGATGAGTTGGGGCAGAAGGACTATGAGGACAGTGGGAGGGAGGGGATGAGTTGGGGCACAAGGGACACAAACCTACAGGAAAACAGGCTTTCTTCATTTTGCTGTCTGCAGAACATCTTGTAACAGAGAAAGAGTTAAAAAAAAAGGAATTGCCATGCAATGCTGTTGCATCCTACTCCAGGACACTCCTTGTCCTCTCTCCTGAAGCATCTTCTGCTGGATGCTGGGGCAGAGAGGACCATGGCAAGGCTGCAGCCATGAGCTGGGCTCCTCCTCTGGTTTGGGTGCCTCTTTGATCCTGAGTCCAGGGCTGGCCCTCTCCTCCTCCCATATCCTGCTGCTCTGCACTCACTTGCATTCTGCTCCTCTGTTTCTGTTTATTTGTCCTCCATTGTGTCATTGTCTCGGCCAGGAACTTGGAAAGCTCCTTGGAACTCTGGCTCGTGCTGCTTTGCCATCTGGCCACTCACTGCTGATTACAGTAGCAAACAAAACCCAAACATTATAAAAGAGGCCTGAGGACAGTTCCTTTTTATGAACAGGGTAATGGATGGGAAATGGGAGAGCCTGACTCGTGCCAGGCTGAAGAGGAGCTCTCACCAGGGCTCTCCAGACAGCTGGACATGCCTGAGATGGTTTTGTGTCTCAAGTCTCAATGAACAGGGATGGGAAAACTGAGGCACGAGGTCATTCCTTGGGTCTGTGGCAGAGTCAAATGTCCTGATCCCAGGAAGGGTCTCCACCCTGCACCAAGGAAAGGCAGCTCTGAACTCAAAGAATCTTCTTCCACATCGTTTGGGTGTTGACTCCTGTGAGGACAGTGGCAGCTGTGCTGCTCCTCCCGGAGGGATCGGCTTGGCATTGGCCAGTGAAAAATGGGCTGTGGCTCAAATGAAGCGATCTTATCTCTGGCCTCCTTTCCTCCCCCTGAGGGGAAAATGGATGGCCCTGACTGCCTGGCTCGGCTCCCATTTCCCTGGGTGGTTCCGGGTGGATGGGCACCGGGAATCAAAGGGTGGCAGCAGGAGCCAGGAAATGGGCTGGGCTGGAGAACAGGAGCTGCAGCCACCCCAGCACAGGGGCCCAGAGCAGGGAAAGCCCCAAAGGACCTCACCTGCCTTCAGCTAGGGACACAGGGGTGGTATTTTAGCAGCTCTCCAGCCCCTCAGATTTCCAGCCCATGTTTTTTGAGGCTGCTTTTTGGTGGCTTAGCCATGGAATCTGGGAGTTTGCAGCTGCCATCTGTTTTCATTGCTCTTCTACTTCAGTGGCAATGGGTAAACATGAGCAAGATGAAGGGTTTTCATGTGGGAGGTCAGAGATGGTGTGGGGAGGTGATGGAGCAGGGAATCCACATGGATTGAGCTGTGCTTCCATCCTAACATGAACTCATCTGATACTTCAGCTGCTCCTCATGTGGGAGACCTGCACCCAGTTTCTCTGGGAAAGGATGGATGAAGGGAGGTTTTACTGGTTTGCTCCATCCTGTCCCAGCCCAAGCCAGCCTTGACACAAGGCAGCCCTGCCCTCAGCATCCCCTGCTATCTCCAGCCCTGCACAGCCCTCGTTGCCATGGATCTGGGCACAGTTATCTCCACAGTGACTTGGGTAATGCAGCCCTGCCATTATCTCAGGGCTGCAGATGGGGAACCAAAACACATTAAAAATGAAGGGCAGGCCTGTGAAATACTCTTAAAATGGCATGTGACAAAGCACATCAGTGCTCAGCTCCCACAGCCACTCCCTGGGGCCACAGAGTTCTCTAAGTCCCTCCAGGAACTGTTTACTTTTATGGGTACAGACTTTTCCTTGCAGTCCACTCACTGCCACTTTGTCACCAGCTCCATCAGCAGCTCATATTCCTCTTTCAGCTCCTGGAGCCTCACCAGAGCCTCTCTGATCCCAGGAAATGAGTTTTCCAAATGAGGCATGCCTGGTTCATTGATAAAGGAGGCATCAATGGCCAGCCCAATTTCTTCTTTATTCTCTGTTTCCTTAAAATGGATGAGGTGTTGGAGCAACCTGGTCTAGGGAAGGTGTCCCTGCCCATGGCAGGGGTTGGAATAAGATGGACTTTAATGTCCCTTGCAACCCAAACCACTCTGGGATTCTGTGATTCCATGATAATTTCTCCCTGTTTCTGGCTGTTTCCTGTGTTTGTTCCCAAAGACAACTCTTGAGGGGCAGCTGGTCTGAGAGCTGTGTAACAGTGTGGGTGCTTCCTGCACCCCAGACAGACAGGAGGATCAGCCCCTCAGGCTGCCCTGTGCTGGTTGTTGTGTCCCAGCCTCTCAAGGAATACACATCTCCAAGCTGAGCCCCACTGAGGGCCTGATTCTTGCACTCAGCAGAGACAACACCAGGTTTTATCGACCTCAGCACCATCAGGAGATCAGTTCATAAATTTCCATAGCACTTCCCATGCAGGGATCACAAACTGCCTTTATCACTCCCTTCAGACCTGAGCTGCCTCAGGCCCTGAGTCATTATCTGATCCATGGAAGGTGGGATATCTCAGAACCTCAGAGATCAAAAGGCACCTCTGCATGGTTCAGAGAGAGCATTTTGGGGCTGCTGGATGTGCTCTCTGAGCAGAACTCTCTTCCCACAGGAGTGTTCTGTCACTGTGGCCAAAATCTGGAAGTGACACAGCTGAGGGGGATGCACAGGGATGGACATGAAAGGGGTTTTATCCACACAGCTCCATGATTTTCCTCCACCACTGGGGTATTCCCACACCCCACAGCAGCCCAGCACAGACTGAGCTGCTCCAGCTCTGCCATAAAACCTGAGCCAAGTCAGCTGCACGGAGAAATCCATTTTTGGGGCACTGTAACCATGCCAGCATGGCAAGGCTGGCATCACACCACTCCACTGGCATCAGCAGAGCTGTGCTTGACAAAGCCTGCAGTTAGTCCTGACCTCCTCCTCATCTGGGAAGTGAAGTAAGTTAGTTCTGCTGACACAAACTGTAGCTGATGTGGACAAGGGACAGTATGTCATCCCAGCTCTGGAGTGACATGGGATACAAAGCCCTTTTCATGCACACAGGATGGCAGATTCCAGGGATAGAGATTCCCTACCATTCCAGTTTGAGTGTGTTCACACTGGGATTTTTATTGGTTTAGGGAGGAAGTCTCACCATTGGCATGGTGGCTCAGGGGATCTTCTCTCATGTGGACACAGCCTGAAGTCCTTCCCCATGCCTTGAACAACTGGGGGTCACTCCATCAAAACTCGGAGTGCCTGGAGGGAGATGGTCATTCCCTTTGGGAATGGGCTGGTGTTCAGGAGCAGGCAGGATAACAGGAGCAGAGTCTTTGGGAATGGGCTGGTGTTCAGGAATGGGGCAGGATAACAGGAGCAGAGGCTTTGGGAATGATGTTCAGGCACAGGGCAGGATAACAGGAGCAGGCTTTGGGAATGGGCTTGTGTTCAGGAATGGGGCAGGATAGCAGGAGCAGAGGCTTTGGGAATGGGCTTGTGTTCAGGAATGGGGCAAGATAGCAGGAGCAGAGGGTTTGGGAATGGGCTGGTGTTCAGGAATGGGGCAGGATAACAGGAGCACAGGCTTTGGGAATGATGTTCAGGCACAGGGCAGGATAACAGGAGCAGAGTCTTTGGGAATGGGCTGGTGTTCAGGAATGGGGCAGGATAGCAGGAGCAGAGGGTTTGGGAATGGGCTGGTGTTCAGGAATGGGGCAGGATAATGGGAGCAGATTCTTTGGGAATGGGCTGGTGTTCAGGAACATGCAGGATAACAGGAGCAGAGTCTTTGGGAATGGGCTGGTGTTCAGGAACATGCAGGATAACAGGAGCAGAGGCCTTACACTGTCTGTTGCACCGGGACCTTCCCTAAACTTCCTTCATCAATCTCCATCAATCCTCCCTTTCATGGGCCTTGATTTGGTCTCCTAAACAGCTCCTTCCTCTTTTTCCTCCCCTCTCTCTCTGCCCCCAACACACACATGCACGTTTCCTTTTCCTTAAGCAAACAATTTTCAGATTTAAAAGTGAACTCTCGGTGCAGGCTGGAAAAAGACAATGTGGCCTGGCTCCTTATCTCCTGCTATCTGCTGCTGCTTGTTCTCACAACAGCCTGGGAGCCCAGATTGGCTTTACAGGAGATTTCAAGTGTTTATGAGCCACAGGAGGGAGAGAGAGGAAGGGAAATCTGGTAGGGGAGATAAGTCCAGGAAATAGGGCAAGTGAGTGAAGCAGAATCAACAAGTTGAAGGAGCAACCGGACACCTCTGAAGAGCCAAGGATGTGACTCAGTGTCACGACTCCAGTTCTTAGAGGGGATTCACCCCTCATGGTCCAGGGGGAGGTCGTGCTTGTGATGGAAAAGGGAAACATCTTGATCTCTTTACAGGCTGGGAGTATTTTCCAGTTAGGAGCCCGAATTTAAGCTCCCCAATCCTTAGGCAGGCTCCTAAAATAAACTGCTTGGTTTCCAAGGGTTGTGGAGCACATGGAGGCTCCAACAGCAGCTCTCGGGTCACTCGGTCACACCGAGGGGTTTATAATGTGCTGTGTGAATGTAGAAGCTCTCTGGGGCCCTGAGCATCATCTGCTCTTTGTTCATGTGCCACCCAGAGCAACGTGGCTCAGGACCAAGAGGATGAGGTAGTAGCTGTTCACGTGGGCACTGGGATATTTTTGTAAGCACTGGGATATTTTTATAATCACCTTTTATCCCCATGTGCACGAGGGTTTTGATGGTAACTGGAAAAGCATGTAGGCCTCATCTGTAAGGGATTTTAAGGACAAAAATATCTGGGCTTGTTGTAGCTGAGAACAGTAATTCACCTTGTTCCAGGCAGCTCAAAAGCTGTCTCTGAGCAAGGCTGTGGGATGAAAAGGTGAGGTTGGATGCTCTTCCTCTGGAAGAGCAGCTGGATGAAGTTTTCATGCTCTGATGGTTGTTTCCAAGCAGGAAAATTTTGCAAACCACCTTCTTTAAGGCAGATGGTCTGGTTTTACCTTAAAATCTGTAATTTATGACATACTTTTCATATCTCAGCTACTGAGTATAAAGAGAGCCTTATGGAGACCAGAGTGACATTGATTTCCAACAGCCACCAGCTGCAGAACCCTGGACCACCCCATGTTCTGTGCTGATTTAGTGCTGGTTTTGCTGATTTACTAACTGAGCTAAGAATAATCTCATTTGGTTGGTTGATAGGGAGTTTTTCTCATGTGCTGCTCCAGCCTTTCATTTAGAGTCACCTTTTCTGTGGTTAACTTGCTCCAACATCTTCAGTTTTGCTCTCCTTGTTATCACAGTCCTGACACACATCCAGCTGCAGGTTTGAGCTCCAACATCCCTGGATTTATGTGCTCAGGCCACTGGGGATAACCAATGCTGCAGGCAGTGCCCCTGCTCCAGGCACCTCTAGAATCATAGAATAGAATCATAGAATGGATTGGGTTGGAAAAGACCTCCGAGATCATCAAGTCCAATTCTTGGTCCCTTTACCAGATCATGGCACTCAGTGCCACGGCCAAGCTCAGCTGAAAAACCTCCAGGGATGGGGAATCCACCCCCTCTCTGGGCAGCCCATTCCAATCCCTGAGCACTCTCTCTGCAAAGAATTTCTTTCTGCTCTCCAACTTCAATTTCCCCTGGCAGAGCTTGAGCCCATCGTGCCCCCTTGTCCTATTGCTGAGTGCCTGGGAGAAGAGACCAACCCCCACCTGGCCAGAACTTCCCTTCAGGGAGTTCCAGACAGTGCTGAGGTCACCTCTGAGCCTCCTCTTCTCCAGGCTGAACACCCCCAGCTCCCTCAGCCTCTCCCCACAGCACTTGTGCTCCAGTCCCTTCTCCAGCCTCGTTGCTCTTCTCACTTGGGTTGGAAGAGACCTCAGATTATAAAACCCAACCCTTGATCCAACCCCACTGTGATCACTCTGGCACTCAGTGCCCTGGGCTGGTAATCACAGTGGGGTTGGATCAAGACCTGGTGGATTCTCCATCCCTGGAGGTGTTTAAGAGGACACTCAGTGCCACATCCAGTCCCTTCTCCAGCCTCGTTGCTTTTCTCTGGACTTGCTCCAGCACAAATATTTGCCATTTCCCTCCAGCAAGCCTGGATGGATTGTTTGCCATTTCCATCCAACCACAAGAACAGCCCCAAAGTGGACACTCTCTGAACATTTAACCCACACAACTGCTGCATTTTGGAGTCTTTGTGTGTTCCTCTAAGTCAGTGTATGCTATAAAGAAACATTCAGCCACAGGTTAAAACACTCTGCACAGCCCTCTAGGCAGAAAGTCGACAAGTTAACCTGTTTTTAAACATTTGTGGATGCATCTGGACTTGATATCACATCCTCCCACTCACTCCCTCTTGATCCCCTTCCATTACCCCTCCTTCCCCACTCACTCAAGCTCCATCTGTCCCCAGGAAACTACTGCAAGTACTTAATAAATTTATAATCAGTGGCCAACTGTCCCACAGATCTTCACTTAGGACAGACCATCCCCAAATAGGTCTTATTTATAAAGCAGATTTGTAGTCACACCTGGAGGTAACTGACTGCCTTGTTCCTTCCTAGGACCAAGGCTTGGCTTGGGAACCAGCCCATGGAATTTTTTTAATCCCTGTCTGAGTGTGTCCATGGAATGCTTTGGGTTGGAGGGACCTAAAGATCCTTTCATTCCACTCCCTGCCATGGGCAAGGGGGTCAGGATATTCCTCAAGTGCTTTCCATCATTGGCAAAAAGGAAACCAAACCTTCCCTCCTCCTTCACACAGATTCCTCTTCCACCCACACACCTTTCCCCTTGAATCCACTTCAAATCCCAGTTTCATCCCCACATTTGGGATGATCCACATTTCTGTTGTCTGAGGGCAGGAGTTGGATCAAGATGAGCTCTGAAGTCCCTTCCAACCCAAACAGTTCTAGGATTCTCTAAAACCTTCCTTACTCCCATCTCCTTTCCTTGCATAGGGAACAATTCCTTCTTGGCCCAGCCAACAACTTGGGCCCATAAACCCCAAATCAAACCTGACCTCAGGCTTTTTGTTGTCTCTATTCCATGGGGATGTCCTGGAGGCAGAGAACAAGGATGTGCCCTGACTTGGAGAAATTTCATGACACAGCAGATGCTCCCAGTGAGCACTTCACAGTATTAACCACAGAGACTTCCCAAATCCTTTCTCCTGCCCATGTGGGAGTAGTTATTGTCCATGAAGCACCTTTCCATGGAGAGGCTGCTCTGAGAGGGCACTGCAATGCCTGAGCTGGCAGTGACAGTGAGTAGACAAGGCCCAGGATGGAAGAGCCCTTCAAGGCAAAGCCCTTTGTGGAAAGGGCTGTAAAACACCATTTTATTGTGCTGTTCTAAATTTCCTCTTTGTTTTATGGGTCACCTAATTCGAAGAGAAACCTTCTCAGTGGAGTAGTGGAATGGGAAACGTTTCCATGTCCAAACACTTGGAATCACATCAAGCTCCTGTTTTAGCCATTTATTTCTCTTAATTTCACCTTGGGGCTGGGTGTTGTTTTTAATCCTTTCCCTTCACTCAGCTGTTTATGTGGCTTTGGGTGGAGCTGCCTCTCTTGTCACTCTCTTCCCTCCTGCTCAGCTGCTGTACCATCCATGGAGGATCAAATACAAAGTGAGGTGTTTTCAAGGAATTCACCTCTGGAAAGAAATAATGAACGTGTTTCCTTTGTTGGTTGGTTTTCTGTGTTCAGAGCCCCATTAGAGCTCCAGAAGTGTCCTCAGGGGCTGCCTGGTGTCACCTAAGGAGCAGCTCCTCCAGGAGATCAAATCCAGGGAGGCTCTAGAGGACCATCAGGACAAAACTTTAGGGTTTTGCTTATTAAAAAACAAAAAGAAATAAACAATTCCAGAGCAAGCAGACGCAGAGGGGACACAGTTGGAGCTGGGCTATACCAGGCAGTTGTGCCAGGCAAGGACATCCTTGAGTTTTATATCAAAAAAGAAAAATACTTTGATCTTCTAGAAGAGTGACTTCATACAAAATTCACTAAAAAACAAAGCAACAGCAAATCTTGAGGTGGAGTTGGAGTCACAGCTGCTTCTCTTAAGAGGCAACACTCTGCCAGAAGAAGGGGAGCATTTTAATTGCTTTTACTTGTTTTCTTCTATATTTCTAGTCAGCATCAGTTGGGCAGGCAAGTGGAAGGGAAAGGGAGAGGTGGAAGCTCTTACAGGGTGGTAAATATTGGTTTTGTTTAGTCAAAAGGGCACAGGAGACACATAGGGGGGAAAAGGGCATGGGAGAGGAATCCTGGTTTTAAGGAAGGGGGAAAGGGGAGCAAGACAGAGAGATTTGGGAGGAAGGTGCTGAGTGACCCCTTCAGGGCTCCTTTCTCTGTCCCCTCACTCCACCAAGGGCAGCAAGGTCCCCTCAGCACAGACCTTTGTCCCCTCAGGGGCACCAGGGTCCCCTCAGCACAGACCTTTCACCCCTCAGGGGCACCAGGGTCCCCTCAGCACAGACCTTTCACCCCTCAGGGGCACCAGGGTCCCCTCAGCACAGACCTTTGTCCCTCCAAGGGCAGTGGGGTCCTCTCAGTGCAGAGCCCTGTCCCCTCAGGGGTTGTCCCCACTGCCAGTGTCCCCCCTTCAGCCCTCCAAATCTTGATGACCCCTCTGGGGACATGAAGGACAGGAGACCCCAGACACAGCCAGGGATGAGATGTTCACTTCAGGCATCTCTGCTGGGAAGGGCCCCTCAGCATGACCCACCTTCTTTGGGGACCTCAGCATGACCCATCCTTGTTTGGGGACCTCAGCATGACCCATCCTTGTTTGGGGACCTCAGCATGACCCATCATCCTTCTGGGGACCTCAGCATAACCCATCCTTGTTTGGGGACCTCAGCATGACCCATCCTTGTTTGGGGACCTCAGCATGACCCATCATCATTCTGAGACCTCAGCAGGACTGCCCCAGCTACAGGGGCCAGTACCAGTTTATCACTTATGTGGGTATGACCCAAACTGTGCATTCTACACCCTCTGTATCACTTCTGATGGACTGTCAATAATGGCTTGTTGGCAGCAGCTGCCAGGGCACACCAGGCACCTCAGGGTGTTAAAGAACCCTGTGAGACAGGGGAGTGTTTCTGTCTTCACACCAATGATTCAGCTGTGATAACTCCCCTCTGGGGGGCATCAGCACCTTCACACCCACCGGAGGGGTCACCTCTGCCAACAGACCATAATAGGCATCTGCAATGACCTTGACCATCAAAGTTTCCAAAAATATCCCATGCCTCTCACACTTAAATCACCCACTGTGGAACTCCCCACCCTGGGGCAGGTACTGGGCATTCCCACCTGAACCTGAGCAGACACAGTGTTGGGGGGTGGGGACTTCTGGTCCCAGAACTTCAGCAGGACTGCACTGCCACTCTGGACCAGGCTGTGACCATCATCCTCACCCACAGGTTTTCCTTTCCTTTCACTCTGCACTCAGGGGGCCCACCTGGCACCCAGCACAAGGACTGACAAACACCATCCTGCTCATGTGCCAGGGTGCTGGGCTGTACATCTGGTTTTGTGGGTTAAAATGAGTTTTATTCTGTATCATTGTATTTACTGTAATCCTTTTAGTAAATTGTAACTCTGACTTGTAACCTCTCTTGAGTTGGGTCCATTTCTCCTGCCAGTTTACCTTTAAACCAGTGCAGTGACCCATCCTCATTCTGGGACCTTGATGTGACCCACCTCGTTTGGGAACCTCAACATGACCCACCATCATTTGGGGACCTCAACATGACCCACCATCGTTTGAGAACCTCAACATGACCCACCATCATTTGGGGACCTCAACATGACCTCAACATGACCCACCATCATTTGGGAACCTCAACATGACCCACCATCATTTGACAACCTCAACATGACCCACCATCATTTGGGGACCTCAAAATGACCTCAACATGACCCATCCTCATTTGACAACCTCAACATGACCCATCCTCATTTGACAACCTCAACATGACCCACCATCATTTGAGAATCTCAACATGACCCACCATCATTTGGGGACCTCAACATGACCTCAACATGACCCACCATCATTTGAAAACCTCAACATGACCCATCCTCATTTGACAACCTCAACATGACCCACCATCGTTTGAGAACCTCAACATGACCCACCATCATTTGACAACCTCAACATGATGCATCCTTGTCTGGGGACCTCTGGGGACCTCAGCATGACCTATTGTCACTTGGGGCCATGGAGGTGTGGCAGCACTGTCCCCAGGGGCTGTGGCCACTCAGGTAAACCTCTGCATGTGCCACTGCAAGGTGGGCCATGGCCTTGTCACTAGATGAACACTAAGGGGGCTGAACACCAAAAGCCTGGGAATAAAGGTATCCCCAGGGCCATGTCTCCAGCCCTAAGGACCCAGGAGAGCAGAGGCTCCATGCTGGGGAGAACTGGGTGTGAGATGGGCATATGTGGTGTGAAGGGTTTGAGATGAATCCTCTCCTGCCTCTGCCACTAAGGGATT
Source organism: Pithys albifrons albifrons (assembly GCF_047495875.1). Taxonomy (NCBI): domain Eukaryota; kingdom Metazoa; phylum Chordata; class Aves; order Passeriformes; family Thamnophilidae; genus Pithys; species Pithys albifrons. The sequence continues at coordinate 6,387,477 of NC_092480.1, read as the reverse complement.
AGATTCTTCTGTCACAGGGAATCCACCTCTTCCACTCAGGAATCAGATCCCTCTGCCAAAGGGATTCCTGTCCCACCTCTTCCAGTCAGGAATCAGATCCCTCTGCCACAGGGATTCCTGTCCCACCTCTTCCACTCAGGAATCAGATCCCTCTGCCACAGGGATTCCTGTCCCACCTCTTCCACTCAGGAATCAGATCCCTCTGCCACAGGGATTCCTGTCCCACCTCTTCCACTCAGGAATCAGATCCGTCTGCCACAGGGATTCCACCTCTTCCACTCAGGAATCAGATCCCTGTGCCCAAGGGATTCCTGTCCCACCTCTTCCCCTCGGGAATCAGATGCCTCTGCCACAGGGATTCCTGTCCCACCTCTTCCACTCAGGAATCAGATCCCTCTGCCACAGGGATTCCTGTCCCACCTTTTCCACTCAGGAATCAGATCCCTCTGCCACAGGGATTCCACCTCTTCCACTCAGGAATCAGATCCCTCTGCCACAGGGATTCCACCTCTTCCCCTCGGGAATCAGATCCCTGTGCCCCAGGGATTCCTGTCCCACCTCTTCCACTCAGGAATCAGATCCGTCTGCCACAGGGATTCCTGTTCCACCTTTTCCACTCAGGAATCAGATCCCTCTGCCACAGGGATTCCTGTCCCACCTTTTCCACTCAGGAATCAGATCCCTCTGCCCAAGGGATTCCACCTTTCCCACTCAGAAATCAGATCCCTGTGCCCAAGGAATTCCTGTCCCACCTCTTTCCCTAAGGAATCAGATCCGTCTGCCACAGGGATTCCACCTCTTCCACTCGGGAATCACATCCCTCTGCCACAGGGAATCCCGTCCCACCTCTTTCCCTAAGGAATCAGCTCCCTCTGCCCAAGGGATTCCACCTTTTCCACTCAGGAATCAGATCCCTGTGCCCCAGGGATTCCTGTCCCACCTCTGCCCACCACGCTGTTGTGGACTCTACCACCCCATCCTCAGAATTCCCTCCCAGCCTGTGTGTCAGTGAAACCTTCTTTGGGCCAGGAAGGGTCATTAGAACCCTTCTGTTCTGCCTGGTGTAACCTGCAGGAGGATGTGCTAAAGCCTGGCTAAAATCTGAAGGGGAACAACCCACATGGCTTGAGGATCAAACCAGTCACCAACCCAAACTGGTTTAACAGGAGCTCCATGACATCCCACAGACAGTAAATCATTCTATCTGGACTCCAGCAAGGCCTTTGACACTGTCTCCCATAATATACTCCTGGCAAAGCTGGTAGCCCATGGCCTGGACAGGTGTACCCACTCCTGGATTAAGAGCTGGCTGGAGGGCCCAGAGAGTGCTGGTGAATGGAGCTGCATCCAGCTGGTCACCAGTGGTGTCCCCAGGGGTCTGTGTTGGGTCCAGTCCTGTTTAACATCTTTATTGATGATTTAGATGAGGGGATTGAGTCCATCAGCAGCAAATTTGCTGATGACACCAAGTTGGGAAGGAGTGTCGACCTGCTGGAGGGCAGGAGGGCTCTGCAGAGGGATCTGGACAGGCTGGAGGGCAGGAGGGCTCTGCAGAGGGATCTGGACAGGCTGGAGGGCAGGAGGGCTCTGCAGAGGGACCTGGATAGGCTGGAGGGCAGGAGGGCTCTGCAGAGGGATCTGGACAGGCTGGAGGGCAGGAGGGCTCTGCAGAGGGACCTGGACAGGCTGGAGGGCAGGAGGGCTCTGCAGAGGGACCCGGATAGACTTGAGAGATGGGCTGATTCCAATGGGATGAAGTTCAACAAGGCCAAGTGCAGGTCCTGCCCTTTGGTCACAACAACCCCCTGCAGCAGCTCAGGGTGGGCACAGAGTGGCTGGAGAGGGACAGGGGGAAAGGGACCTGGGGGTTGGATTGACAGGAGGCTGAACATGAGCAGAGTGTGCCCAGGTGTGCCCAGGTGTGCCCAGGTGTGCCCTGGTGGCCAAGAAGGCCAATGGGATCCTGGCCTGGATCAAAACTAGCGTGGCCAGCAGGCCCAGGGCAGTGACCCTTCCCCTGGACTCAGCACTGGGGAGGCCACACCTTGAGTGTTGTGTTCAGTTCTGGGCCCCTCAGTTCAGGAAAGAGATTGAGGGGCTGGAGCGGGGCCAGAGAAGAGCAACGAGGCTGGAGAAGGGACTGGAGCACAAGTGCTGTGGGGAGAGGCTGAGGGAGCTGGGGGTGTTCAGGCTGGAGAAGAGGAGGCTCAGAGGTGACCTCAGCACTGTCTGGAACTCCCTGAAGGGAAGTTGTGGCCAGGTGGGGGTTGGTCTCTTCTCCCAGGCACTCAGCAATAGGACAAGGGGGCACGATGGGCTCAAGCTCTGCCAGGGGAAATTGAAGTTGGAGAGCAGAAAGAAATTCTTTGCAGAGAGAGTGCTCAGGGATTGGAATGGGCTGCCCAGAGAGGGGGTGGATTCCCCATCCCTGGAGGTTTTTCAGCTGAGCTTGGCCGTGGCACTGAGTGCCATGATCTGGTAAAGGGACCAAGGGTTGGACTTGATGATCTTGGAGGTCTTTTCTAACCCAACCCATTCTGTGATTCTGTGATTCTATTCCCTCCAGTGTTTATGAACAGGGGGAGTGCAAACTCCTGTGTTCTGTAAATGATTTGGTCTCTAATACCAACACCAAACCCAGGCTTTTTCTGACTTCACAATAAACTCTGGTCAAAATAAATACTCCAAACATGTCCTCAAGTCCAGAGTGTTCAGCAAAAGCCAAAGGTTCTCATTCCCATTAAGCAGAATGGGAACAAGGGAATTTAAATTCCTTCCCACATGAACCTTCACCTGACATTCCTTTTTCAAGAATAATAAAGAACATAATAATTACCCCAGTTCTTTATTTTCCTATCCCTTCATTTTATCTCTGTAACTAAAGTTTCCCTTTTGTTGTGATAATGATTTTATCAATTATTTATGATTATTTATTTGAATACACCAATCACATTCATCACTAATATCAGCCCAGGGTGAAACATATTCTATTTCAAAGGTGTTTTTTCATGGTAGAGAGTGATTTAGAAAAGCTGAAATGTCTTTCCCAAAACTATTTCTAGTGGGTTTGCTGATTTTCAGTGGAATTTATCAAAGTGCTTTTACTTGGATTGATTAGTGGAAATGAAACAGGAGATCTTCACTGAAAAGGGTCTTGGTCAGCTCTGAATTAAACCTTTTTGTGATGGTAGTTTATTACAGAAATTATTTTTCATTATAAAATTCTAAATTTGCCCTTTTTATTGATTGAAAATGAAAATGAATTTTAACAGGGAGGATTTTCCCGTAAGATTAATATTTTAATTTCAGGACTGTGGCTAATGATAACTAAATTTAACTACCATTTAGAGTTCCAGCCATGCACAAGTATCTTTTTATCAGATGTTGCTTCAAGACAGCACATGGAAAACCCAGAATGTGCAGCCACAGAGGGGTCCTTGTCTCATCCAAAACCTCCCCAGCAGCACAGCAGATGAAAAATCAGCTGGATGTGTCCCCATAGCAGTTCTGTGGTGTGTCCACTCTGCTTTCCAGAGGGGGAATTTAGGAGGCTCTTTTCATTCCACTCCTTGGATGACTCTGTGAGACCTTTGGAGCACCCAAAGCACGTTCGCAGCCAGTCCCTGAGGGGCAGCAGGTCAAGGGAAAGGTGTTGAAGTTCATCATCTCTGTGAGGTTTTGCCTCATGGTCACTGATGGATCTTCAAACGTTCTCCCTCCTCAACACCCAAATTTGGGTATTTTGGTGGCTGATTTCACCCAGGCAGAGTCACCACCCCTGGTTTTTGGAGCTCGCCTTGACCAGGCTCCAAAGTGCCTGAAGGGAAGTTCTGGCCAGGTGGGGGTTGGTCTCTTCTCCCAGGCACTCAGCAATAGGACAAGGGGGCACGATGGGCTCAAGCTCTGCCAGGGGAAATTGAAGTTGGAGAGCAGAAAGAAATTCTTTGCAGAGAGAGTGCTCAGGGATTGGAATGGGCTGCCCAGAGAGGGGGTGGTGAGGTTGGACGTGGCACTGAGTGAGAATCCACCACATCTTTATCCAACCTCGTCTTGATCCAACCATGTCTTGATCCAACCACATCTTGATCCAACCCCACTGTGATCACTGTGGAACTCTGTGCCATGGGCCGGTGACCACAGTGGGGTTGGATCAAGGGTTGGATTGATGATCTCAGAGGTCTCTTCCAACCCATCACAGCTGAGTCTGTGATCCCTTCAGCACAGCTTTCTGTCCTGTTTTCCCTGGCTGTTGGACACACAGGCCACTGAAGCACCTTCAGAGGGCACTACCTGGGCTCCTCTGCAGTGCTGAGGTGCAAATGAGGGTGTGGATGTCTCCAGAACTCTGCATGTGACAGGCCTTGCTTGGCCACCCCCTGAGTGAAGGGAAGTTGTGGCCAGCTGGGGGTTGGTCTCTTCTCTCAGGCACTCAGCAATAGGACAAGGGGGCACGATGGGCTCAAGCTCTGCCAGGGGAAACTGAAGTTGGAGAGCAGAAAGAAATTCTTTGCAGAGAGAGTGCTCAGGGATTGGAATGGGCTGCCCAGAGAGGGGGTGGATTCCCCATCCCTGGAGGTTTTTCAGCTGAGCTTGGCCGTGGCACTGAGTGCCATGATCTGGTAAAGGGACTGGAGTTGGACCAAGGGTTGGACTTGATGATCTTGGAGGTCTTTTCCAACCCAATCCATTCTATGGATGTGGCACTGAGTGAGAATCCACCATGTCTTGATCCAACCCTACTGTGATCACCAGCCCAGGGCACTCTGTGCCCTGGGCTGGTGATCACAGTGGGGTTGGATCAAGGGTTGGACTTGATGATCTCGGAGGGCTTTTCCAACCCAATCCATTCCATGATTCTAAATTCGGGACCAAACCCCTGAGAGCAGCAGGGGGAAAACAAGTTGTTGTCATTATTTTCCCATAGCACGTGGGAAAGGTGATGGCCACTTAACCCCCCCCACATTTTCCTCCCAGGAAAGGGAAACAAGCCCAGAAGTGTGTGTGGTTCCACTTCAAGAACTGGAACTCCTTTTGACTTCACATTCTTTCCCTTTATTCCTAATTAACATGTTGAAGAATTTTAAAATGTAATAAACATTATTTCTAAACAACCAGAAAGTCGAGCTTGCTTCTTTCTGGTTTGATGTAAACATTTATAGCACAGCTCCATCCTTAAACAGTTAATCTTATAGTGACCTATTAAAATAAAATGAATTGTGTTATAATTCATCCTAAAGCAACCTCAGGGTTAGTGTATCAGGTAACTCCTGCCTTTGCAGCCCTCGTGACGTTTTTAATCAAGTTCAGCTGTAATTGCTGGAGCATTCACATGCCTCTTTTAATACTCTGCCTACATTTGGGACTCATATGAGTCTGTTTTCTCTTAACGTATCTAATAAATAGAAAACATGAAAAGGGCGCATTTCGCAGGACTCGGAGCTTTTCCACCGTTTCATTTCTTCTAGGAATTGTCTGACAGGCTCATGGTACTGCAGCACTTGTCGGGTCTCCCCCCGCACCCTCGACCCAAACCCTTTGTGGCTTTTAAGTCCCTGTTTGTGTTGCTCGCACCCCGTTAAAGGGACGCGGGCACGGGCGGGAGCGGCTGCCCCGGGAGCGCCGGGAGGGATTTCCTTGGCAAAATCAGCGCCGGTGATGGATGTTGAAATGTTGCTTATGTACAAAGTCACCTACTCTTTGGTGAGGCAAACTGGAAATGTCGTGTCTGCCTCCGAGGTATTTGGATAAACAAAACCCCCGCGACTTTCCCTGCTCACGAGAGCTGGAGAGGTGATGCTTTTTTTTTCTCCTCCCCTTGCTCTCCGATGCTACAGCTGGTTCCAATTTGCCAGCAATTTTCTTTTGGGCTAGTAAAGCTCCCAAGATGACTGCAACTGGCCACATGGGTTTCTCGGCTCCACTGGGGGTTTGATTACAAGGGGCAGCAAAAAGGCAGCTCAGGATTCAGGGCAGGCATTTCCCCTGAACTTGGGAGTGCTTTACATCGCGGCTTTTTGTTAACGCCAGACTTTAAAGTTTATTTCATTGCAAGTTGGGACTCTGCTCGGGGGTCCCTGTCAGAGCCAGGCTGAGGTTTGGTTGGAAAATAAAGGAAAATAACAGGAAAAACGCACTGGGGAGCGATGCAAGCGCCTGTTACCTGCCCCGCAACGAAAACAGGGGGAAGAGGCGTTTGTTAACACAATAATAAAGCCCTCGGGGTTCCTCTGCAGCGCCTTGTTTTGTGTAATTCACACGTGGAAACGTGAGAAAAGAATGAAGGATGACTTTGAAACGTGAGCCGGTTCGGTCACAAGCCGGCAGGGCTGTGAGAGCGCAGGAGGAATTGTTCCCATCCCTGCAGAATAATGAGATTAAAGCTTGGAAAGAGCGTTTTTAACCCCGTGTACGCGTCTTTTTAAAAAGCCATTTAAAAATGACAACTCTGGGTTTGGTTTTGGGGTTCCCCCCCCCTCCCACGGGTCCCTTTCTACTCTACTTTTTCCCCTATTTATTCCCCCGATTCTCCTCTCCTATGGATGTCACGAGTCCCTCCTGTCGCTTTGCTTTTTCCTGCCATCCAAAGGGAACCTCTCCCTAAAATCCCTGGAGCTTGGAAAGAGCCTTTTTAACCCCCTGAACGCGATTTAAAAAAAGACATTACAAAATGACAACGCTGCGTTTGGTTTTGGGTTCCCCCCGCTCCCACGGGCCCCTTTCTATTCTATTTTCCCCCCTATTTCCTTACTCTCCTATTTGTTCCCCCGATTCCCCTTCTCTCCTACGGATGTCACGAGTCCCTCCTGTCGCTTTGCTTTTCCCTGCCATCCAAAGGGAACATCTCCCTAAAATCCCTGGCGCTTGGAAAGAGCCTTTTTAACCCCCTGAACGCGATTTAAAAAAAGACATTAAAAAATGACAACGTTGCGTTTGGTTTTGGGGTCCCCCCCCTCCCACGGGTCCCTTTCTATTCTATTTTTCCCCCTATTTCCTTACTCTCCTATTTGTTCCCCCGATTCCCCTTCTCTCCTATGGATGTCACGAGTCCCTCCTGTCGCTTTGCTTTTCCCTGCCATCCAAAGGGAACCTCTCCCTAAAATCCCTGGCGCTTTATCTCGCTCAGGAAACCGTTTCTCCTGCCACAAACAACAACAATTATAATAATAACGAGGAATCCGAAGAATTTCTATATTAAAAAGTGGCTCTGGCGAGGTCCCTGCTCGCTGGGTACAGGTCTGAGTGTGTTTTCCTTGGAAATTGGGAGGAATTCTAAACGCCTCGTGGAGCAGAGAGTAAATTGTGAGCCGGGCTCCAGGCACGGCTCCCAAGTTGCCCTTTCACCCCTTCACTTTATATGTTCCTCTTATTAAGGAGAAAAATGTTTCAATATGTTGGAATTTGGGGCAAAGCCGGCAAGGAGAGAAAGAGAATAGAGAATGGAAGGACATTTTCCAAATAGTTTTGGTAACCCCTCGGAGGGTTACATTTAAAATTGATGTTGTACTAAAATCCCTGGAAGTTTCTTGCCCAAAATATTATCTGCGAGCCTTTCTGAGAGGACAAAGCGCACCAGAAAACGTGAGGAAAAAAACACAGCCCCGAACTGAAGATGTGTTTTCCTTCGCTCCTTGAACACGTTACTATTTGATGGGCTCTTATTAAATAGCTAAAATATCTGGAGGGATAAACGCAGGGAAAAACGCGGAGTTCTTGATGCAAAGGAATCCTCTGGAGCTGATTCCAGCTCGTTTTCCCAGCCGGGTCCATCTGCAGCTCTGTCCCGGCTTCAGGGGGAAATGGGTTAACTGGTTCCAAGGTAAGAGGCAGGGGGAAAAGCTCCCAGTAAGGAACGATGATTTAAAAACGGATATTTGAAACTTCCTTATTTAAAAGGGGGGGATTTAAAGTAGCACTTGAGCTCCACTCAGCGTCTCTTTTCGGCTTCACTCCTCAGCAATATTTTTTTAAGAAAGTTGTGAATTTTTTTCTCTTTTTTTTCTTTTTCTTTTTTTTTTTTCCCCTTCTCTTCTGTGTGTTCTTTTTAAAGTCTCTCATAACACCAGGAGGGCTCATTGGGCGAAGATATCCCGGAGCCGCGATTAATCTGAGGGAACAGCTGGAATATTGATAAGGGGGGAAAACGGAAATCAAATGAAAAGTAGAGGGCATAGAAGGGAGGGAAAGGAAAGCACGTCCTGGAGCTGCGAGCAGCACAGAAGCCCCCTGAGGAAATGCCTGGTTGATGCAGCCTGTCTGGATGGGCTGGGAATTTTAACTTCAGCGCTGCTCCGGATCCAACAAGTTTAAATCTCTCTCTCCTCCTTGCAGCGGCAAGGGTAGTAATCCACAGCTGGTGGGGAGCTTTATTTTTGGTCTCAACCTGGATCTTTACAAACTGCCCTGCCACTGGTTGAGGGGAAAGGGTATAAAAGGTGAGTCATTTAAATCCTGGTAATAAGAATAAGCAAGAGGCGATTCTAAAAGTACTTTGAGAGGCCCTTTTTTCTAGTGCGACTGACGCTGGCAGGGCGAGACGATTGATAAATAATCCACTGCAGACCTCTGAAAACTGGCTCCAAAATATGCAGATGTATTTATTTATGTGCACAGGCGTAATTAGAAGAGGGAGGTAATGGGGGGTAGGGGGGGGCGCTAATTGGGGGAGCGCTAATTAGGGGTAAAGAGGGGAACGGGGGAAACCAACGTGGGAATCCTTGACCCCAGAAAATTTACTGGCGAAGCAAAATTACCTTGTCCCTCCGCTCTGTCCACCCCCACCCCGCGCTGCAAGTTCAGAAGCAAAAGAAACTGGAATGTGTTAGGAGGGAGGACGACAGGAAAAAAAAGAATTGTACTTATCAGAAACACATTGTCCAGTTCAGAGCCGGCTGCCCTCCTGTGCCAGCTGGCCGAGCAATAAATGCTTTAAAAATCAATAAAAGGGGGTTACGTGCAGATAGAGAACTTTTATTTTCCAGTTGTTGGGCTGTGGGGTTTTTTTTTTCTTGTTTTTTGTGTTCTTTAGGTCAGCAGATGTTCGGGTGGCTCCGGGGGCGCGGAGTGTGCCCGGGCTTTGGGGGGGACACACTCGGGGGCCTGGGCCGGGCTGGGTCATTAACCAGCTCCGTGATTAATTAACCGCCGGGGTCTGGCTTGGATTAGCCCCGGACAAACTGGGCTAACTGCGCAGTCAGGACCCCACAGCTTTTCCTGGAGAGCTTGCAGAGAAACCCCCAGGAGTGTCGGCCACTCCTGCTGCATCTTTCTAATCCTGGAGCATCATCTGTCTGTAGGAAATTCCGGCTAAATTCCTAATTTTTCCCTTCCCACCCCTGGAAAAGGGGACAGAGCCCTTGGGAGCCGCGTGTATGTGTGTGAATGTCCTCGCGCTGCTTAATGATGCACTAATTACACTCAGCTAATCGCTTTCTGGCGCTCCCCAAAAGGAATAGAGACCCGAAGGAATAAAAGATCAGCCGTCAGAGATGTTGTGGCTGTTTCCCCACACTCCGTTACATTTTCCACGATCGTTGTTAATCTCTGCAGCGATGACTTGGGGTGGGAGGTAAAAAACTCTGCTCATCAGGAGATCATCAAGTCTTAGAAGTACAGAAAAACAGATGTAGTGCCTCGATCCAAGCCCGAGATAAAGCTGGAGCAGGACCCGAACCAGAAGGGCTGAGATTGACAACCCTGAGTGGGTTTTCTTTTCACATTTGCAACGGTGGCTCCGTTCGCTATTTTTAAAAATTTATTATTTAATTATTGTCGGTGAGAAAGGTTCTTTAAATCAATGGAGGCCGGCAGGTTAATGGCTCGGGATGGTTTCAATGAGCCACCAAAGGCAACCGCCCTTCATTTAGCCCAGTGAAACCCTTGGGTACGAGTCAATAGGGTTAACTAGTCTCGACATGAAAACATGAGTATTTCAGCTGGCTTTTAATTGTTGGCTAAGAAATTCAGTTAATCAAATGTCAAACGTTTCCCTCCGCTCTGGTCAAAAGCGAAGAAGGCTCTTTTCCTGAGGATGAGGGGAAATTCCACCAAACTGTCATTAAAAAGTGGAAATAAACCCCTGCTTTGTGCACTCCTGATAATATTTGAGTTTTACTGTTCTGGATGTGGGTTTGTGTCCTTTAAAAGTTACACTTAAATGCTTGATAATTTCTTTGTAAATTTTATTACTAATATTATTATTCGTGTATATATACATGAATTTATTACCATGTTTTGTTTCTCTACTTTTCCACACATATATATAACTTCATTTTTTAAAAAAAAAATCTATTTCAGGTCAAACTCGGGACCTTTAAATAAATCTAGTAAAGCAGTAAGGATGTTTCAGACTGTACCAGACACCTCGTCTTACGTCAAGGTAAGACATGACAGCATCTTTAAACAGGTAATGTCAAAAATTACAATCCTCCGAAATTCACTGTCATTGCATCAGCTGAAAATCTTGGTTACATCTCAGTGTTTCCTTCATTTCCTTCCGATTCTCTGCTTTCCCAGACACTCTCTGGTCCCGAACCAGAGCTACATTTCACTCACCTCCCTCCGTTTCTCTGCTCTGCCAACTCCCCAGTCCAATATTCAAGATGATGCGTCAGGTTGTGTGTCCCTTGAAAGGTGCATTTCAAAATGGATTTAGAGGGGGAAATGTCGAGTGAGTTAAACCAAAACATCTCTTGGAGTTACTGAAGAAATGGATTGTCACACCAGGCAATGCTGTGTAATACTGGGATTTCCTTCCTGGTGGTCCTGGTGGTTTTCCTTGAGTCCTTTCACACAATTTAATAAGCAAATTAACTTCAGTTGGTTTGTTTTAATTGATATTAGTAGATCTTGCACTCTAAATGGTTGTTGGTATACACACATATATTTATTTATCTATTTATTTATTTATTTAATTTTTATTTATATATTTATATATTTATATATTTATATATATATTTATATATTTTATATATTTATATATATTTTATATATATTTATATATTTATATATATTTATATATATATATTTATATTTATTTTTATATATGTGTGTATAAATATATAAAGATATAGATCTAGAAATATATAAATTTAAACATTTAATAAATGAATAAATAAATTATATATACACACACATACACATATATATAAAAATTTATATATATTTATATATATTTATATAGATATATTTTTACATATGTGTGTATAAATATATAAACATATAGACCTATAAATATATAAATTTAAACATTAAAGAAATAAATGAATAAATAAATTATATATACACACACACATATATATATAAATTTATATATATTTAGATATATTTATATATACTTTTATAGATGTGTGTATAAATATATAAATATATAGATCTATAAATATATAAATTTAAACATTAAAGAAATAAATGAATAAATAATTTACACACACACACACACACACACACATATATATATATATATATATATATATATATATATATAAAAATGGATCTCAGAATGTATTTTGATGTGCCACTTCTGCCTCTTTCTTTCCCTGAAGATTAAAACAAACCCCAAGGAAGGGTTGGCACAGCCTTGTCCCTTTATAACTCAATCGAGCACTATATTATATTTGACATCATAGAGGGGTTTTTTTTTCACAACAGTTCCCAAGAATGTAAATAAACCCAGGCTGGGACATCTGGGTTACACGTTTGAGGCAAACCCTGCATGCAGCAGCACTTAGGGAAAATCTAAAACACAAGCCTCCTCTCTCCCTGAAGAAACACAGAAGGGTGTTAACTAGAGCTGGGTGGATAATTTGTAATGAATAATTTATTACAGGAATTTGGTCTCTCTTTTTCCCCCCCTCCCTCAGTCAGTGATCCCTCAGCTGGGATTTTCCTGTACATACACGTCGTTGGGAATGATCCCCTGATTCCTGGGTGTAATCCCTGGGTTAGGGCTCACTTTGGGCAGCTTGTCAGGAGTGTTGGGAGCATTGCAAGCTTGGGGGTTTATTCCCACACTGGGTGAACTTGTGCTGCTGTCTGGACCAGGTTTCTAGAACAAATCCAACCAGGAATGGTCAGGATTCCCCACTGGGCTGATATCACTCCCAGCTCAGTGTTCCAGGGCATGCTGGTGATTTAATTTTGCTCATTAAGTTCATACTCCTTTGGATCAGATTCTGCAACAGTAGAAACTCTGTGACAAACAAATGAAATTCAAGTCTACTTGAACAGGGAGGGAATTTCCCTTCCTGAAATAAAGCTGTTGCCCAGCCCGTGCCTGGCTTTAGCAGGAATTCCCTTTGGAGTTGCTGGATGTGGCAGTGATCTGAGACGTGCTCTGTTTACAATGAAGAGATGAAGGCCCTGTGACATCCTATAGTCTGGGATCGTTGCCTCTGGTGGGAGGCAGATCCAGCTGCTGCTCCAGCCAGTAGCAAAACCCCCTTTGAATGAAGTGGAACCAAAATCCAGGCCTAAATAATTCAACATTCCAGCAGGACTGAGGGAGTCTCTCCATAGCTGTGTTGGGACAGCCTTCTCTTTAAGGACAATCCTGCAGGCAGAGGGGTTGGACAAAGCCCTCTTGGCATTGGTGTGTCCTTGATCCACCAGGAAGAGCTCCTCAGGCAGGACTTACCCAGCGTGTCAGGGATGAGGGAGATGGGTGATGCTGAACTCTGCCTTTTACTACAATTCTTCATCTTCAGCTGGCACGATTTTGAGTGAGGATTTTGTCTCTGGTATTTTGTCTGTAAAGCTTCTTTCACTTCAGTGTCATCAAGGAAATGGTTTGTTCCTGTGCTTGAAAAATTCAACAGGGTGTTCATAGAAGTCTGATCCCAAAGCACCTGAACACAAAGGATGTGTCTCCCATTGTCTCCTCAAATTTTGGTTGGGCAGTTCAGCACCAGTGGTACAAGATGTACTTGGGGAGCTCATTCAGCACAGTGAGGCTCCTCATAAAAGTGGGAATGGGATTAAATTCAGGGAAGTCAAACCTGAAACACACAGGTTGGGTCACTCTCTGGCCCCTCTGAGCTTGGGGGGCAGTTTCCACTGACTCAGGTGCGTTCAGAGCCAACAGTGCCTGGTTTGTTTGGAGAGGAGTTGGGATTGACTGATGTTCTAGGCAGAGAGCTGGGAACATGGCTAGGGATCCAAGCCCTGGTGGAGTGGGCTTGGTGTTCCTAAGAAAGACATTTCAACTCCCCATTCCTCCATTCCTCCATCTTTAACTACTGTGTAAGAACGAGGTGCTGTTCAGACTTTTCTTTCCTGCTTCCCCACACTGATGTTTTAGGACTTCCCAAGCTGTGGTGAGCAAGAAGTTTGAAAAGCAGAAGGTTGAATCCCAATTCTTCTCTCTTCCCAGATGATAATGATGATGATGATGATTATTTTTTTACATGTCATTCCTTCCTCAGAAAAACTTACTTCCTTGTCCTTTGGGAGGGAGAAGTGTTTTATTTATTACTTTTGTGGGATGCAAACATTACCCCCACCAGAAAAAGCAAGATTTGGTTTGATATCTTCTACAAATTCTCTTCAACAAATGCAAAGTAACTTTAGGTTTGTTCTGTGCCTAGAAAAATGCCCTGTCTCTGTATGTTGTACCTGAGAGGGGAGTTGCCACAGGGTGTTCCACAGGAGCTCCCAGGAGGAACAAATTCACTGTCACACCCTGGAGGTACCAAACAGCCTCTGGCCACCTCCAGCCGAAGGTGTGACCTTCAGGTCACGCTGTTCTTGCCATGGCTTGGAGGGGTGAGGTGAGGAAACTGGAGGGGGCAGAGGAGGATTTCATTTTTAAAATGGTTTGTTGGAACAAGGATGGTGTTTTAACCAGTGGAGTCACAGTGGTTGAGTTCAGCTTCTCGGTGTTGTAACCCTGGTTTGCATCACAGCCCCATTGGATGCACCTCGAGCCCTGATAACAGACCCCACACAATGTCCTGGCAGGACTGCCCAGCCTGGTCTCTCACACACACTCCTTGTCTGGGCCTTAACTCAGTGCAGGGCTGGGAATTCATAAAAATAAAAATTAATTTTGATACTTACTGGCTTATTCTACATCACTGTTTAAGTATTTATATCCCTCTACCATTAGGGACTTCCTGATCTGCAAGTACTTAATAATTTACAGTGTATCAGAGGGTGCTAATCTCATCTAAACACCAGCGTTTGACTTTAGAGAATGAAACATGTAATGTAATTGGGAAATTAAATTTTAAAAGAAGACAGCACTGGAATCCTGACCGTAGGGATATGGAAAGAATTAGGGCTATAAGCGAAGCAACGTGACCCCTGAATGCTGATGTTTTAATTGTTACCATTGCCACGAGCTACTCGGGGCCACAGCACACTCTGCCCCCCTCCGGCACCGCCAGTTCGTGGTTAGAGATGTGTGGAGAGGCGGCTCAGGAATAATTGGGGGGCTGCATTATTCACCCCCTTGGGCAACATCCAAACGCTGATCTGCCCTTCTATCGCACACTCAGCGCTTCTGCTTTTGCTTCCCCTGCTTGGAAAGGCAGCCACTGCCCGGCCCTGCCCTGCCCTGCCCTGCCCTGCCCTGCCCGAGGCAACCCGGGGCGAACCTTCCGGGGCCGGGGAGAACCTCCCCTCCTGCTCCTGGAGCTCCCTCCTTCTCCTGGAGCCCCTTCCTCTGGAGCGTCTCCTCCAGGTGGCCGTGCCAGCTTCAGGAAAACCTCGCCAGGTGAAGTCCCTTGGCCTGAGCAGAAGGCAAAGGAGAGCGCGGTGATGCTCCCGGTATCCCGACTTTTCCCTTCCTTCCCTCTGCCACGCCTGGAGATGACATTCCAGGCGGTCGTGCTGCCCTTTATGAGCTTCTGCGGAACGTGGTGTCCAGCCCAGAGCTTGGAAGGGGCACGAGGATGGATTTTCCACTGGGAAGGACCCTCTGTGCAGGCGCGGGATTCTCGCTGTAAAAATGGGTTTAATGCGGCCATAACGTTTGTGGGACCGTACAAAGAACCATATTCATGGAGGCAAAATATGCTGCGTGGCTGGAAACAATATTGCGTTTGTTCTTGCTCTCGCTCCGCCTGGAAAGTTTACAGAAGCCCGAAAGAGAGAGGGGGGTTAATTCTGTTTTAAGGACAAAACAGTGAGGTTTTCTTTGGAGCGGGCAAGGCGGAGGGCGCTGCCAAAGCCCGGCACGGACACTCCTCCCTCCCGCTGAACAGGAGCACGGGCTGCTCGGGGACAGGTGGCGAGGAAGGGACATCCTGGGGTTTTGGTTTGCAGCCTGAGGAACCGAGCGAGGGGAAGGCGCTGCCGGTGGAGGGACCTGCGCGGGGTCCGCCCGCAGGTGCTCAGGGATGCGCGGGTGGAGCAGGCGGAAAACCCGCCCCGCGCTCCGGGAATAGCGGAGAACGTGGCAGGAAAGGGAAAAGCAAAGCCTTCAGGGACTGGTTTTTCGGGTAGTGGTGTTCCTATTGAGAGCATCCTCTGGAGTTTTATCCTTTTCTGCCTCTTTTTTTTCCTTATTTTTTTTCTTTCCCACACCCCATCCCTCCATCCCTGGCGTCCCGCAGGATTTCGGTTCCTCCCACCTGGGCTCGGGAGGGCCGGTCCAGACACCTCCAGAGAAGGTGGGAGAAGCAGTAACTTTGTCGGCAGAAGCTCCTGTGAACTTCTGCGTCATTCTCACACCTCGTAGTGATTAATTACGTATATACCCAATCGTTCTCTTTTTGACGCTCATTTCTTGGGGCAGAAACGTCAGACTTTAGCAAGTCGTTGGACTAATGCCTTGTCACAACTTGGCGCTTAAGGATTTAGTTCTTGTTTGCACCTACCTCTCTATTTTACAGAGAAAAATCCCTTTCCACTTCGCGGTGTCCTGACTTTTTCCCGTGCTCAGCCCCAGAGCTGGGTGGGAAAGGGCTGTTGTTGTTCCTTTCCCGCTTTACCTTCAAGACATGGTTTGAATTTAGGTCGAGAAGACGGGAGAAAAGTTGTTTCTCTCCTGGAAATGTGGCATGTTGGAGGTTTCTAAAATAAACCAGACCCTCGGGCACAAGGGACAAGTTTTTCCAGTGACCCTCGTCTTCAGACAGCAGCAACCAACCCCCTCCTCAGCTCTGCGACCCCCTCATGCTCCACTCCTTCACAATTTACAGATAAACGCCCCCCTCCAATATGCTGGATCCGGGGAATTTTGTATTCCAGCCTTTCCTGTGCTCCGTGCTTAGAAGGAGAGGAGGTGCAGAGAGAAAAGGGAGCAAAAAGAGAAGAAAAAAGAGAGTAAATGCTAAGGGGGAGAAAAATGCTTTAAATCTTTCCTGTAAATCTCCAAATATATGAAGTCTGAGGAACAAATTCAAAGCAGGCACGGACGCCTGAAGAGACGTTAGAGAGAAATATTCTGTTCCATTCAAGCGCATCAAGGGTCTCGCTGAAGTCTTGTTTGGCTAAGGTCAGACGAGACTGGGTTCTCCAATAAAAATAAATCTCAAATTAATTATGGCCTCAAGCGAGGGGCCAGACGTTTGGAGCTCGTGCACTGCAGTCTGTTTTTTTGGCCTTCAGTATTTTTGTTTTTTGTGCCTTAGCTTCGCAATAATTGCGGGATGGGGGAGGAACGGAGGGCGGGGGTGGTTTTATGGGGACATGGAGCTCAAATAAAAGCGGCCAGGACACTGCTCGCCCCGCTCTCCGCCTAATTGCGATGCAGCTTCAAAGCTACTGCATCTTCTCCACACCACTTTTAAGACTTTATCCTTTACTTAGGACCGATTAGAAGGGAATAACTTTCCCGCTTCAAGTTCCCAAATCTCCTGGGCTGTTCCTGTAGGTAGGAAGGACCCGACCCTTCAGTTGTGGGGCTGCAACACTCCGCTGATTCCTTTTTATTGGTGCAGCTGAAAAGCAGAGGTTTGCCCAATTAGTGGCGTTTAGAATTGGGATTCGTTTCTGGGGGATCAAATCCCAGGGCTGCAGTTTGTTGCTTGTAAGAACGTGGGTTTAAAAAACAAACACAACACGTTGCGTTTTTCATTCTGCAATGGAGTCGGTGCCAGAGGAAAGTCAGACCCGGAGATTCCAAACGTTCGCGGAGGCTGGTGGAGATTTCCCCTCTAGTGAAGTCTGGAGTAAGAGCAACCCTGGCCTTCTGCAAGTACAGAATGATGGGAAACATCGGGAAACGTGTGTTTATACAGAATAGAATGTAGAGGAATATATATACGTACACATAATATCGCTAGCACGAGGTATAATATGTATATATATATATATATATAAAATACATAGTACGAGGTACGTGTATAGAGAAAGCTGGTTAAAACAAAGAGGACACTTTGTCTCAGTTAGTGGAAAATGAGCCACTTTCTAGAGACAAAGGCAGGGCGTGACTGCTGAATTTTTGGGGGCTCCTCTCCCCCTGTCACCACGTGAGTTCACAGCGACAGTCCCAGGCTGGGGTTAAGGAGAGCTCAGCTGATGCTGTTGGGGTCAGATGGGGTGATAGAACCCGAATTCTCTCTCTCATCCTCCGAAAATCATATTTTTAACCTGCAGAAGAGGCTCGGGAAGGTTTCCATGATGTTTATTTCTATGGAATAACTAGACGGTTTTAATTACTGAGTGATGCTCGCTAATCCCGTGGGAATTCCAGACAGAAAGTCCACATCTTTAGTGTTCTGCAGTCCCGCGAAGTTCTGTAGTTCCCAGCGCGGAACTTCACCGAGGGATTAACTCCTTTGGTACTGCCCGTGAAACAGCGATGGGCCCAATCCCTGCAGTGTGTCCTCATTCCTTTCCATCGGGCCACCTCAAACCGGCGTTGTCACCTTCTCCGTGTGAGGCTCCAGCCGCTGTAACCCAACAGCAAAGGCGAGGAGAGGAGGTGCGGACATGCCAAGAGCTTGAGATCAATATTGGACTAATTAAAAGCGTGGCTCGAGAATTTCAGTTCATTCATAAGCGCAGTGAAAGAAAAAAAAATAATAATAATAATAATAATAACTGAGGAGTAACTGATTTCTACCAGCCTGTCCCAATGCAAGCATTTGAAATCTCCCGTGGTTGCCAAGATCAAATGGTTTTCCAGATGTCTGGTGGTAACCACATTAAACAGATCATAATTCCTTTGCTGTGTGTACATGTGCATCCAAACGTCAAGCAACAGATTAAAAGTTGCTCACATTGCTCAGCCCCGTGCGCGGCTTTCCCTGGCTGTCTTTGCTCCCTCCTCACTTAAATACAGTTCAATATCCAGTTAAATAACAGTTAAACACCCAAAGTCAGCGCACAATCACCTACCTAGGGTGATTCAGAGCTTGGCGCACGGAGGTTACGAATATTCCAGCCTGTTTCAAAAAGTTTGAGATAATTTCAGGGCTGGGCTTTTTTTTTTGAGGGGGGAGAAGAGATGAAGCAAAGCTTCTATTTTTACAGTTTTTGGGAAGAAAATAATAGATTGTTCGGCTTGTCTGTTACAGTATTTAACAACTTCGCTCATTATTTTGTCTCTTGGATTTTCGCAAACGTTGTGGCAGACCAAACCCAAGAGATAAAGCCCGGAACATCCCTGACAGACCCGAGCTAACAAGTGACCCGACCAGGCTCCGTTTCGAGTCATCCCCAGACATGCAAAATAAGCCCCTGGGGGTCACGGTGCCCGTCTGGCCATAAAACTCAGAGCTGGCTTCCTAAAATATCTCCAGGTGGGAAGAAGGGGGTGGGTGGGGTGGTGTCTCATTGGCACCTCCTCGCCCTCGGGAGATGCGCGGCTGGGGCCGGATTTGTTCGCCCCTTCAGTCCAGAGCTCGGCAAAGGCTGTTTGGGGAGGGTTGGGCTCCTGTCCCGTGAGCTGGGCACGTTTTTCGGATGGTTTCTCCCGCCGTTCCCGCCTTTTCCCCACTGCCGGTCCCGCAGCCTTAACCCAAAGTGCCCGGTGGGGTCCGTGGGTGACAGAGGCGATTTTTTCCCCCTTCCTTTCCGCACTTAAAGTCCTCAGCCTGTCCTCCCCATCACCCCCCACCCCCGTTGTTTTTCGGGGGGCGGTGGAGAGCGTTGTCTAGAGAGGAAACCATTTGGGTTTTGAAAGGATGCGTTTCACTCTTCCCTATAACCTCTCGCTTTTCTGGTTGCTGCAACCTCCTGCCGTGTGGTAACGCCGAGGGGGGAGCGGGAGGAGAACACGGGCGGAGGGGGCAGGACGGGGCAGAGGGCAAGGAAAAAGCAAGAGTAATGAGGGAAGCAAAGGGTTAACCGTGATTTCTTTTAATTGAACTCCAGTTCTTGTGGCCCTGGGCGAGGGGGGACCTGACCCCGCTAGCAGCATCCAGATGTGCTGCTCTCCGGGGACCCCGGCGCAGACCCCGGGATTGTGGAGCAGACAGGGGGAGGCCGGGGCTGTGGGGAGAGGGGAGGCGGCCGGGCTGTCCCCTCCGCTCCCCCTTCACCTCGAGCGCTGGCAAACAGCAAGCCCAAAACCTCCAGGTCTGGTCACGTTCAGTCCCGAGTCTGCATCTGAACTCCAAAATTGTAGCTGAATTGATGAGGCTAATTTCAGAGGAGGGGGAGGGAGGGGAGGGAGGGGCAAGGGGGATCTGCAGCTCTCTCCTGCCAGCTCCGGGCTTGCAGAAATAAAGTATTAATAAGGCATCTCTGCCGCAGCCGAGTAGAAACACTGGTGGCATTATAGCATTTCCCTTTTGGAAGGGGCGGGGGCAGGATAACTTTGGATATCATTTTGATTGCCCCCAACCCCCAGGCCCCCTCCCCGTGGTTGGACTAAAGACGGGGGGAAACAAAAAGACTGGACACCACTGGCACTGGACAAGGTAACCCTCCCCACCGAGAGCCCCGACGTGCAGGAGTGCCCTCCTGCCTTGACACTTTTCTTTCTTGCCTTCACCTCCTTTTATTCTGCTCTTTCCCTCGGTTGCAGCGTTTGCAGAAGTGGGGCAGAAAGGACGCCCCGAGTGTTGCATGATGTGTTCCGCTGCTGGGTATTTTTGCAAGGGAGGGTGAAGCGGGGGAGCCGGACAGGAGGGTATTGTCTCCTTTCCTCGCGTCCTTTGGAAGGTTGCAGCTTTTCCCGGAAAAAGGAAAAGCGCGTTTGGTCTCTGGTGATCGCTCCCGTTTGAATGAAAGGGAGAATTGCACGTCAGGGACTCGCCGGGTCCAAAATGAGATTTGAAGGCTGGTGGTTGAAGGGTCTTTTTTTGTTTGCAGTGCCCATTAGGACACGGCATCGAAAGGGAAAATTCAGCTGATCTGAAAATTATTCTTAATTTTTGTCGTTTTTAGCTTATAAAGTGGGTTTCCCTCCCCTCGTCTGAGTGAGGTTTTAAAAGCTTAGCGAGGGACCCGCACTAAGAGGAGGCTGGGGAAAGGACCCCCAGCCCCTGAAAGAAGTGGGTGGACAACCTTCCATCCCAGTGTTTTCCCTTCAGAGCCCGACATCCCACCCCTCGGGATGAGTGGGAGCGAGGG
The DNA here is from genome assembly GCF_047495875.1 of Pithys albifrons albifrons. Classification (NCBI taxonomy): domain Eukaryota; kingdom Metazoa; phylum Chordata; class Aves; order Passeriformes; family Thamnophilidae; genus Pithys; species Pithys albifrons. The sequence continues at coordinate 6,367,014 of NC_092480.1, read as the reverse complement.
GAAGGGGGAAAGGCTTCCCCACAGCCCCATTCCCAGCCTGTGTTTAATTGCTGGAGTCGTCTGTCTGTCTTGCATTATTGCACTTACCGCTCATTTCTGGCAGGGACCGGACCCTCGTCTCACGCTCCTTGCTGGGAGGCGTGAAGGAGGGGGAGCGAAATATGCTTTAAATACGTCTTAATCTCCAGACTTTTTCTTTTCTCCCTCTGCCTGCCGCGACCGAATTGTATTTACGGTTTTCTCGCCTTAATTTTTGCCGGTGACTGGAAAACGCATTAATAAAAAAATCTGTGGGAAGAGACGGAAATTCAGTGAGTCAGGCTGAAGCTGCTCCAGCCAAAAGCAAAAAAAAAAAAAAATAAAGGCAAAAAACCACGTTAAACTAAACTGTGGGATGACACACGGCGCTGGCTAATACGGGCTGGGGTGCAAGGCAAGGGCTGCGCTGGACTGGCTGCCCCAGAGACAAACAAGAGCTGTGACAGAGGTAGCCATTGTTCTGCCCCTTCTTATCTAAATGGAGCAAATATCCTGTATGTAAAATATATATATTTTCATCAAGAAGGCAGGACCAGCGGAGAGACGAAAGTTTCCTCCTCGAGTGACTTCACTTCCCAAAATTAGCAGAAAAAACGTTTCATCCGGTTAACTGTCTCTTTTTCGCTCTGCTGCAACAACCAAAGTTAAAAAAAGAGAGAGACAGAGAGAGAGGGAGGAAGGGAGGGAGAGAGGGGGAGAGGGGGTACGGAGAGAGCAGCAAAACCGCTGGAAGGGCAGCGAGAAGAGCGAAAAGAGAGGGAAGGATAAAAAGCTTCAGGAGGCGTCGGTCGCAGCCTAAACCGGGTCAATGTGTGGAATATTGCTGGGACCGGCTGGAAGTTATTCTAGATGGACGGCACTATTAAGGTAAGGGGGGCAGGAGGGTCCGGGGGTGCCCTGTGGTCGGGGGGACGCGGAGCTGGGGCCGGGGCTGAGCCGGGGCTGCTCTTCCTCCTCCTCCTCCTCCTCCTCGGCCGCCGCCGCCGCGTCTCGGGGCTCTCCCCGCTGCTCGGGGGGGCTTCGCAGCCCCTCGTTCCCCCTCGAGGAGGGACCCCGGGGACCTGCCCGGCTCCGGGAGGGCACTGACAGCTCCTGCCCTCGGGGCTCGGAGCTGCCCCAGATGTGCCCCTGCCTCTGGTTCAGCCTCCCGGCCCCGACCGAAAGGCTCCGCCGGCTCTGGTGGTCGCTCGTGCGTTTTCTCCGGCAGTTTGGGGTGGTTTTTTGGAGGGAAAAAAAGCCCTGGGTTGGGGCGAGGCAGCGGGAAAGGGAAGCAGAGTGTGTGGCAAATAAACCACGAACATAACCAACCTCTGGTGGCCTTGAGCAACCGGGGACGCGGCCGGGGCTTGGAGAGCGGTTCCCCCTCCTCTCCCCCCATCCAACCGGCCCGTCCTTCAGCCTCTGGAACGACAAACCGAACCTTTCCAAGCCCCTTGAGGTGGCCCAAGCTGCTCCTCAAAGCGCAGGCAGCACAGAGGGGACTTGGTGGCTTTGGGGGACCCTTGTGTGATTCTTACGGGCTGTTCTTGAGGGAGCGCTGTAGAACAGAAGCAGTTTGAACAGAAGAGCCTTGAAGCGAGAGACGCTGTGGGTGTGTTTGGTTTGGAGGAGGATTTCGAAAGAAGATGCCTATCGCCTGGGTGGGGTGTTATTTCGTCTTAAAGTGCTCTTTTTTATTTTTTCTTTTTTTTCTTTTTTTTTTTTGCGTCTTTTTTTTTGTGTGTGTGTGTGTGTGGGTTAAGGTTTTTTTTTTTTTTTTTTTTTTGCTGACCTGGGTAGAAAAAAAACCTGCAAACTGGCAGGAACTGAAACTTTCTCCCTTAGATTGCAGCTTGTGACAAGTGCACGGTTTGGAAGGATCTCAAAAGAAGGGGGAGGGAAGGAGATGGGCAGGAAGAGAAACTGGAAAGAGGAAAGAAAGAGGGAATGAAAGGGTGGATGTCGGAAAGGAAGGGAGAAAATAGAAGCGTTGAAAGCACAAAATTTGGGAGGTATGGCAGGAATAAGACAGGTCTTCCCCTCCACCTCCTCAGATCTGCAGCAAAAGTAACCTGGGCCTCATTGAGGATACATTTGGTGCACCACAACCTTCTTTGATTTGTGGAGCCCTAAATATTGTGCAGTGAAAGTGCAGAAATCTCCCATCTGCAGGTTTGCTGCGGGGCACACATGGACCTGCTTTTCCGCAAGGGCCATGAGCCCCTTCTGAAGGGAGCTGGAGGATTCCCATCACCCGGGGAGCTCCTGGAGCCCCGGGAGCTGCTCCTGTCCCAGCCAGCCCTCCCTGCTCGGGGTTGCTGCTCCTGTCCCAGCCCTCCCTGCTCGGGGTTTCTGCTCCTGTCCCAGCCAGCCCTCCCTGCTCGGGGTTGCCGCTCCTGTCCCAGCCAGCCCTCCCTGCTCGGGGTTGCTGCTCCTGTCCCACCCCTCCCTGCTCGGGGTTGGTGCTCCTGTCCCAGCCAGCCCTCCCTGCTCGGGGTTGCTGCTCCTGTCCCAGTCAGCCCTCCCTGCTCGGGGTTGCTGCTCCTGTCCCAGTCAGCCCTCCCTGCTCGGGGTTGCTGCTCCTGTCCCAGTCAGCCCTCCCTGCTCGGGGTTGCTGCTCCTGTCCCAGCCCTCCCTGCTCGGGGTTGCTGCTCCTGTCCCAGCCACCCCTCCCTGCTCGGGGTTGCTGCTCCTGTCCCAGTCAGCCCTCCCTGCTCGGGGTTGCTGCTCCTGTCCCAGCCCTCCCTGCTCGGGGTTGCTGCTCCTGTCCCAGCCAGCCCTCCCTGCTCGGGGTTGGTGCTCCTGTCCCAGCCAGCCCTCCCTGCTCGGGGTTGCTGCTCCTGTCTCAGCCCTCTCTGCTCGGGGTTGCTGCTCCTGTCCCAGCCAGCCCTCCCTGCTCGGGGTTGCTGCTCCTGTCCCAGCCCTCCCTGCTCGGGGTTGCTGCTCCTGTCCCAGCCACCCCTCTCTGCTCGGGGTTGCTGCTCCTGTCCCAGCCAGCCCTCCCTGCTCGGGGTTGCTGCTCCTGTCCCACTCAGCCCTCCCTGCTCGGGGTTGCTGCTCCTGTCTCAGCCCTCCCTGCTCGGGGTTGCTGCTCCTGTCCCAGCCAGCCCTCCCTGCTCGGGGTTGCTGCTCCTGTCCCAGCCCCTGCGGTTCGGGGATGAGGAACTGCGACACTTGCAGCTCCTCTTACAGTCACGTTGGGAGGCTGTGGCCGAAGGAGGAACTCAGCCGATGTATCTCAGGTCACTGCCCCGGCTCCCGGCCCTGCCCACTGCCTGCTCTGCTGCTCTCCTGCCTCACTCCTGGTCGAGGGATAATCTGGGTATGTTTGCTAAGAGGCACCAGAGTCTCCTCCTGGGCTCACTTACTGAGCCATTCCAGGATCATCAGCAAGTTGCTGATGTCCTGTTTGCCACCTCCAACAATGTACCCTTTTTCTGTGCCATGCACTGATGTCAGGGCTCTGTAGTGCCTGACATTTCTTGCATATTTTCCTGCTGGACAGAATCAAAGTGGATTCCAAGGAATATCAGCCCCACGCAGTGACAGAATTGCTGCAAGAGGAGGGCGAGGCCACCTTGCCTGGCTTGTCTCAGGTGAAGGGCAGCAGGAGAGGATGTGGCTTGAGATGCTGCATGTTTTTGATGTCTGAGCTCTCTATACAACCTGTGCTGCAGGGTAGAGCCTCTGAATTCTGGGGCACAGCACAGCAAACCAGTCCACACCCAGAGGAAAGCAACTTAAAAGCGCCTGTGCTCTAGGTCTGCTCTCCCATAGGTTGTACATGTGGATTTACTCGAGCTGGGCGTTTGTGTGGGGGAAAAATATGGCAGAAAGATGCATGTGGAGAGCAAGAAAAACACAGCAAAAGGCTCTTACATCATCCAGAGCAAGAACAGGGCAAGGGAGCAGATGAAATCTGAGTTCCTGTGTGGGGATGAAGCGCTTCCCTCCCTGAAATCCCAAATATTCCTGTCTGTGCAGGGGAGAAGTGCTCAGCCTGGGACAGGGCTGTGCATTCCACGTGGTTTTCCTCTTGAGCAATTCAGACTTGACAAATGAGTGTTTTTTTTAAGTTTATGCAAAACTATTCCACGGACTAATTGCTCTAATCGAGGCAAAGACTTTTAGCTGCACCTTTGGCAGGTGCAGGAGTTTGAGTCCAGTCTAGTAGGAAAATCTTCCCCTTTGCCTTGAAACTTCCAATATTTGGCCTGTGCTTTTCTCTCAGTCTTTTGATGGCATTAAAAAGAGTTTTGATGGCAGAGTCTCTGTCTGGTTTTACCTACCTGGAATAATTTAACTGCACACCTGCCCAGCTGCAGGGGAATTTGGCAGGGAAGGGGCAAATCCTCTGGAGCCTTGAGGTGTCCTTGAGGCTCCTGGAGAAACAGGGCATGGCCAGAGAACAGATGTGGTTGGCATTATGCCATGCTCCCCTCTGTGGGCTTGGCACACGGGTGGGTATTAAAGCATTTGGCAGAGTTTTTTAACCCACAGCTCGGGGAACTTCAGGGATAAAAACATAATGGAGGATCAGCTCAGGACTGTAAATCACCTTTCCCCACCATGCACTGACTCTACATCCCACAGGACATTGCTGAGCCAACACACCAGGTCTAGAACACCTTTTATTTATTCACAAAAGATTATTATTAGGTCACTTTCTGAGGAGTTTGGTGGCAAGTTTTGCTGCATCCTTCAAACAATCCTGAACACCTGACAGGAACAGTGGACTGGCTGCCTTGAGCAATGCTCAGGGGGCTTTTATGGAGCAAGAAGAGCAGCAAATCTTTATCTTTGTGAGCTCATTTCCACATTCAGCTCATATTCACCAAACAGCACCTGCAGAAGATGATTTGGAAGGAGGGAAACTCGTGCCACTTGTGTTTGCACTAATTTTAAGGAGCTGATGGCATTTTTATTGGGTGCCTCCAGAGATTTCAAATTCCATCTTCTGTGGGTTCACACCCTGCTCTGATTAATTGATGTTGTGTTTGGGGTGTTTGGTCTTCATTGTCTCAGATTAAACCAGAAAAGGGTCCAGCTCCCCAGCAGCAAACTGCCCGTGCATGGACTTCCTCCCAATAACAAATGCTGTGGTTTCAGGCTGGTTTAATTGTTTCAGTTCCACTTTATGTGTGGAGAATAATTAGAGCAATTACACTTGCCAAAGCCTGCCTGTTAATAAAAAAAAAAGCACATTTTGTGTGGCTGTTGCCTCCATTCTGTGCAAACATCTTTATCCTCGTGTTGTGGCCGTAAGAGGGACCATCTGAGGGACGTTCAGTGAGAATTTTGGGTTACTGAGGAGATGCCAACCAGCCTTGTGTCCTTCCAGGAGAAGAGGAGTGTGTGGTGGTGTTGCTGTAGCAGAGGGTGGGGCAGGTCTGCAGAGCAGTCCCTGTTCCTTGTCCTTGTGGTCTGGGGGGGTTCACTCTCACACTGAAACTCGGCCATCGAGGTCTCAGACTAAGAACATATTTCCCTTTTAAGCAAGTTTAAATGTCTCTTTGGCCCTTTTGGAATTGCCCCTGAGGGTTGGCCTTTCCTGGCAAAAGGGCTTTGACTCCCAGGGCAAGACTCCTCATCTGCAGATTGAAAAAATTATAAATAAATCACAAAGATTTGAGGCACAACAACTTTCCGTGTTGCTGTCCCTCAAAAGCAGTTTAGAACAAATTCCCAAGGCATAAATGATGATATTCCCTCATACCCTGGTCCCCATTCAGGGGACATTTCTATTGCATAATAACTTGCTAATATTCAACAGCAAAACCCTGTTAGAAATGTTTTGTATTTGGGATATTTTGACAGTGTTGCTTCATTTTCCCTCCAAGCACAAGCTCAAATCACGTGGCCACTCTGGGTGCTGCCAACTCCAAAGATTCAGTGCTGGCTCCCACTTGCAAATAAACATTGGGAAAGCCTTTCCCAAGCCTGTGGTGTGACTTTTCCTGCTCAGAGAAGGATGGTTTGTCTGCAGCAGACCTAATACACAAGCAGACAGTGCAATGCTTGGATTTTCAGTCCTTGGGGTTTCACTCAGAGGTGCTGAGAGCCCTGCAGAGTTTCTCTGCACCACTGTGGATTTTACCTGAGCAGGATGTGGTCACTTTGAGTAGTAGCAACACAGGTCTTGAGGATTCCAGGCTTTTGTTTGAGTTATTACTTTGAGTCCTGTGATACTCCTGGGGGAAAGGCCCAGCTTTTGTCACTCCTTGCACCTTTTCTCAGGAGAGTTTGGCTGCTGTGTGAGATCATTATTCATTTCAGTATCAAGAGCAGCAAAGGGGAGGGTTGCACCTCCAAGTGAGATCTTAGATGACACACTGAGAGGGTGAGATATGCTGGGGGAAGGCCATTTATAGCCATTTTTGCAGGAAGCAGAGTTTGTTTCCTTCAGGTCTCTCCTTCCTGGGCTTACAGAAGACTTTCCTCTTGATTCAGCTCCATCTGCTCAAAGGCTCAGGTCTGGAGCACGTGAATGTACAAGCTCAGGACACAGCATTGCCATTCTCATTTTCCCTGCAACACATCAGTGCATAAAGTTCTTTTACAGCCCCTCCTCAGCTGCCTTTGAAAAGCAAAATAACTCATTTTTGTCTCAGTTTGCCTGACCCCTCACAGAAAGACTCAGTCCCACCTCAGTGCAAACGTGCACAGCAGGAACATTAAAGGAGCCAAGGGAGCCTTAACTTCAGCTTTCCAGATATTTGTGGGTTTGCTGAACACCCAAAGCTGCAGAATTCTGGTTTCAGTGCATGGATGTGAATGGCTGACCCAGAAAGAGCAGGTCTAACATCTTAAACTCAGCTCCACAGCTTGGCTTGAAGCCAATTCTCCAGAATGTAAAATTCCCTTCAGCTCTTTCACCCTGAATTGCACAGCAGGTCTGTAGCAGGGTCTGTGCCCCTCCTGTGCCCTCCTGCACACCTGAACACACGGGCCCAGTGCACAGGTACCACTGGCACAGAGACAGAGCTGCCTGCAGGTCCCCTCAGGGACACAGAGCCCTGTCCCACGTCCCTGGGTGACACCTCAGAGAACTTTCAGAGCAAACCAATGTGCTTGGACCAGGTTATAAATGCATATTTATAGCTGGTTTGGAAACACAGACTGAAAGATCAGCCCACAGATGTTTTCTGGCTCCTTCTGCAAACCATTTGGTGCCCTGGGTGCTGTGCCACCCCAGACAGGGGGCACCAAGCTGCACAAGCAGCAAGTGTGGCACAGGGCAGGGGCTGATCTGCTCTGCTGAGCTCCAAATCTCAAAGCCTGCAGGATGGTAACGTACTTGCTGCTTGTTTTCTTTCTTGCTCTCATTACCCAGGCCACATAATTACTGATGCATATCTGCAGCCAGTAACACCGAGCTAGAAACCTGTCTCTTGTAGTAAAGCCACAAACGTTCCCTCCCTCCTCCCCCACCTCCCCTGCCTCTGCTTTTCCTTTAGCTCTGAGGCACAGCCCCAAACCAAAGGGCTGCATGTTGGGCTTGGAGGCCCTTCAGCATCTCCTGGCAAACCTTCTTGGGAGTAAAACCATCAGTATTTGACACCAGACATTTAATTGTGTCTAATTCAGTTTTGTTTCAATGTTTTGAAGCCAGAGCCCTAAAAGCAGGGGGTGGGGTGGGATTGTTGGGGCTTGAGGATCCTTGGGGGTCCCTTCCAGCTCAGGATATTCTGGGATCTTGGTGTGACTAAGCAGCTCATTTTGGGAAGGTGCTGACAGCCTGGAACTCTCCTCAGCATCCTCTCAGTTCCCTCTGAAAGCCACACTCTTTCCCAGAGGCTGAACAAAGTCTTCTCTGGATACAAACGTGCTGATTACCACTTGCAAACTGGGCATGGAATGCACAGCTCTCCCTGGAAACAGGTGGGAGGGGGAGGTTAAACCCCACAGACACCGTGTGAAATCTCAGCCTTGGCTTCTCCTCATCATCACTGTGATGCTGTGCAGAAAATGTATCAAACACTCTTTCTTTCTTTCTTTCTTTTCCTGATGGTTTGCTAAAATCCAATAAGACACAAAAGCCCCCCAGAGGCTCCTGCAGTCAATGGTGTGGAGACACCTGAGCTCGTTGATTTATTTGCATTTATCTCCTTCCACCACAGACCAACCCAGAGCTCAACAGGGCTCTGAAGGACCGAGAAACAATTCAAAAAAAACTTATAAAAACCCTCCCAGCCTGACAAAGCTGCACAGCCAAGAACTGAACGTTGCACTGGCCCACACTTGTCAATCACGCAGAGGGAGAGCAAATACCATAATGAGCAGCAAAGCTTTAATTAGTCATTTGCAGATTTCCCATTCAGCAAAAAAACTGCCCTTCTTAATAGTGCTGGTTTTGATCTGAGGGGAAGAGATAAATCAGCGAGAATACAGTTTTTTAAGTTGGGTGATGAGTGAAAAGAAGAAAGTGGAGTCAGGTATGGTGGGGTCAGGGCAAGGTGTGGTGAGTTCAGGAAACCGATTTCTGTGTGATGAGAAAATTCGAATTAGAAGGGCTTTTATAGCAGCTTTTTCTTCAAAAAAGAAGATAAGGAAAAGATTAGGAGAGGTCAAATTACTCTTTTTACAGCTAAACACAGAATTTGGCTCTCTGGTTCCTTCTGAATAACTTTTCTTGTTGTTCCAAGCTTGATTGACTTATAACTGCATCTGAACCAACCTCACATCAGTTCCTTTTTATCAGCCAAAGTGAGACTTCCTGTGCTCCACAGTCTGGTTTCCTGATGTGTTTCCTTTTTCCTTTTAACAGAACAAAGGAAACTGTAACTCCTCCACTGCTCCTGTTCCAAATCTCCCTGGGACTTCATACAATGTTAAGCATGGAAGGTTTGCCCTGTGTTTGTGCCCTGCCTGGAGGGACAGTGCCCTCTTCATCTCTGCCTGAGCTTTGCATTGACAGAACCCTGAGCATGTCGAGATGAAACCACTTCCAGAGCAGTGGCAGCCACCACTGGCAGCTCTTGGTAGCTCTGAGCAACCAAAGGGAAGCAGAGAGGGAACATCTTTGCCCAGAGACTCAGAAATATGGGATTTGTTAAAGCAAAGATCAGGTGTTGAGGTCTCAGTGATTTGTGTGCCTGAATTTTGGTGTTGGAACAGGGGCTGGGACTTTGTGGCCTGAAATAAGGAGGCAGAAATGGTCACACACACTGGAACTGGCAGCCCTGTGTGTTTTAACAGGAATTATTTTCTAACCAGGACACTGACTGGCAATCACCCTCTGCTCACATCTGGTTTTCTCTCAGCTGTTTTATGGGCTCCAGTTTTCTTTCAGTCCTGCCACTCACATGAGGAACATTCTATGGGTGCAAAATCCAAATTCTGCCACGCAGGGAGGATCCTGTCCCTTGGCAAAGTCCTTTTCCCAGCTGTTCTGCTGAGGTGCACCATCCCTTTATGATCCCTGCAGGGCAGAGCTGATGCTTTTTCCTTCTAGGAATCACAAGCTCTTGTTCACTTGAATGGCAAGAATCACTTTTCTTCTTTTCTTGGATCAGGACTGAGTAAATGGCTGTAAAAATCCTTCCAAACACAACTCAAATCAACTGGGCAAGGATGGAGTTAATGTTAGTGCTGAGTTCAGTGCCTGATTCGGAGAAATATGCACTGGATATCTGCAAATTCCTTCTGAAATCAGTGCAATTAGTCCCTGCTCAGAGTTCATCCATTTATCCAAACTCACCCAGGCCCCAGGGAGGAGCAGGAGCTGAGTTTCCTTGGAATTGCCATCACTGCCCTCCTGCAGAACTGCCCCTGTGCAGGTTGCACTGAACTGATTTGAGGTTTTCTCATCTAACACCAAATGCTGTGGCTTTGCATTCAAAAATGTGATTTTTAATCAATTTTTTTTTTATTTGCCTGGTAAAAAGCACCAAAAAATTATAGCCCTTTTGTAAAATCCTGGGGAAAACAGAGGAAGTTTCACCTTTTCTGCTGGGCTCTGTTTATGGAACAATTTCTATACAGTGTAATTTGATTTCCACCAAAACTCCATGGATTTAATCCCTGTGAAACTCTGAGGATTTGTCCCTGAGGGTCATGTTGTGGATCAGCCTTGAGGACTGACTCCTGATTAGAACCAGAAGTGTGATTAATGCCTGGTATTCTGGGATTTGTCCCCAGAGGCTCCCACCGAGAGGAGCCTGGCATGGAGATGGAATGAGAGCCCAAATCTGAGCAGGCAAAGGAAAAAACAGCAGGGAGATGAAATGCAGGAAGCATCTGGTCACTCAGCAAGTCACCATCAGAGATGTAAAGAGTCTGCTCACAAGTCTCTGGGATGAGGATTGGCCAGGGATTGGCGGCAGAGGGTGGACTTGAAACACTTCACATGGTTTTCCCAGTGATACAAAGGAAAATCACTGGAGCCAGGAATCATTGACAGAGGTGTGAGCTCAGGAGGGGAGAGATCACCAGGGCCAGACTGATCCCCAGAGACTGGAAGCTCTGGTGAGCAGAGAGCCCAGTTACTGGGGGTGTGTTTGAGGCACACTGAGGATCCAGACCAGTCTGTGCCACTCGTGGTCCTTCAGACCCAGTTCACTCCAACAAGGGTCATTTTTCTGCTGCTGACACTCCTAAATCCAAATTAACACACCGTGAATTGTAGAGGCCCTCCTTAATTAAATCTAATATGAACATGTATATCTTTCCACAGCACACATATTTATATTTTGCTGATATTTCTAAACTAATACATCTGACTTCATTAGAACCAAGCAGGATTTCAAACAAGCATTCACTGGAGTGATTTGTCAGGCAAGAACTCTCAGTATCATCCTGCAACTCTTACAAAAATCGGCTGTTAGAGCTCCACTGAATGATGTGACACACAGAGCAAAGCAGAGTGTCCTGACAGGGGCTGCGCTGCTTTTACTTGCAGATATTTCTCCCAGACCGGTGTGCGTGGAGCTTCTGTGTGTGTTCCGTCCTCCCGAAGCTCTCCAGAATTCCCTGGGGGCGCTCGGGCTGTGCTTGGAATCTGAGCCGCCTCTAAAGCCGGAGGGAGGGAAGGAGGGAGCGGGACGGGGCTGGCACTGCCATGGCTGGGGCCAGCCCTGCCAACCTCCCAGGACACTCCTGTCCTGCAATCCGTGCTGCTGGAAGTGGAACAAAGAGCACGGACAGGTCCGGAGGGAAAAGCAGCCAGGACTGCTTATCCACACAGATAATTTACAGAGGGAGATGTAGAACTTTGTCATGGTACCTCCCGGTCTTTTCCTTCTGAAAAAACATCTCCATCTTCTCCTTGGCAATGGCACTGGATCCTCTGGATTGTGAGTAGAGTTTTATGAAGGCTGTGTAGAAACCAATATTGATACAACCATAGAATCACAGAATGGATTGGGTTGGAAAAGACCTCTGAGATCATCAAGTCCAACCCTTGATCCAACCCCACTGTGATCACCAGCCCAGGGCACAGAGTGCCCTGGGCTGGTGATCACAGTGGGGTTGGATCAAGATGTGGATTCTCACTCTGTGCAACTTCTATAGAATCACAGAATGGATTGGGTTGGAAAAGCCCTCTGAGATCATCAAGTCCAACCCTTGGTCCAACTCCAGTCCCTTTACCAGATCATGGCACTCAGTGCCACGGCCAAGCTCAGCTGAAAAACCTCCAGGGATGGGGAATCCACCCCCTCTCTGGGCAGCCCATTCCAATCCCTGAGCACTCTCTCTGCAAAGAATTTCTTTGTGCTCTCCAACTTCAATTTCCCCTGGCAGAGCTTGAGCCCATCGTGCCCCCTTGTCCTATTGCTGAGTGCCTGGGAGAAGAGACCAACCCCCAGCTGGCCACAACTTCCCTTCACTCAGGGGGTGGCCAAGCAAGGCCTGTCACATGCAGAGTTCTGGAGACATCCACACCCTCATTTGCACCTCAGCACTGCAGAGGAGCCCAGGTAGTGCCCTCTGAAGGTGCTTCAGTGGCCTGTGTGTCCAACAGCCAGGGAAAACAGGACAGAAAGCTGTGCTGAAGGGATCACAGACTCAGCTGTGATGGGTTGGAAGAGACCTCTGAGATCATCAATCCAACCCTTGATCCAACCCCACTGTGGTCACCAGCCCAGGGCACGGAGTGCCACAGTGATCACAGTGGGGTTGGATCAAAACACGGTTGGATCAAGCCATGGTGGATTCTCACTCAGTGCCATGTCCAACCTCACCACCCCCTCTCTGGGCAGCCCATTCCAATCCCTGAGCACTCTCTCTGCAAATAGTTTTTTTCTGCTCTCCAACTTCAATTTCCCCTGGCAGAGCTTGAGCCCATCGTGCCCCCTTGTCCTATTGCTGAGTGCCTGGGAGAAGAGACCAACCCCCAGCTGGCCAGAACTTCCCTTCAGGCAGTTCCAGACAGTGCTGAGGTCACCTCTGAGCCTCCTCTTCTCCAGGCTGAACACCCCCAGCTCCCTCAGCCTCTCCCCACAGCACTTGTGCTCCAGTCCCTTCATGACCCTTTTTTGGTAGGAGAAGTGGATATTCACTTCTAACTCTGAGCCCCAACACACCTGCCTGGGACACGCTGTCAGTGCTGGAGTGGTCTCTGTCCCCTTCACTGCTTTCCTCAGGGCATCCCCACCCCAGCTGCTCAGCTGCAGCAATCCCTTCCTTTCACAGCACTTCCAGAGCAGCAGGCAAAGCTTTCAACCAAGGGAGAGAGTTCATCCCCTTTAGGAAGAGCAGGCAATGCCCTGAAGTTCAGGCTGGATTGCTGGAACTGCTCTGGGTTTGCACCACGGCATCCCAGAGCAGACGTGTCCTCATCCTGATGGAGCACAGGGTGGTCACTGATGGATGGAACAAGCTGCAGTGAGTTCCCTCTCTTCAGCTTTGGTATTCCCACATGTCAGCTCTGCTTCAGGAAGGATGTAATTATGGTTGATCGTTAGTGTTACGAGTTATTTGTGCTCCAGCAGTGCCTGGAGACCAGCGTGGGCTCTGTTGTGCTAAGGAGTCTGTGTAACAAGAGAGTCTTCTTCAAAATTCCTGAGGAGTGAAGAAAGGTTATGGCACTTAATTTGAACTGCAGAGTGGGGGCAATTCTTGGGCTCCTCTCTCTGCTGTCAGACACAACCATGAACTATCATTACCTTCCCAAAATCTTCAGTGTTTCTGAGGATGGATTTTCTTTCCACCCCCACTGCTCCCCATTGCAAAGGCCTTCTGTAACTTCTTCATTCTGAGCTTTGGACACTTTCTTCTGGTTCTGGGCTGCCATTTGCTCATGACTGATTCATCCTTTCTCATGCCAGCACTCCTGGCCTAAGCACCTTCCCTTCCCTTCCCTTCCCTTCCCTTCCCTTCCCTTCCCTTCCCTTCCCTTCCCTTCCCTTCCCTTCCCTTCCCTTCCCTTCCCTTCCCTTCCCTTCCCTTCCCTTCCCTTCCCTTCCCTTCCCTTCCCTTCCCTTCCCTTCCCTTCCCTTCCCTTCCCTTCCCTTCCCTTCCCTTCCCTTCCCTTCCCTTCCCTTCCCTTCCCTTCCCTTCCCTTCCCTTCCCTTCCCTTCCCTTCCCTTCCCTTCCCTTCCCTTCCCTTCCCTTCCCTTCCCTTCCCTTCCCTTCCCTTCCCTTCCCTTCCCTTCCCTTCCCTTCCCTTCCCTTCCCTTCCCTTCCCTTCCCTTCCCTTCCCTTCCCTTCCCTTCCCTTCCCTTCCCTTCCCTTTCCAGACCACTGTCAACCCTCACTCTTTGTTTTGTGGGGATAAACACAAACCATCTAATCTCCTTCATCCCCTCCTCCTCCTGGTTATTCCTTAGCCCTCAGCTGCACCTGCTCCCATGGGAATTTGCCCTTTGGTGGTGAGTCCCTGGAGTGGCACAGGCTGTACCAGTGCCTGGCATTAGCACACACTGGAAGATCCCTCCCTGATTCAATCCCAGGATTGGGATGCTTTGGGTTTTTTAACTTGTGGTGAGTCAGAAAAATCTATGGGCTGTTGGTTCACTCCAGTCCTTGTCTCAGCAGTGCCAGCCTGGCTCAGTCAGCTGTTCTGCCCCTGGGTGAGATCACCCCACCTCTCTGTGTCTCAGCTTCTCATCCATAGGAGGAAGCAAATCCTCCCTTCCCTTTCTGCCTTGTCTGGTTGAGCTGCAGGGGATGGTCTTTCAAGGTGGGAATGACTCTGGCTCTACTCAGGAGCAGCAGGTCCAGTGACCCCAGTGCAGGCAGGACCATGTAATGAACACAGACACTCAGTGGTTCTTACCATTATGTTTTTAATTAATATTTAACAACCTTCCACCCTATTCCTGAGATATGGGCATAGTTACCAATCTTCTGGGTCCTGCACATATTTGTACTGTGGGATTGGAGAATTCCAGGAGTGTTTTCCCTCAGAACGAAGACCACCCTGAGCTGTGCAGAGGAGCAGAAGGGTGTGAAGAGCAGCAGGTCTTGCAGGGTTTTGCAGCAGGTGCCCTGGCCTGGCTGGTGAGTGAGGGCAGCAGAGCTCGTGCCTGTGGAGCTGCTCCACTCACAGCACACACACCCAGCCCGTGTTTCAACCAGGCTTCTTACCTAAGCCAAACTTTTGTATGTTTTCAGAACTAACAGCCAGTGCAGGCTCAGGTCTCTTTCTTCCAGCCATTTCTTACCCTTTTGCAGCTCTGGGCTCGCTCGTTTCAAAACTAACAGCTGCAGACTTCCAAAAATAAAAAAGAAATAATTAATTACCATAACCCTAAGCCACAGAAACTCCACCTTGTGAGCAGCACTTTGCTCCCCACATGCTGTTCTGTGCCAGTCTGGAGGAGCTGAGGTGCCCAGGGAAATGGGTGCTGTGGAAGGTGTGTGTGCACCAGCACTGAGGTGAAACAGGAACAGGCAGGGGAGCAAAGGAGCAGAGAGTGAGCTGGTTGTGGAAAGGGATCCCTCCAAGTCCTGACAGACCATTCTCCCAAGTGCTTCCCAGATCTTTCCCTACCCAGGCCACGATCACAGCTGGTTTTAGGGCCCAAGGGCTCTGCTCTGCAGGGACAGCCCTCCCTTGTTGAGCTGCACCTCATCAGTAGGAAGGTGTGTGCTGTTTTCACACAAGAACCACCCTCTGATTCCCATCCCTTCCTCCAGGTATGTCTTCCCAAGGCTCCTCTAACTGTACCTGAGGGTTTGGTGCATCCACAACGAGCTCTGTCCACTCAGAGTGTCTGACACAGCTGCTGTGGACATGTGCAGTGTTTGTCCCCACAGGGCTCAAGGAGTGTGCAAGACACTGAGGAAACAAAGGGCTTTGGAGTGTCATCAGCTGCAGGGGATGAAAGGAGGGTGGTTGTGCCTTTACCCTGTAAAAACTGCAGGTTAAACTGGTGAGGTTCAACAAACAGTTAAAAGTGGATCTGGCTCAGGCAATGCTAATTTTATATATCACAGAATCCCAGGATGGTTTGGGTTGGAAGACACCATGGGCAGGGACACCTTCCACCAGCCAAGGTTGCTCCAAGCCCTGTCCAGCCTGGCCTTGGACACTCCCAGAGATGGGGCAGCCACAGCTGCTCTGGGCACCTGTGCCAGGGCCTGCCCACCCTCACAGGGAAGAATTTCTTCCCAATATCCCACCCCACCCTGCTCTCTGGCACTGGAAAGCCATTCCCTCTTGAACTATCACTCCATGCCCTTGTGCAAAATCCTTCTTATTTTGTGGGACAAGTCCTTGGTTCCAGCTTTCCATCTGAATCTCTCTGGGACTAACCCCTGCACTGCAGGGATGTGGGTTCATGAGCTCCAGTGCTGCTGAGGTGGGGGGTATCTCACTGCCAAGCTCTGCTAAGGAGCTGAAGAGGGGCAGGATGCCCAGACCCCACTTCCTGGGAGAGTCCTACAAAGGGTAATTTTGCTGTAACAAATGTGATAGGGGGAAAAAAATCCCAAACATGACATGTTGTGCTTAAAACATGAGATTCTGATCCAGGACACGGGACTGCCATTCTTGGCTCTGCCAGTGACTTTCTGTACAGCCTCAAGAAGGCAACGAACTCTCAGGCAGGACTGGTCATCCCCTGGTTATCTCTTTCCTACTGATTCCTTGAGCTGTTTGGAACAGGAACCACCCTCCAGGGTGTATTCACCCAGGGGCAGCCTCAGGTTTACTCATCCTGAGTCAGGTGGTGGAGTATTTCCCCAGAAATTGTGTCCAGGACCTGCACTTGGTTATTCACTCTTTGTTATGACTTAGTTAATGGGTTGTGTAGATAAGGAGACTTCTAGAAGAGAAACATGTTCAGAAACCTGACGTTATCTGTAGCAAAGTTTTCTTGGCATCTAAGATCATAATTAGTCATCTATTATTTAGTGAGAAGATAAAGGGGAGAGATCTCTCATCTGGCATCTCCTCTGCTCAGCAGATAACAATCAGCTCACATGTCCCTCTTTCGAAAGCTCTAGACTTGGTGAAGAATGAAAGGCTGCAAGTGGAGTCTGCTCAGCTTTATTCCTCCTTCTTACCCAGAAACCCTGAGCAAACCATCAGAGGTTGCTGTGCCTTGATTTTCTTAATTGTGGAATAATAATGGGGAATGGTTTTCTGAGGTGAGACTGAAAAACTGACAAATCTCCCTGAAGATTTTCCTTAGCCCTGGAGAAGGAATGTGTAGGTGCCTCAAATGCCAGTAGAAAATCACTCTGAAATCAAGTTCAAAGCAGCTGGATGAAGAGTTGGGGTTTTGCAATCAGGAAGGACACTATTTATAGGACATTCTAGTCACTTATGAAACACAGAAAGAAACAGCTCCCATAACCTAAACCGACTGCAGTAACAGAAGCCTCATGTGACACGTCCTGAGCTCGTCCAGCCTGAGAGGGAGGGGAGCCCAGGGGATGCCACCAAGGGGCAGTGGCATCGCCTGCCCAGCCCTGCTCACCCCCAGGGACACCCCTTGATGCCCAGCCCCAATAACCAAAGGTGCAAAGGGCACGTTGGGTGCTGTTCCTGAGCAGAGAGGTGTGTGGGGAGAGTGGGGCCAGAGAAGAGCAACGAGGCTGGAGAAGGGACTGGATGTGGCACTGAGTGTCCTCTGAAACACCTCCAGGGATGGAGAATCCACCATGTCTTGATCCAACCCCACTGTGATTACCAGCCCAGGGCACTCAGTGCCAGAGTGATCCCAGTGGGGTTGGATCAAGGGTTGGGTTTGATAATCTGAGGTCTCTTCCAACCCAAGTGAGAAGAGCAACGAGGCTGGAGAAGGGACTGGAGCACAAGTGCTGTGGGGAGAGGCTGAGGGAGCTGGGGGTGTTCAGCCTGGAGAAGAGGAGGCTCAAAGGTGACCTCAGAACTGTCTGGAACTGCCTGAAGGGAAGTTCTGGCCAGGTGGGGGCTGGTGTCTTCTCCCAGGCACTCAGCAATAGGACAAGGGGGCACGATGGGCTCAAGCTCTGCCAGGGGAAATTGAAGTTGGAGAGCAGAAAGAAATTCTTTGCAGAGAGAGTGCTCAGGGATTGGAATGGGCTGCCCAGAGAGGGGGTGGATTCCTCATCCCTGGAGGTTTTTAACCTGAGATTGGCCGTGGCACTGAGTGAGAATCCACCATGTCTTGATCCAACCATATCTTGATCCAACCCCACTGTGATCACTGTGGCACTCCGTGCCATGGGCTGGTGACCACAGTGGGGTTGGATCAAGGGTTGGATTGATGATCTCAGAGGTCTTTTCCAACCCAGCTGATTCTGTGATTCTGTGATCCCTTCAGCACAGCTTTCTGTCCTGTTTTCCCTGGCTGTTGGACACACAGGCCACTGAAGCACCTTCAGAGGGCACTACCTGGGCTCCTCTGCAGTGCTGAGGTGCAAATGAGGGTGTGGATGTCTCCAGAACTCTGCATGTGACAGGCCTTGCTTGGCCACCCCCTGAGTGAAGGGAAGTTGTGGCCAGCTGGGGGTTGGTCTCTTCTCCCAGGCACTCAGCAATAGGACAAGGGGGCACGATGGGCTCAAGCTCTGCCAGGGGAAATTGAAGTTGGAGAGCAGAAAGAAATTCTTTGCAGAGAGAGTGCTCAGGGATTGGAATGGGCTGCCCAGAGAGGGGGTGGATTCCCCATCCCTGGAGGTTTTTCAGCTGAGCTTGGCCGTGGCACTGAGTGCCATGATCTGGTAAAGGGACTGGAGTTGGACCAAGGGTTGGACTCGATGATCTCAGAGGTCTTTTCCAACCCAATCCATTCTGTGATTCTGTGGATGTGGCACTGAGTGAGAATCCACCACATCTTGATCCAACCCTACTGTGATCACCAGCCCAGAGCACTCCGTGCCCTGGGCTGGTGATCACAGTGGGATTGGATCAAGGGTTGGACTTGATGATCTCGGAGGTCTTTTCCAACCCAATCCATTCTGAGGCTGGATCAGCAGAGGGAGCGGAGCAGGAGCAGGCACAGCCTCTGCCGCTCACCCCTCGCTCTCAGCGCCGCTTTGTTCCGTTCTGGGCTGTCGGGACAGCTGCAAATCTGCTCCCAGATCGCGCTCAGACACGGGCAGGCACATTTTCAGTCGGCTCTCCAAGCTCCAGAGAAGCGGGAGATGTTCCTCGCACACCTGACGGTGCCGGAGCGGCCGGGGCTGCCCCTTTGTCCGCCCCGCGCTCATTCAGAGAGCGCCGCTCGCTGCGAGCCCGTTCTTGAAAGACAAAGGGGAGGAAAAAATGCAGTTTAAATGAGTTTTGCTTTTTGAAGAAGCTCAGAGCTCTCCCCTGCTCGGCGGAGCACGGGGGAAGGGCAGGGGTGGAACCCTCCGGGTACGATGGGCTGGGTTTGACTCAGGAGAAAACAGGAGGCACGAGGGCAATAAAAAGATGCACAAGTTGTATAAAAAGATGTAGAAAATAAATAAAAAGATGAGCAAAGTCTATAGACGGTGCACAAGGCAAATAAAAGGTGCACAAGGTAAATAAAAGATGCACAAGTTGTATAAAAAGATGCATAAGATAAATAAAAATATGAACAAGGTGTATAGAAGATGCACAAGGTAAATAAAAGATGCACAAATTGTATAAAAAGATGCATAAGATAAATAAAAAAGATGAACCAGGTGTAGAGAAGATGCACAAGTTGTATAGAAAGATGCATAAATTATATAAAAAATGCATAAAATAAATTAAAATATGAACAAGGTGTAGAGAAGATGCACAAGGTGTACAGAAGATGCACAAGGTGTATAGAATGTGCACAAGGCAAATAAAAGATGCACAAATTGTATAAAAAGATGCATAAGATAAATAAAAATATGAACAAGGTGTAGAGAAGATGCACAAGGTAAATAAAAAGTGCACAAGGTAAATAAAAGATGCACAAGTTGTATAAAAAGGTGCATAAAATAAATAAAAATATGAACAAGGTGTATAGAAGATGCACAAGGTAAATAAAAGGTGCACAAGATAAATAAAAGATGCACAAATTGTATAAAAAGATGCATAAAATAAATAAAAATATGAAGAAAGTGTATAGAAGATGCACAAAGTAAATAAAAAGATGCATAAATTATATAAAAATGCATAAAATAAATTAAAATATGAACAAGGTGTATAGAAGATGCACAAGGTGTATAGAATGTGCACAAGGTAAATAAAAGATACACAAATTATATTAAAAGATGCATAAAATAAATAAAAAAATTAACAAGGTGTATAGAATGTGCACAAGGTAAATAAAAAGTTGCACAAATTATACAAAAAAGATAAATAAAATAAATAAAAATATGAACAAGGTGTAGAGAAGATGCACAAGGGAAATAAAAATGCACAAATTATATAACAAGATGCATAAAATAAATAAAAAGATGAACAAGGTGTAGAGAAGATGCACAAGGTCAATAAAAAGATGCACAAGTTGTATAAAAAGATGCATAAAATAAATAAAAAGGAGCACAAGGTGTAGAGAAGATGCACAAGGTCAACAAAAAGATGCAGAAGGTAAATAAAAAATATACACAAGTGATATAAAAAAGGGTGCACAAGTGAATAAAAAGGTGAAAAAAGTAAATGAAAATATAGACAAGTGATATAAAAAAGATGCCCGAGGGGAATGAAAAGATGCACAAGTAAATAAAATGATGCAGAAAGTCAATAAAAAGATGCCCAAGTTACATAAAACACCTGCAGAAGGCAAATAAAAAGATGCACAGTCCACATGAAAAGGAAGCACAAGGTGCACAGAAGGTGCACAAGGTAAATAAAAAATGCACAAATAAATAAAAAGATGCAGAAAGTGAATGAAAAATGCACAAGTTCTTTAGACTGATGCACAAGATAAATATAAAACTAAGCCAGCCAGGCAAGCTGAGACACAGCCCTGATCTCCTGATGTGGCCATTCACCTCCTTCCTCTTTTGGAAAAGTCCTCCTGGTCTCCCTGGGTCAAGGCCCACAGGACCTTCCTTATTGCAGGAGCTGGGAAAGGTGCCATAAAGTCCAGATTTTCCCTCCCTGGTCATTGCACCTTGGTGGAGTGAGGCAGGGAAATTAAAGTCTAGAAATACCAGGGAAATGAAAGTCTAGAAATATCAGGGAAAGGCTCTTCCCCCAGAGGGTGGTGGGCACTGCCCAGGCTCCCCAGGGCAGTGGGCACAGCCCCGAGGCTGCC
Source organism: Pithys albifrons albifrons (assembly GCF_047495875.1). NCBI lineage: Eukaryota > Metazoa > Chordata > Aves > Passeriformes > Thamnophilidae > Pithys > Pithys albifrons. The sequence continues at coordinate 6,346,420 of NC_092480.1, read as the reverse complement.
AGAGCTCCAGGAGAGTTTGGACAACACTGAGGGACAGGGTGGGATTGTTGGGGTGTCTGTGCAGGGCCAGGGGTTGGACTGGATGACCTTTCTGGGTTCCTCCCAGCTCAGCATGTTCTGAGATCTCAAGCTGTGCCAGGGCAGGGTCAGGTTGGATCTCAGGGAAAGGTTCTTCCTCCAGAGGGTGGTGGGCACTGCCCAGGCTCCCCAGGGTTTGGGCACAGCCCCAAGGCTGCCAGAGCTGCAGGAGAGTTTGGATGATGCTCTGGGGCACAGGGTGAGATTGTTGTGTCTGTGCAGGGCCAGGAGTTGGATCAATGATCCCTGTGGGTCCCTTCCAGCTCAGCACATTGTAAGATTCCATGATTCCAAAGCATTCCCTGCACACAAACATCTGGAGCTTCACTTGTGCCCTTCATTCCAGGAAGGGAATGGGAACAGCCTGGGGTTTGCCTCCTGCATTTTTATAGGGACAAAGATATTGCAGATTTGCTGGAGCTGCTGCAGCCACCCAAAGGCAAAGGGGGCAGGCCTGAGGTTTAAAGGCATTTCCTCTTTGCCAGAGGAGCCCTGGGGAAGGTGAGGGGCTGAGGAGAGTCCTCAGGCAGGGGAGAAGGGCCAGGCTGGGGCTGGCTCTGCAGGAACTGCTCTGTGCCACCAAGCTGGGCTCACAATAACCCCCCTGTGACACAGTGCAGGTGGCACAGCCCTTTGGGTCTGGGCACCACATGGGCACAGAGGCTTGGAGAAATCAGGGAGTGGGAGAGAAGGAAGAGATGGGACAGTGTGGGGTCAATCAACCCCTGTGGGATGGGAAGAGGAATGTTGGGGGACTTGGCAGTGCTGGGCCCAGCTCTTGTGTGTTTGGGTTTCACCTAGAAAGCCTGAACTGCATTCTAATTACATAAGAATATCAACATTTATCTAATAAATTGTGTGTCCTGTGGTTTCAGGGAAGAGCTGGAAATTATATCCTAAAAAAGACTAAAAATCCACTTATAAATGCAATTCCATGTTTAATTAATTAAGACTATACTCAACACAGGGCTGTCAAACAAAGCCCTTCATTGCTTGCTGTGTGTGCCCTACTAATGACCATCATCCCCTTTAATTAATAACAAGTGAAAACCAACAACAGGATGGCTTTTGGGGGTCTAATTTTAGGCTGTGAAGGATATTTTAGGCAGAATCTGAGATGCCAGGAGAGTCAAGGATGCACAACGTTGGCTGTACCAAGGAGGTTTAATCCTTAGGGCAGGGCTGGGCAAACCAGAAAGAGCCGCGGGGTGGTTTGTGCTGCAGCACTTGGTGTGATGGAGAAAGGTGATGGAGAAGGGAACCCCGCCTCACCCCGGGGAGGGAGGGCATGGGAGTTCTCTCACAGGTAGGTGATGCAGAGGGAGCAGTGGGAGAGCTCATCGTTTTAAAATTAAACCTGGCAAACCCCCAGGAAAAGCTTTTCCGGGAGATGAGGTCGGAGATGCTGCTTTGCCCCCCTCTCCCACCCACTCCGCTTCTGTTATTCCCTCTATCGCACAGCTGATAAAAACAAGAGGGAGTCGACTCATGTTTATTAATTCCGAGTGACAATAGGACACCTGGAGCAGCACCTGTCGGCACACGATGCAAATCAGCGCAGGGAAGCGGGGCCCGAGCAGCGCCCACAATGATGCGCCAATACAAGTGCTAATGATTTTCGGGGCCGGGCATTGGCTCCGTGGCACAATTAATTAATGCCGCCGGTCGGGGCCGCAGCGCTGCTCCCATTCACTGCCTCTTCCTGAGCCTTTTCTCTCGCTGCTTGTTTTTTAAACACACAAACCCGCCACTTATTATATTTGCAAACAATGGCATGGCTGAGATGCTCAGATCTGCTGCAGAGATAGACTGGGATGATGTTTGGAAGCTTAAATTAAAGCAGGATTTCCTTCTGTTTTCTCAGAGGGAGGGTTAACATTTGCTAATAACTGCCACAGGCTGTAAATGGCCTCAGTGTCATATGATGGATTTTTCTGATTGCTTCTAATCAAGGTTTTCAGATATGGTGGGGTGTGAACAGAGAAATGGGCTGAACGTTCATGAGTTGAACAAACCTCAGGAGATGTGACTAAGATAAGGAAAAAAACTGTTCTGGCAATGAAGTAATAGCAGGTTCTTTGCTTCTTGAGTGCCACTTTTTATCATTATTCTTTTGCTGTTCCAAATTCTGTATCTCTGGCTGAGATAAACTGCTGTGCAGAGATGAAATGTGCTTGCTTAGGCTGTGAGAGTGGGTGGAGGGCTCTTCACCCCACAGAGATATTCAGTTTTTATGCTATCTATGTCATCTCCCATATTTGGGGCTTTTTGCTTCCTCTTCAGGGAAATTTAGACAATGGGAATGAATTAGAAAAAGTCTTTTTTACGTGTTCAAATCAGAGAGAGGTGGCAGAGCTGAGGCCGGGGAGGTGGAGATGATCCTGCCATGAAAATTATTACTTTTTCCTGAGTGCCTTCCTGGGGAAAAAGGGACAGATGGGAAGGTGTTTCAATACCCTGCCTGAAAATCACAGAATCCCAGACTATTCTGAGCTGGGAGGGACCCACAAGGATCATGGAGCCCAACTCTTAAGCCAATGGCCCACACAGGGGATTGAACCCATGACCTTGGTGTTATTGCAACCAAGTTTTAACCAACTGAGCTCATCTCAGATGATAAAAGGGGTTTGGTGTCATCCATTTCTTTGGTAATAGGACCTAAAATGCAAGAAGAACGTTTGTCTTGTCGTAGGAGGGGCTGCATTTTGCACAAATTCAGGATGTCTGACCTGTGAGGGTTCGTTTTTTTATTTCTCAGGACACCTCAGCGTGGATTTACAAATCTGTGGGACAAAGGTGGCTCCTGTTTGCACTGGGGGAGGATGGCTGGGGGCAAGTCCTGGCACAGCAAAGCTTTAAAGAGGCAAAGAAAGGCAGAGGGGCACAAGCAGAGCCTGGCAGGGATGAGAAAGGCTGAGGGGCATGAGGAGAACCTGGCAGGGATGAGAAAGGCAGAGGGGCACAAGCAGAGCCTGGCAGGGATGAGAAAGGCAGAGGGGCATGAGGAGAACCTGGCAGGGATGAGAAAGGCAGAGGGGCACGGGGAGAGCCTGGCAGGGATGAGAAAGGCTGAGGAGCACAGGGAGAGCCTGACAGGGATGAGAAAGGCAGAGGGGCACAGGGAGAGTCTGGCATGGATGAGAAAGGCAGAGGGGCATGAGGAGAACCTGGCAGGGATGAGAAAGGCAGAGGGGCACGGGGAGAGCCTGGCAGGGATGAGAAAGGCTGAGGAGCACAGGGAGAGCCTGACAGGGATGAGAAAGGCAGAGGGGCACAGGGAGAGTCTGGCATGGATGAGAAAGGCAGAGGGGCACAGGGAGAGCCTGGCAGGGATAAGAAAGGCAGAGGGGCACAAGGAGAGCCTGGCAGGGATGAGAAAGGCAGAGGGGCATGAGGAGAGCCTGGCAGGGATGAGAAAGGCAGAGGGGGATGAGCAGAGCCTGGCAGGGATGAGAAAGGCAGAGGGGCACAAGGAGAGCCTGGCAGGGATGAGAAAGGCAGAGGGGCCCGAGCAGAGCCTGGCAGGGATGAGAAAGGCAGAGGGGCACAAGGAGAGCCTGGCAGGGATGAGAAAGGCAGAGGGGCATGAGGAGAGCCTGGCAGGGATGAGAAAGGCAGAGGGGGATGAGCAGAGCCTGGCAGGGATGAGAAAGGCAGAGGGGCACAAGGAGAGCCTGGCAGGGATGAGAAAGGCTGAGGGGCATGAGGAGAGCCTGGCAGGGATGAGAAAGGCAGAGGAGGATGAAGAGAGTCTGGCAGGGATGAGAAAGGCAGAGGGGCACAGGGAGAGCCTGGCAGGGATGAGAAAGGCAGAGGGGCACAAGGAGAGCCTGGCAGGGATGAGAAAGGCAGAGGGGCACAGGGAGAGCCTGGCAGGGATGAGAAAGGCAGAGGGGCACAGGGAGAGCCTGGCAGGGATGAGAAAGGCAGAGGGGGATGAGCAGAGCCTGACAGGGATGAGAAAGGCAGAGGGGCACAAGGAGAGCCTGGCATGGATGAGAAAGGGGCAGAGGGGCACAGGGAGAGCCTGGCAGGGATGAGAAAGGCTGAGGGGCATGAGGAGAACCTGGCAGGGATGAGAAAGGCTGAGGGGCACAGGGAGAGCCTGGCAGGGATGAGAAAGGCAGAGGGGCACAGGGAGAGCCTGGCATGGATGAGAAAGGGGCAGAGGGGGATGAGCAGAGCCTGGCAGGGATGAGAAAGGCTGAGGGGCACAGGGAGAGCCTGGCAGGGATGAGAAAGGCTGAGGGGCACGAGCAGAGCCTGGCAGGAATGAGAAAGGCAGAGGGGGATGAGCAGAGCCTGGCAGGGATGAGAAAGACAGAGGGGCACGGGGAGAGCCTGGCAGGGATGAGAAAGGCTGAGGGGCACAGGGAGAGTCTGGCATGGATGAGAAAGGCAGAGGGGCACGAGCAGAGCCTGGCAGGGATGAAAAAGGCAGAGGGGCACAGGGAGAGCCTGGCAGGGATGAGAAAGGCAGAGGAGCACGAGCAGAGCCTGGCAGGGAGCACAGGGGGTGAGGCACTTGCAGAGCTCCAGCTGACACGAGCTGTGTCCTCTCCCACGAAAAGCTTCATCATAATCTGTGCAGAACATCACTTGAGGATAAACACAACAATGCTATAAATACTGCTGGCCATTTCCTGTTGTTCTCAGTGCTGCCTGCACGGGGTTTGGGGCTGGGTGAGGGTGTGACTCCACTCCAGGCACACACACACTCACCTTCTGCTCTGCTGCTCTCGCTGCTCCTGCTCTGAAATGTCTTTTTCTGGCTAAAACTCCCTTAGCCTGGGGTTGTTCTGCTGAGCTGAACGTTCATCAGTGATGCAAACAACAATATTGCTGGTGTGAAGAGTGCAGGGCAGCAAAGTGGGGAGGTGTTACAGAGTGGATGAGTTGACCTGAATATTTAGATACACTTAATCACTCTTAAATTAAATACACTTCAATTAATTACACTTAATTACACTTTGATATACTCTTCCCAGCCCTGGAAGTGTCCAAGGCCAGGTTGGATGGGAATTGGAGCAACCTGGGCTGGTGGGAGGTGTCCCTGCCCATGGCAGAGGCTGGGACTGGATGGGCTTTAATGTCCCTTCCAACCCAAACCATTCCATATTTCTGGGATACAATAAGTCACATTCATACACCCTTCCCATTCCAGGTTATTTCAATTTATAAATTTTTTTTTTATTTTGACTGTTGCTTTTCAAAAAAAATTAAGCACCTTAAAACATGAATTGAGAGAAGCAAAAATGCAACCTCCTCCCAGCGTGTTTTATCCTTGATAGTCACTGAATTGTGTAGTTTGTGGAAGTGGATTTTTTATTTCAGTGAAAATGGAAGCAAAAGTCACACTTCCACCTGCCTGTTAATGACACAAATACCAGGAGAAGAGAGGAAACAAATTGCAGATGGAAGCCCCTGGATCCTGATGTAGGAATTAAATCTTTGAGTGAAAGTTCCTGTAGCTCCACAGTTTTGAACTCAGCAATCTCATTCAAACAGCTCATTTTTTTTAGAGTGTTGGCAACGTGCTTTTTACTGAACAGAATGAACTAAACCCTTGAATTATAAATACTTGCTAAATGGGTTATACTTTCCATCCAAATTAAGCCAAAAACTTAGGGTCATATATTAAAAATAACTTGGGCACATCCAAAGGAGATATTGTGCTGCTTGAGCCTTAAAAAACTCCCTCCTTTAGTGAAAAACAAAGCCAGGTTTGCATTATTCAGACTTACTAAGCTTGGATTTGTCTTTTAAGTATGAGCTTGGTTCTAATCAGAGCACCAATCCCATCTTTATTAAACTAAAGCAATTAAAAATTGTTTCTTTAGATTAAGTGAGAAAAGACTTAAAGGGAATTTTGGATGAGATGGACCAAGTGAAGGAACCAGGACCCAGGAAATGCCTTTGCTGCTCTCCAGGAGAAAAGAACAGCACAATTTTGAAAAAGATCATCACAAACCAATTTCTGTCAGCAAATGAGGCAAGGTGGGGGTGAGCAGTGGATGCTTCATGGGAGAGGCGAGGAAGGAAATGGGAATAACAGGCAAGGCTGGGGGGAAATGCCTGATGAATGAAACAGGGACACGATTCTCTGGCCCTGCTCTGCTTACCCAGGTTTGGCCTCCAGGCAACTTTACACCAACTGAGCTGAGGCAGAGAGTGGGATTTGAAAAGATTTAATGAAGGATAAAAGGTGGTTTGTTTGCCTGATTCCTATTTTTGTCTTTGAAGACAGCCCTAAAGGAAACACCTTCTTGCCACATCACACTCTGGCTCAGCATCAGGAGAATGCCAATAATTGGGCTCAGCCTGGTCCTGCTGCAGTTGGGCTGTTTGACCCTCACTGAGTGGCATCTTTGGGCCTTTGGGGTTGGGTGTCAAATAAAGGTCCCTTACAGAGGAGAAAAGTGGTGTGAAAGCCACCCCAAAACATGAAATCCACCCTAAATATGGAATCCACCCCAAAACATGAAATCCACCCTAAATATGGAATCCACCCCAAAACATGAAATCCACCCTAAATATGGAATCCACCCCAAACATGGAATCCACCCTAAATATGGAATCCACCCCAAAACATGAAATCCACCCTAAATATGGAATCTACTCCTAAACACAAAATCCACCCCTAAATATGAATTCACTCCTAAATATGAAATCCACCCCTAAATATGAATTCACTTCCTAAATATGAAATCCACCCCTAAATATGAAATCCACTCCTAAATATGAAATCCACCCTAAATATGGAATCCACCCCAAAACATGAAATCCACCCTAAATAGGGAATCCAACTCTAAATGTGAAATCCACCCCTAAATATGAAATCTACTTCTGTATGTGAAGTCCACCGCTAAACATGAAATCCACCCCTAAATATGAAATCCAATCCTACATGTGAAATATACCCCTAAACACAAAATCCACCCCAAACATGAAATCCACCCCTAAATATGAAATCCACTCCTAAACATGAAATCTACTTCTAAATATGAAATCCAACTCTAAATGTGAAATCCACCCCTAAATATGAAATCCACCCCTTAAATGTGAAATCCACCCCTAATTGTGAGATTTACACCTGAATATAAAATCCACCTCTAGATGTAAAATATACCCATAAACACAAAATCCACCCCAAACATGAAATCCACCCCTAAATATGAAATCCAGCCCTAAATATGAAATCCACCCCTAAATAGATAATTCAACTCTAAATATGAAATATACCCCTAAACAAAAAATCCACTCCAAACATGAAATCCACCCCTAAATATGAAATGCACCTCTAAATATGAAATCTACCCCTAAATATGAAATCCACCCCTTAAATGTGAAATCCACCCTGAAATATGAAATCCACTCCCAAATATGAAATTCAACTCTAAATATGAAATATACCCCTAAACACAAAATCCACCCCTAACATGAAATCCACCCCTAAATGTGAAATCCACCCCTAATTGTGAGGTTTACTCCTAAATATAAAATCCACCCCTAAATGTGAATTCTACCCCTAAATGTGAATTCTACCCCTAAACTTAAAATCTACCCCTAAAAGGGACCTTCAGTTGTGAGATAAGGCCAGACAATATTTCGAGATGTTCAGCAACATCCCCCAACGCTTTCCTCTGGTGACACTCACAGAAGTGGCTCCCTGGTTGGCACTGAGGTGCCCTGGCATTCCTGACCACGCTGTGCCAGCTGTGCCCTGGGGAAGGAGCAGGGGACAGGGAAGCACCTGTAATGACATCAGTGAAAAACATGGAAAAGGTGTCTGGCCATCAGCTCCATGGTCTCTGCTCCTCCACACCTACATTTGGTGGATCCTCCGACCCTGGGGGTGTTTAAGGTGAGACTGGACGTGGCACTCAGTGCCATGATCTGGTGATCACAGCGGGGTTGGACCAAGGGTTGGACTTGATGATCTCAGAGGGCTCTTCCAACCTGGTTGACTCTGTGACTCTATGAGTTAGTCACAAAAAGCCTCAAAGACTGCAGGACTTAACTCAAAACCATCCCACCAGGTAGGAGGTACAGTGGGGTTGGATCAAGGGTCAGACTTGATGATCTCAGGGGTCTCTTCCAACCCAGCTGATTCTATGAGTTAGTCTCAGAAAGTCTCAAAGACTGCAAGACTTAACTCAAAACCATCCCACCAGGTAGGAGGTACAGTGGGGTTGGATCAAGGGTTGGACTTGATGGTCTCAGAGGTCTCTTCCAACCCAACTGATTCTGTGATTCTGTGATTTCTCTGTATGATTAGAATATCACCACATATAAGCTCTTGCTCTACCACCTCTTGCTGGGTCAGGACTCCTATTTCCACTGCCCCATCCCTGGAAGTGTCCGGGGCCAGGTTGGATGGGAATTGGAGCAACCTGGGAGAGCAGAAGGTGTCCCTGCCCCTGGCAAGGGGATGGAACTCGATGATCTTTAAGGTCCCTTCCAACCCAAACCATTCTAGAATTCCATGATATAATGAGTCCTGTTCATATCCCCTTCTCATTCCAGGTTATTTCTGGTATTCCATGGGTTCATTATTCTCACACCTGCAGGTTGTGACATCAGTTCTTGTTTTTGTGGGTGCCATGTCTTTGGTCAGTGAATTCTGCCTGTCTTCCCTTCTCATTCCCAACCAAAAGGAGGAGTCTGGGGGGAAGAGTTGAACATTGACAGCTCTGAGGCCCATGAGATCAGCTCAGTTGGTTAAAACTTGGCTGTAACAATGCCAAGGTCATGAATTCAATCCCCTGTGTGGACCATTGACTGAAGAGTTGGACTCGATGGTCCTTGTGGGTTCCTTTCAGCTCAGAACAGTCTGGGATTCTGTGACAGTCTGTGGTCCTGAGAGGCTCCAATATCTCCCCAAGTCTCTCTCAGTGCTGCTGTTACATCAGCATCTTTGAAGCTCTTCTCTGAGAGCTTCAGCTGTGAGTGTGTGTGGCACCAAGAGGAGCTCCTGCCTCCCGTGTTCTCTGGGTCATTCACACCCAGCTCTCAGTGTTTTGCATCCACTGGTTTCTATGGAAGGTGTCCCTGCCCATGATGGGAGAGTTGGAATGAGCTGACCTGACCCAAACCACTCTGGGATTCTGTGACTCTCATTGGAATGAGCTGACCTGACCCAAACCATTCTGGGATTCTGTGACTCTCATTGGAATGAGCTGACCTGACCCAAACCATTCTGGGATTCTGTGACTCTCATTGGAATGAGCTGACCTGACCCAAACCATTCTGGGATTCTGTGACTCTCAAGTGTTTTACCCCAAAGCTCATTTTCCCCATTTCCCCTGTTCTGTAGCATCTCCATGAGCTTTGGCAGCAAATCTCCAAACAGATCTCAGAACTTTTCAAACTTTGTTGTGTGTGAGGAGCTGATTTTCTTTCTTACTCTCCATCCTTTGAGCATCATCTCGAGCAATGTTCAGATCTCTTTGTTGTCCCATTGTCTCCATCCTCATCCCCACCAGCTCCCAGGAACAGGCAGAGCAGCTGCCAAGGACACTCTGCTGATCTCCTGAGTGTTGGCTGGAAAAACCTCCCTCTTAAGAAGATGTTGATGAGGAAAGTGCTTGTTAGACCTGCCCTGAGGAACACAAACTTCTTCCCTTGGATATTCCCATGGGATCTTCCCAAACCTGATCTTTCATGGGAGCACCACCGTGCTCCTGAGGGCTGGGAGGAAGGTCAGAGCCCCTGAGGATGCTCAGGTTTGCAAGAGCTGCAGTGTCTGGGCCAGGGATCCCAGAAGGGGAAAGGACTTTCCTTTTGGTCCTGAGAATCCACCTCCCTCCAGGAGAGGAATCTGGTGTAGTTTGAGTCACCACGATATCAAAATGCCAAATGTTGATGACATTGAGGCACCTGAACAGGCAAATGGCATCAGAGTCAAAACCTAAATTATTTCTAAGGATCTAAGTACCTCTTTAGGTGTTTGTGTAAATGATTAAAAATACAATTAAAAGTCTGGAGGCTGTAACTGTTGGATGCTGAAATGTTGCCAGGCACTGCAGGCATTGGGTTGGGGTCATTCATGCACCCACATTAAAGACACAAATACACAGATTTACAGGGAATGTTGGATCTCACAGCACCCCAAAGGCAAAGGCAAAGCTCAAAAGGCTCCATTTGGCCTTGTCCCCAAAAGCTGTGACAGGTTTCCCTCTGTATCAGGGACCTGTACAAGGAGATCCATGTCAGATAAGCTCTGACCTTTACAACAAGTATCTTTTCATCACAGAGATGCAGATTGATCAGAGCTCTCCTATCCACTGGAAAGGATGTTTTTGACAGGCTGATCAAAGCCTTACTGGGTGTTTTCTCCAGTTGCTCAAGTTTCCTTTTGAAGCTACTTTTTAGTTGGAAACATAAACCAATTGCAATATTTTAAGTAAACTGGAAAGGTTAAAACTGCAAGGAAAGGTTCAGAATATTCGAAGCAAAATGTTTCAGTTAATTTAAGGTGTTCTTCTCTGGATAGTTGATTTGACCTTCTGTCCAATATCAGGACTGGAAAATTTCTCACAGACTCCAGAATTTTCTCAAAGTGTGACAGGGATCTGTCACCACCTTCTGGGTTTGTCCATCTCTTCCCCTGTGGCCTTGACACCTCTTTGACCCCACATTTTACGCTTCTGCTTGAGTTGAGCAAACAGTTTTGCTGCCTGGATGGTAAATGAGCCCACATTTCCCAAACACCACTCTGGTATTGAAACCACAGGAGCATCTTGTCTGAGCTTCCTGTGCATTTCCTGCTGGCCTGCGAGCTGAGGAAATGAGGTATGTCGAGGTGTGAACATCAGCAGTGCATTTGTTTGTCCTGTGAAGGCTCTGAGATGACAGAGACACAGACCATGACCAAATGTGCCAAGAACAGGGCCCAGAAAAGAGAAAAAACTTCCCCAACAGCCCATTCCTCAGAGCATTCCAAGCAACATATTAAACAATCCATCTGGATAAAGCTGCAGGTTCTGCCTGGAACTCTCAGTCAGGGAAAAACTCACAGTTGGTGTTGGTTTGGGACAAAGCCAAGTTGTGCCTGGAAGTATTTTCTTCATTTTTAAGCCCTTGGTTTCACTAAAATCAGAGCAGGGTCTTTGAGGGGTAGTTGGTTGTGGGGTGAGTTGTGGGGTGGGTTGTGGGGCTGGTTGTGGGGTGGGTTGTGGGGCTGGTTGTGGGGTGGGTTGTGGGGTGGGTTGTGGGGTGGGTTATTTTTTCTGCAGTTTGTCAGGAGCTCTGCCAGCCTTGGCCCAGCTAAAGGGAGTGGTGAAATGCCAGCCCAGTGCCTAACACAGCTCAGAGCTGGCACCCAAATTCCTGGGGCAGGGACAACTCTTCTCTTCTTAAAAAATCCCATCCAAGCTCATACCTGTTTTTTATTCCTCCTGAGAGCTTGAATAGCAAGGAGGGTCTCTCTGAGCCCCCAGCTTGTGGGTGCCTCTCTGCAGGGAGAATTGGGAGGTTTATTAGCCAGGGAAGCTGATTGATTTATTAGAGCAGAAACCTCAACACAGGTTATTCTCCAAATGCAAAACTCGATTTCATTTCACACACACAAAGTAGCCCAAGTGGCTGTGCTATGAATGGGCCCCTTTGTCAGCCTGGGGATCACCAAGACAGACTGTTTAGTTCATGTCTGTGCATTAGCAGAGGAGGACGTGGTCTGGGAGACAGATGTGGCCTTTAATTGCATGGAAATATTGGAGGATCGTTAAGCCATTCCTGCCAGGGTTTTCCTCTGGCTCAGGAGCACAGTGTTGGTTGGGAAGGAGTGAGGAGCAGCCCCACAAACAGGACCTTGTCCTGCTCCCTCAGCCCAGCACCAAAGTGAAGCAGGGGAGGTGCAGCCAGAAGCCCCACTTTTCCTGCCAGAGCTGCAGACCCACATCTCAGAGAGAGAACTCTCTTGAAATTCATCTGATAAAGGACTTTTCAGCACAGCTCAGGGGACTTGCCCCGTTTGAGATAAGAGCAGCCCTATCAGCTCTGCTGAGAAGATGGGGATGTGTGACAGGCCTCCTTCTGATTCCTGTTAGTTCACATGCTGAGAGTGTAAGAAACTCTCCAGCAAAAGCAGAACGTGCCGCAGCCATCTCAGAACACACCCCCAAGGGCTGGATGGAAAGGCAAATCCTCTGCTCTGCAGGACAGAGTTTTGGGGTGGGGGTGGGATTTAGTCCCAGTTTAGCTACACTCTACTTTGAGCAGTGTTTGGTTGCTTTGTGTTTGTTCCATGCTGTAAAATTGATGGAACAAGCTCAGGTGTGTCCCCAGAGAACCCCCTGAGATGGTGACCTTGTCCACTGCTGGGACAGTGGCAGCCTGACAGCTCCAGACTCCAGTTACCAAGCCAGAACTCATGACTGGTCTCTCCTCAAAGGCAACCAGCAGTAGAACAGGAGGGCACGGGCTCAAGCTCTGCTAGAGGAGGTTTGGATTGGAGATCAGAAAGAAATTCTTTGCAGAGAGAGTGCTCAGGGATTGGAATGGGCTGCCCAGAGAGGGGGTGGATTCCCCATCCCTGGAGGTTTTAACCTGTGATTGGCTGTGGCACTGAGTGCCATGATCTGGTAATAAAGGGACTGGAGTTGGACCAAGGGTTGGACTCGATGATCTCAGAGGTCTTTTTCAACACAATCAATTAAAAAAAATCTTAATTGTACAGGTCAGCTGCCTTGCAGAGGGGGTTTGGTTCCACTCTCACTCCTGTTCAAGAAATCCCTGGGGAATGGAACCAGGGCAGGTTTAGGTTGGATATCAGGAAGAAATTCTTTCCCAAGAGAGTGCTCAGGGATTGGAATGGGCTGCCCAGAGAGGGGGTGGATGCCCCATCCCTGGAGGATTTTAACCTGAGCTTGGCCGTGGCACTGAGTGAGAATCCACCATGTCTTGATCCAACCACGTCTTGATCCAACCCCACTGTGGCCCACTCTGTGCCCTGGGCTGGTGACCACAGTGGGGTTGGATCAAGGGTTGGATTGATGATCTCAGAGGTCTCTTCCAACCCAACTGATTCTGTGATTCTGTGATCTCTGGCTGTTGGACACACAGGCCACTGAAGCACCTTCAGAGGGCACTACCTGGGCTCCTCTGCAGTGCTGAGGTGCAAATGAGGGTGTGGATGTCTCCAGAACTCTGCATGTGACAGGCCTTGCTTGGCCACCCCCTGAGTGAAGGGAAGTTGTGGCCAGGTGGGGGTTGGTCTCTTCTCCCAGGCACTCAGCAATAGGACAAGGGGGCACGATGGGCTCAAGCTCTGCCAGGGGAAATTGAAGTTGGAGAGCAGAAAGAAATTCTTTGCAGAGAGAGTGCTCAGGGATTGGAATGGGCTGCCCAGAGAGGAGGTGGATTCCCCATCCCTGGAGGTTTTTCAGCTGAGCTTGGCCATGGCACTGAGTGCCATGATCTGGTAAAGGGACTGGAGTTGGCCCAAGGGTTGGACTTGATGATCTCAGAGGTCTCTTCCAACCCAACTGAGTCTATGATTCTATTCTATGATTTTAATTTAAGAACCAAACCCATCACATTGGTTGCTGAGGGTGGGCATCTGCTGAGGGATAGGGTGGATGACCTAAAGGTCTGAGCACAGGTCCTGGAGGTGACAGAAATGTGGCAGAATCAGCCCCAAGCTGGCCCTTTCAGCACCACCTCCAGCCCAGGAGAAGGGTGGGAGGCAGAGCTAAAGGACCTGCCCAAATCCATCACTGAGTTGGGCTCAGGGCTGGGCTCAGCCCCAGCCTACTCCCTCTCAAACACCCTGGCCCAGGGCTCCCCCTCTCCTGCTCTCCTGCAGCAGAACATTCCCAGCTCCTGCCAAGGGCTCATCCATGGACCCTCCTCCACCAGGGCCGAGGGCAGCTGGGGAGAACCTGCCCTGAGGTCTCACAGGTGTGCAAACCTTCCCCTGGGCCCAGGCTGAGGCCACTCTGTGGTTCTCTCACTTCTCAAGGCATCAGCAGCAAGAGCCCTGGTTTATCTAAGCCAGGCTCAAAGCCTTCTCAGCACCAGCCTGATAACACCAACAGACTTTCTGTTCCTGGGCACTGATAAGAGATTTTGGTAAGGTTTGTTTTGCTCAGCCTCAGAGGGAAGTAAGGTTTGCTTTGTCTGGGAGGTGTAGCCCTGGGGTAAGACTTGTCACTGCCATGATCTCCTTCTCCAGGGGCATTGGATGACTTTCCAAAACCTGAGCTTTTTGAGGAACTGGGAAACAGGTGTGGGGACAACAATACAACTGTAAAAGAGTCTTTTTTTCCAGGTTTGACTCTCCCATTTCATGTTGAGTGAGTCAGGAGGAAGCATTCACTGCCTGATTCTTGGAGATGCAACACCAGGGGTGGCACTGAAGGTTTATTTAGTGTGTGTGTTTGTCCTCAGCAGCAGCTTCACTGCAGCATGAGGCAGCAGGAGCTCTTCTCCTCCTGCAGGTCACTGGAACACGAGTGTTGGTGGGGTGGTGTTTCCTCTGTGATGTTTGATATCAGTAGGAAGAACAGCACCTTGTCAGCTCCTTTTGCAGTGTAATGTTAACTTTGGATTCCAGCCCAGGTGCCAGGATGGGATTCAGACCTTGTGTCCAAGAAGGCCAATGGGATCCTGGCCTGGATCAAAACTAGCGTGGCCAGCAGGCCCAGGGCAGTGACCCTTCCCCTGGACTCTGCCTTGGGGAGGCCACACCTTGAGTGTTGTGTTCAGTTCTGGGCCCCTCAGTTGAGGAAAGAGATTGAGGGGCTGGAGCGGGGCCAGAGAAGAGCAACGAGGCTGGAGAAGGGACTGGATGTGGCACTGAGTGTCCTCTGAAACACCTCCAGGGATGGAGAATCCACCATGTCTTGATCCAACCCCACTGTGATTACCAGCCCAGGGCACAGAGTGCCAGAGTGATCACAGTGGGGTTGGATCAAGGGTTGGGTTTGATAATCTGAGGTCTCTTCCAACCCAAGTGAGAAGAGCAACGAGGCTGGAGAAGGGACTGGAGCACAAGTGCTGTGGGGAGAGGCTGAGGGAGCTGGGGGTGTTCAGCCTGGAGAAGAGGAGGCTCAGAGGTGACCTCAGCACTGTCTGGAACTGCCTGAAGGGAAGTTCTGGCCAGGTGGGGGTTGGTCTCTTCTCCCAGGCACTCAGCAATAGGACAAGGGGGCATGATGGGCTCAAGCTCTGCCAGGGGAAATTGAAGTTGGAGAGCAGAAAGAAATTCTTTGCAGAGAGAGTGCTCAGGGATTGGAATGGGCTGCCCAGAGAGGGGGTGGATTCCCCATCCCTGGAGGTTTTTAACCTGAGATTGGACGTGGCACTGAGTAAGAATCCACCACATCTTGATCCAACCCCACTGTGATCACTGTGGCACTCTGTGCCATGGGCTGGTGATCACAGTGGGGTTGGATCAAGGGTTGGATTGATGATCTCGGAGGTCTCTTCCAACCCAGCTGAGTCCATGATTCTGTGGTCCCTTCAGCACAGCTTTCTGTCCTGTTTTCCCTGGCTGTTGGACACACAGGCCACTGAAGCACCTTCAGAGGGCACTACCTGGGCTCCTCTGCAGTGCTGAGGTGCAAAGGAGGGTGTGGATGTCTCCAGAACTCTGCATGTGACAGGCCTTGCTTGGCCACCCCCTGAGTGAAGGGAAGTTGTGGCCAGCTGGGGGTTGGTGTCTTCTCCCAGGCACTCAGCAATAGGACAAGGGGGCACGATGGGCTCAAGCTCTGCCAGGGGAAATTGAAGTTGGAGAGCAGAAAAAACTTCTTTGCAGAGAGAGTGCTCAGGGATTGGAATGGGCTGCCCAGAGAGGGGGTGGATTCCCCATCCCTGGAGGTTTTTCAGCTGAGCTTGGCCGTGGCACTGAGTGCCATGATCTGGTAAAGGGACTGGAGTTGGACCAAGGGTTGGACTTGATGATCTCGGAGGTCTCTTCCAACCCAATCCATTCTGTGATTCTAAGAGTTAGAAGTGATGTCTATCCCTGAATCCTTCCAGGACCTTCCTCTTGCACCAAAAGGAAAACATCAATGTTTCTTTGCAAAGAAATCCAGAGTCCCTGGGAACTGCTGCAAACTGGGTTTTTCTCTTCAAATATCTCGATGGAGACCAACAAAGACAATATCTGAGTGCAATCCTGCTGGGCTGTTTTCCTTGGAATGCCATGAGGAGCCTTGTTCACAAAACCTCTGCTTTTCCTGCAGGCGTGGGCAGAAACAATCCCAGCCCTGGGGCCGCAGGGGCCGGCTGGAAGCACAAGGAAAACAGGGATCTGTGCCCTCCTGGCAGGGTGGCATTCTCAGTGCCAGGCTGGGGGCACAAGGAAAACAGGGATCTGTGCCCTCCTGGCAGGGTGGCATTCTCAGTGCCAGGCTGGGGGCACAAGGAAAACAGGGATCTGTGCCCTCCTGGCAGGGTGGCAGCCTCAGTGCCAGGCTGGG